>NC_085051.1:60121470-60455098 GCF_963662255.1 Cinclus cinclus
TTTGCTTTTGGCTGAGTCAGTCTATACATACATACATACATACATATGTAGGTCACTGGTCCCACTGCTCTGTGCTCTCAGCAGACCCAAATCTGTGTCAATCCCATGAAAACTTGGATTTGGGATCTTTGAGGCTTGTTGGGCACAGGCACACATGGTATTTCTCCCAGATTTTCCAGATGTAGGAGGAGGAATTGAAAGCTGAGTTACAATGGATGTCTTTGACCCAGCTTGCTTGCAAGGATGGGTATAAGAGGGGGATGTTTGCTCCCTGTAGTTATTATGGACAACAATTAAGCACAGTTTGATATAGAATAAGCACCAAGTTATATTTTTTAAGAGATTTCTCTTTTGCCACATGCACAGCAAACTGAGCCCCTGCTTTCTTCCCTTGGAGAACCAAAACTGAAACGAGAGCAACAGTAACCAAAACCACCCCTCAGTAAAGCATTGATTTTAATTTTAAAAAAACAAACTTGCATTTTTAAATACCACCATGCTAATTGATGTGTAATTTGGGTTGTTGGAACTCCCCTGGAAGTGTCCAAGGCCAGGTTGCACAGGGCTTGGAGCACCCTGGGATAGTGGAAGGTGTCCTTGCCATAGTAGGGGGGGCACTTGGATGCATTTTAAGGTCTCTTCCAACCCAAACCATTCTGGGATCCTGTTTTTCTGTCCATGTCTCACATCTTGCACACAGTTGGAAAATCTGGCCTCATTAGCTCGAATTTGCAGATCACACTCCATTTCCTGCTCTCAGTCTGTGATTTCTTGCATTAAAAAAACCTCTTTTTTTTGTGCTGTTTGTTTTTTTAGAAACGGAAAAGATCCCTGTAATGCGTGGACAGTGGTTTATTGATGGGACTTGGCAACCTCTGGAAGAGGAGGAAAGTAACTTAATAGAACAGGAGCATCTCAAGCACTTCAAAGGCCAGCAGCTGCAGGAGAGCTTTGATATGGAAATATCCAAACCTGTTGATGGGAAGGAGGGTAAGATTGTTCAGATCACTATAATAGGTTTTTTTGGACACTTAGAGTTTGCTTTTCCTAAGTAAGAATGTGATCTGTGTTGTTTTTTCATCCTATAAAGTGGGGAACATCAGTTTGTTCTTCCATTTTCCAGTGTAGGATTTCCTGCTGCAGCATATCTTTGGGGAATGCTGTAAAAATTAGAGTCATGGAGAAACATCTTGTTCCCATTGTGTTTCATGTCTTTTAATTGGGTTTGAAATCTCACTTCAAACTAAAATCTCTTGATGGGACAAGAGGAGTTAATGTCCAAAGGCAAACTGGCTGGTAGTGCACTGGCCAGCATCCCTAATTCTATCCCTAAAGAGAGTGGGATCATTTTTACAAACCACATTCCATTTTCCATTTTTTTATTCAGGCTGGATATATTAGCTTTCAGCTGCGGTAGAGCTTGGGCATTCATTCTGTTGGGAAAGTCCTCTAACATTTTAATGAGCAAGCTGAGGATGTTCAGGTAGTGTTGCTAGGAATCTTGCTCTGCTGCATGGAGCATTTTTAAAACCAGATTTCTGAAATTACTGGTCAATTGTTCAATGTACACAGTTGAACTGATTGCTCAGAGCAGGTATTGCAAAGCAAAAATTCAGTATTTTTGCCCTTCACACTTTTGGCTGTCACCTGCTTCAACAATATACAAGCTGCAAGTACAGAGGGACTTCAAGATATTTTGGTAGGGATTTGGTTGTGTTATTCTTTATAAAGAAACTTTATTTTTGATGTGCAGCTTTGTGCAAAGCAGTTACACAGTGTAGGAATGGCTGTGTTTTGGCCATGAATTCTTCTGTGTGAACTGCACGACCACACAAGTAAAACCTTGTTAATAAATTGGAAGCACAGCAGTACTCAGGGTAATTCTGTAATTCCTGTAAGGGAAAACAAAGTGTCATTTGTTGATTTAGGGTGTTTTTTCAACATTACAGAGAGTTTCTAACTCCTCTTTAAAACTAGTGAGGACTTTATGAGTATTATTTCCCTGTTTGTGCTACTTTAAAAGTTCTTTTCACCTGGCCAAGGCTGCAGAACAATTCTCTGCTTCAACAGCTCTGTCAAAAAGGTGCATGGAGTGGTGTGACACCAGAACCACAGCACTGTGCCTGTACAAACATCCTTCTGGAAGACTCTTTCACCTGTATTTCTGATTTATTGTCCCACAGGCACAAAGCTCAAGGTTGTTAGTGGCAGGGTTTTTTTTGTTTGTTTGTTTGGTTGGTTTTTTTTGTTTGTTTTTTTTTAACATGGAAAGCAAATCTTTGTGGTTCCTGAGTGCTCCCAGTCTCCCAGTCTTTGGTAGTTTAATTTTTGAAGGAAGGAAGGATGGTTTCAGTGGTACTTGGATCCTCCTGATAGAGTAAATAAAGAGAGATCAGGGTTGGGTTTTTTTTTCAGGTAAAGTCTGGACTGTGGAACAGAAATTTTACACATTTCGTGCTGGATGGACTGGGGAGAGTGATGAAAGATATAAGCACTGCCATTTATTAAAATGTAAAAGATCATAAAAAGAAACCCACAATTCAGGCATCAGTGCTTTTTCAAAAACCAAAGTTAAAAAAGAAAAAAAGGAAAAAAAAACAAACCAAACAAACAAAAACCCCAAGCTATGTATGGTATTACTTCCATGGAATATATGTCAGGTCACCAGTAAGTTTCAAGAGGATTTTTTGGTAGTAATAGGCGAGTTTCAGGACAATTACAGCTGACAGTGTGTGAAAAGTGGTTTTGTCATTTTAATTTTCCTCTCAATACCTCTTGGATCCTCTGGCATCCACAGCTGCCACTTGCAGTGGCACTGGGAGAAGCTCTGCAGCTTGCATTATTGCTGGTGAAGTAAACATAATTAGCTGAATTCAGTTAATAAATTTCTTAAACGCTCCAATTTCTTGTAATTGCATCCTGTGTGGAGCAGATTTTGGTGCCATTGAGATTTACAGATACCTGTTATTTATGATCAGTGGAAGTTGAGATAAATCTGTAAATAAACATTGGGAAGCAAAGTGACTGCTCCCAGTGCTGTGTGAGGGATGAAAAACTGGCCATGTCCTCTGATTCCTGAGCAGAATTAATACAAGCTGCTTTAACAGTCCCTTTGTACTCAGAATTACTGCAGTGATTAAATTTATTAATTCTGCTCCTGGATTGCAGCATGTTAACAAGGAAATAACCAAGCTTCATCCAGGACTTTTGGTGGTGATAGGAGGGATAAATGGCCCATTATTAAATTCATAATCCAAGCAAACCTTCCTGTGAAAGTGCCCCCCAACCTGCAGCCTAATACCATAATGCCCATGCTGGTGTGTTGTGTTTTTTGGGAGTTTTTTTGGGAGTTTTTAATAAGCTTTAAATGCAGAAGGGAACAGAGAGCACCACTGACAGTGAATGATTCCCCCAAACTCTTTGTTTTCCATGGGGCAGCCTGGGGATCCCTCCTTTGCTGAGCAAACTGAAGTTGCATTTTGATTTTTCATCCTTACAAAGTAATTGATTTCGTGCCTTGCAAAATGAGCTTGGTTTGGGATGCCAGTGACTCCTCTTGGTGCCTGATCCCCTTCAGTGCATCAGATAAATTATTATTATAATGGCAGGATGCAGAAATGGGGCACTTGATGATCAAAAGGAGCTTGGCCAGCAGCTCAAGGGAGGGGATTCTCTCCCTCTGCTCTGGTGAGACCCCTCTGGAATTCTGTGTCCAGCTCTGCAGCCAGGCTGGGAGAGCTGGGAATGTTCACCTGGAGAGGAGAAGGCTCCAGGGAGAGCTCAGAGCCCCTTCCAGAGCCTAAAGGGGCTCCAGGAGAGCTGGAGAGGAACATCCCTGTAGCAGTGAATGAGCTTAAAATTTACAGAGTTGACAGAAGATTTGGAATCTGCCTTTTCTTCCTGGTTAGGCAGACAGTGAGTTCAGGACCTGTGTGAAGTAGCCCATCCAAGGAGCAGCATTTTCCAGAGATTTCTGACATATCCAGGCTGTTGTAAGATAAAACAAGACCACTTCAGTTCCTATCACCCATTGCTCCATGATCTTTTTCAGGAGTGTTAATTTAGTGATGATGAAGTGAAGCTGAAAGCTTTATTTCTGTGGTAGGAAGGTAGGAACAGATACAGTGCTTTGTATTTGCACAAAAAGATGCTCAAAATTCAGCTGGAAATCACCCAAGCAACCTGATTCAAACCTGAAATTGGATCTGACTTTAAAGTTGATCCTGATCTTGGATGAGGATTGGAACAGGTGAAAAGGATTGGAACAGGTGAACCCCAGCAGTCCCTCTGCCAGAAAATATTCTGTGATTCCATGATAGAAATACAGGAAAAAAAAAAAAAAAAGTCCTGTCAGTTAGAATTAATATTTCAGTGCATGGATTTTGAGACAGCAGAACTCGATTGGATTTTTTTCTTACTGAATTTCGGTGTGTGGTCAAGGCCACAAAACCTCTAAGAATTGCATTTGGAAGAGCTGTTTTTTTTGTGGGTTGGTTTTTTTTTTGTGGTTTTTTCTTTTGTTTTGGGGTTTTTTTTGTTGTTGTTTGGTTTGGTGGGTTTGTTTTGTTTTGTTTTTTGTTTTTTAGGGTTTTTTTTTTTTTGCCTTAGCTTTCAAATAGTATTTTCTCACTGTATAAAAAGCTCATATAGATTTATTTTTTTTTGGCACAGCTGAGTTAACCTGTAGATGGGGAAATCCTGCTCATAGATTTGGAGAGTTGTGCAGGTCAGGAGGGATCTCTGGGGATGCTCAAATCCAACCTCCCTGCTCAGAGCCACTGATGAGAGCAGGTTGCTCAGGATGTTCCCTGTGGGATTTTCAATACTCCACAACCTCTCTGGGCAGCCTGTTGAGTATTTTACCACCCTCACCATGAAAAAAAAAAAAAAAAAATCTTCTACTTTTCTTAAGTTCCCTGTGCTCATTCTTCTGAGGGTTGCATTCCCACAGCCAGTAAAATATGGTAAATTAAATTATTCGGTGAAATTCCAAGTGCTGTAGCTCTGAGCCTGATTTTCCTCTTCCTCCTCCCCAGAGAAGGGGTGTGCAACAATAAATACATTTTATTTGCACCTGCACTGAGGCAGAGCTGTTGGGATAACTGTGGCAGGTTTTTCCACAAGTGTGGAATGTCACTCACTTTGCTGGATCAGGGAGTGCTGAGTCCTGGAGCCTTGCAGAGCAAAGTACTGGTTTTAAAAAACTAAAAAAAAAAAACCACTTTCATTTTTAAACAGTTCATTCTTAAAACTAAATACCCCAGGAGTTTAACATAACCCATAAGCACAGGTTTAAAGAAAAGCTGTAAAGATAGAAAAAATTCATCTAAAATAAATCCACGAAAAAACTGGGTTTTTTTTCTTCCTATTAAAAAAAAAATCCCTATAGCCTAACAAAATAAAACTCCTCTCCCTAAAATAAACAAAAATATATTTAAATTAATAATTAAATATTTCTATGTATTATTATTTTAAATGTATTAAAAAAATCTAAAAAAATTATTCTAAATTTATTATTTCTTTATATCATTAATAAAATTTTTCTTTACAGCCTTTTAAGTTTTAAACCTGCTTTACTTTTACTCCTAATTCTATCTCACAACAAAAAATAAATATATTAAAATTAACAAATCTAAACTACTACAGCAACAAGGGGAGATTTTGTCTAATTTAACTTTTAACCATCCTCTTACACTCTTTGGGGAAAAAGAAACATATCTGTGCTAAAATTGAGGTTTTTAGTGTACGTTTAGGAGGGGTCAGAGTGTTCTCCCCTGTACCAAGGAGGGGGATGATGCTTTAGGTCCTGTGACTCTGTTGTGATGTCATAACTGGTTATAAAGAATGAAGAAATTTGAGTTTGGGACCTGACACTTCTGCTACAAAATCTTTGGGTTTTTTAATATATACATTTTAGTTCTTTCTAGAAAATGTGACTTTTTTTTTTAACTAAAAATGGTGATGCTAATGAAAAAAAAAAATTACACCCCTTTTAAAAAATTTACTTTGAAGCTCAGTGTTTTTACTTTTAGTTCTCTACTACCTCCCTCCCTTCTCCCTCCCTTCTTTGTTCAAATGGAGAGGATATAAGGAGAAATCAGATGCTGCATGTCTTAAGAGAAAGCATTCCCAAGGTACAGTAATTGGAGATTCCTTTTTTATTTTTTTGTTGTAGTGCTCCTGGGTTTTAGGAAGCTTTAAATTCTAGTTTGCTTGTCTGAGTTAAATGTTAGATTTACGTGCTTCAGTTTTTTTGAGCTGTATCCAGGCCATTTCCTTCCAAGGGGAAGGATAAAGCATCCTAAAGCTTAGAGGAGAAGTAGAAGTGTTGTGAGTCCTAGAGAAAAGTAGATGCTCATAGTGTCACACAGCAATTCCTATTAGAAATGTTTGTGACTGATGAAAACTGTAAATATTTGTTTCTTGAACTCTTTTTGTGCGTGGCTTGGCTTTTTCAACCAAATAAAAGCAACTTTTTTTTTAGGATTGCAGCAGGCCTGGTATGAGATTAATTCTGCCAGAGAAGGAATGGAGGGTTTCTGCCAGATAATGTTTTGTTTGCTGCTTTCTTTTGGAAAATAAAATCTTTAATTTTATGTTATAATTCATTTTTGCTGCAGCTTTGGGGTGAAATGAGTCCCTGGACGTGGCACTGTATGGAATATAGCTAAAGGCTGCTGTGCTGCAGAAAACAACCTCGACCTCTGCAGCAGCTGATGTCGTGCAAATTTATTTCAGAAAGTGGGGGGAGTTCTTAGAGGAGCCATCAGTGATTGTAGAAGGCTCCAAAGTTCCTGTCACTGGGCTCTCTCTGCCACAATTAAAGCCAGGAGTGATTGATTAAACTTTCACTGAGTGCAGTTATTATGGAGCTAGATTGCTGAAGCCTTTAATTTGGAATGTAAATGCAGGTGGTAGGCTGAGAGTTGTTCTTGTAGCTTCTGGGGATGTTGGGAACTCTGAGGATTTATTTTGACATGCATAAATGTTTGCCTTTTGACTTCCTTGTATTATTTTTTTATGTGATTGGTTCCAAATGGAAGATGCCTGAATCCAGAATGTTTTGTAGTAAACATTTTCCTGCTTCTTCTCACACAAGGAGCCAAAGTCTGTTAAAGGTGAATCGATGTAACTTGAGCTATAAGAAAGGACTTCTGGCTTTTCTTTTGTAAATTGAAATTTTGAAATTGTTGTTCCTTTTTTTTCCCCTCAAATCATGTTCAGTTGTGCTAATGGATGTGCTCAAATTAAAAAAAAAAAAATCGGTGGTTGTGTGACAAATAGTGACACTGATGAATTGAGAGGTGGTGAAGTGCAGGGTAAAAATGACAGCAATGTGAGGCCTTTTTAATTAAGAGCAATGGCCTTTTTAATGGCTCTTTAAAAAAAATAAATAAGAAAAGGTTTTTAAATTCACAGGTTTACGTACCAGAAGCTGAAAGCCATTTCAGAAGGAACAACAGCAGCCAAATTATGCTCTTATACTCTCATAATTATTATCATATTATACTTTCAAGCTCCCTGTACCATGTGTCAGGATTTTGTGTGACACCTGCTGCTTGCAAGACAGATTAATTTAAAAACCCTTGGGGGGGGGGAAAAAAAAATCAGGCAGGAGAGGTTTTGAGAGAGTCTGTATCCCTCCTCTGGTTTTTATCCTGACTGGAATGACAGTGCCTTGGTCCTTGGAGGCAGTGTCAGCCCTGAGCACTCCAAAGATGCTTTTCCCTGGATTGATTTTTGACTTGAGCACCATCAAAGTCTGGGGAGAGAAGATCCACCCCATGCTTGGGTCATGGCAAGTGGATGAAAGCATGAAGTGGAGAAGCAGGTATTTAGCTAAAAAAGGGGTTGAATTGTGAGCAGTTGGCCCCAGGAGATGTTCAGCTCCTCCAGCTGGGGGGATGTTTCCATGGGCACATCCCTGGATTCTCCACGGGTTCCTTGCCATGAGCATAAACACAGTGCAGGGTTTCTGCTCCTCAGTTATTCTCCATTTCTTTGACTCAAGATGAGTCAAAAGCCTAACTGAGATCAGGTTCTGCAAGGCTTTAGGAATGTCTGGTCTGTGTGCTATGGTTCATATTTCAACTTTTTAGGGGGATTTTTTCCCTCGGTGTTCATCTGTCTTGGTGGAGCTGGAGGTTTTTGTGATGGTAACCATTCATTTCTTCAGCTGAAAGAAATCCTTTCTTGATCCCATCTTCCATCTCCAGCAGGGCTGAGCTTTTCACATGCTCACACTGCAGCTGCCTGTCTTGGTTAGTATTCCTAAAAAATGTTTCACTTCTAACATCTGGCTACAAAAGAACCGAAAATTTGACCTTATCTCCAAGGACTTGGCCTTCAATCCCAAATTAAAATCCTAGAAAGGGCTTGGGCTGGAAGAGACCTTTAAATCTCATCCCATTCCAGGAGCAGGGACACCTTCCACTGTCCCAGGCTGCTCCAACCCCAGTGTCCAGCCTGGCCTTGGACACTTGCAGGGATCCAGGAGCAGCCACAGCTTCTCTGGGCACCCTGTGCCTCACCACTCTGAGGAAGGAATTTCTTCCTAACATCTAATCTAAATCTCTCTTCCCTTAGTTTAAAACCCTTCCCACTCGTCCTATCTCTATCTCCCCCTGTAAAAAGTTGTTCCCCCTTTTTTTAAAAGCTCCCTCCAAGTTCTGGGAGGCCACTGGAAGGTCTCCCCAGAGCCTTCTCCTCTGCAGAAAAGTGTGCAGGGGTTTTCTGCATCTGGGGAGGATGCCCCTGCAGAGAGATGTCTGCAGGGATGCTCTCAGTGTCAGGGAAGTGCCAGCATGGAAACAAATCCATGAGAAGTCTGGTCCAGAGGGAGATTGATGGGAGAGATGTCCTAGACAGTCAGATCTCAGTGAAGCTCAGCAGGATCCCAGCCTGGTGCCCTGGACAGACTCCTCAGGTGTGGAATTTGGGCTCCTGGAGGATGCAGGAGCCAGAGGGATGAGCCAGAAGAGATTCCCTTGAGCCTGTCCCAATGCCTCATCTGGATTCTGCACCTGGGGTCCCTCAGCCAGGCTGGGACATGTCCTGGTGGCACTCTGACACTTGGGGACGTGTCCTGGTGGATCTCTGACACTTGAGGACGTGTCCTGATGGCTCTCTGACACCTGGGGACATGTCCTGGTGGATCTCTGACACTTGGGGACGTGTCCTGATGGCTCTCTGACACAGTGGGACATGTCCTGGTGGATCTCTGACACTTGGGGATGTGTCCTGGTGGCTCTCTGACACCTGGGGACATGTCCTGGTGGATCTCTTGACACTTGGGGACATGTCCTGGTGGCTCTCTGACACCTGGGGACGTGTCCTGGTGGCTCTCTGACACTTGGGGATGTGTCCTGGTGGCTCTCTGACACCTGGGGACGTGTCCTGGTGGATCTCTTGACACTTGGGGACGTGTCCTGGTGGCTCTCTGACACCTGGGGACATGTCCTGGTGGATCTCTTGACACTTGGGGACGTGCCCTGGTGGCACTCTAACACTTGGGGACGTGCCCTGGTGGCTCTCTGACACACTGGGATGTTCTGGAACACCCTGAGCTGTCAGTCTGAGCCCCTCTGGAGCAGGTGGGAGGCTCACAGGACACACATTGACAGAATGTCAGTCCTGTTCCCATCCTCAGGAAACATCCCTTTCCCTTCCTCAGGTCCAGTTTTCAAACCAGCAGTGTCAGTCTGTGATATCCCCTGCCTCCAAAGCACAGTTTGAATGTTTTTTTGTTTTAAGAATATTTCTTTTCAAACTGCTGTCAAATCCTCCCCAGAGACACATTTTTTGTGTTCCCTGACTCACTGTTAACACCCCCTGGGGCTGTCAGCAGCAGAAGCTGCTTTTGGTTGAACTCTCAAGGGTTTTAATAATCTCTTCGCTGTCAATAATCACAGAATCAAATCCCAGAAATGTTTTTGTTGGAGGGGCCCTTAAAGCCCATCTCATTCCCAGCCTCCTGCCATGGGCAAGGACAGCTCCCACTAGCCCAGGTGGCTCCAAGCCCCATCCAGCCTGAGGAAAAAGGTTTGTGGACATTGCATCCAGGGTCTGAGGATGAACAGACATCATGATGTTTCTGTAAATTAAGAAGTGAAGATTCTTGGGTTAAAAAAAAAAAAAAAAGGCAAAAAAAATGCTCCAAAGCAAGGCAGGGAGTGTGTTGGTAAGCAAAAGTTACTGATACAATCATAAGGAAATGTAAATATGTCAATTAAAATTGCAAAATTGATTACCTTACTGGCAAATTGATACCTTCTCTGGATGCATTGTCCATATGCCTCTTCTGGATCCTGCCACTTACCTAAAGAACTCCTGATATTTTGTGGCTAAAGGAAAACTGGGAAGTAAGGACCAGCACATGATTTTTTTTTTTTTTTTTTTTTTCTGTGTAGAAAGGAAGAGTTGACAGTCTAAGAGCTGTAATAAATTTCTCTGAGCTTGAATGCAATGTGTACATTAATAGCACATCTCAGAGAAGTTACTCTGCAGTCAAGGGACAAGTTGGGTCCTGCTGAAGGTCTCTGCCACTTTCATGTGGTGTTTTGTTAACAGTGGACCCAATTTTTAAGGATGTCTTTTGGAAGTTACTAAATATGCAGAGAAAGAGTGTGGAGTAGTCCCTAGAATCCCAGAATGGTTTGGGTTGGAAGGGACAGGGCAGGGACACCTTCCACTATTCCAGATTGCTCCAAACCCCATCCAGACTGGCCTTGGAGGCTCTCAGGGGTGCAGGAGCAGCCACAGCTTCTCTGGGCACCCTGTGCCAGGATTTACCCACCCTCCCATCAGGAATTTCTTCCC
Organism: Cinclus cinclus; assembly: GCF_963662255.1. Classification (NCBI taxonomy): domain Eukaryota; kingdom Metazoa; phylum Chordata; class Aves; order Passeriformes; family Cinclidae; genus Cinclus; species Cinclus cinclus. Next base: position 60,132,289 of record NC_085051.1, read on the forward strand.
AATATTCAACCTACATTTCCTCTTTTCCAGTTAAAAGCCATTCCCTGTGTCCTGTCCTTCCATCCCTTGTCCCCAGTCCCTCTCCAGCTCTCCTGGAGCTCCTTTAGGTCCTGGAAGGGGATCTGAGCTCTCCCTGGAACCTTCTCCTCTCCAGGTGAACGTTCCCAGCTCTCTGCTGGTGCCATTTCTTTGGATGCAGCCTGGGACACATTTGGGCTGCAGACACACATGGCTGGTCCTGTTCATCTTCTCCTTGGGGCTGCTCTCAATCCATTCTCCCTCCAGCCTGGATTTGTGCTTGGGATTGCCCTGACCTAGCTGCAGGACCTTGCACTTGGTCCTGCTGATCTTCGTTTGCAGCAATTTGCTGCTTCCACATCTTGTAGTTGATGCTGGAATTTGTTCTTCCCAAGTGGGAGTAGTTAATGCAGGGTAGGGAGAAGCTACTTTATATTGTCATAAATACATACTATATTTTTATATTGGAAGTTCCTTCCAGTAGAGAGGCTGGACTCCATTCCAGAAGGAAGTTGAGGATCACTCTTCCACAAACTGCTGTTTTTCTGGTGGTAATAAGAGATTCAACCACATCTCTTTTTTTGGATGTTGAACACAACACCCTCCAAAGGCATCAAACTTCCATCCCTCCTCTGCCAGCTCCCCCAGGATCATACTCTGAGAGGGATTTTGAGGAATGCAGATGGAACAATTCTTGAAGACATCCTGGACAGACCAATTCTGCTCTTCAAAGTCAGGCTTATTTCTTTCCTCCTGCTCTGTCAGTGTAAAACAATGATGTAATTCCAGTTATTTTGGTGAATCAGTTGTTAACCACAACACAAAGGCTAGTCCTCTAATCCCCATGTTCCTTAAGGATTTTGTTTAGTTTTTCATCAGTCTGTATCAAGTCTGTCTGCTTTGGCAAGGAAACAGAAAATACTGCAGGAGAAAGGTCTCAACATCTGGCTGAGCATGGCTGGTCTGTGCTGTAACAGAGTTAAAATTGGAAATTGTGATGGCTCAGGCTTTCTCAGAATGTTTTCAGAAGAGTATAAAAAAAAATTGAGTGTTTCTAGGAGGAGGCAGGTTAGAGCTCTGCTTTCTATGGAAAAAAAACAACCCCAGAACAGCTTCTCTGGGTATTTTCCATGACTTTGGACTTTGCAGCAAGAGCAGTGACAGTTAAATCATTTCTTTGGTCACAGAGCTATTGCTGTTGTCACCTCTCCAAATGCTGAGCAGCCCATGTTTGACAAGACCTCAACAGTGAATTTTGATGAAATCCAAACTGCTGTAACTCAGCTGTGGCACTGCTTGGCTCCTGCAAGCTCCAAGCCCAAGATAATTATGATGTGCATCACAACGTGCCTGTTGTTTAATCCTGACAGTCAGGCTATGTGTCATGAGGTCGAGCCCTGAGCTCAATCAGTTCCAAATCTGGAAAAACACAATCAGCACACAGGAAAAAAAAAAAAAAAAAAAAAAAAAAAAACAAAGCAACCAGTGGAGCTCTTAGTGGCTTTTGAAAGAGCTAAATTCTGTTCTGTGCCAGAAATGGCTCATTCACAGCCTCATTGAGCTGCATTTCCAGCTCTGAGATATTTCGGAAAGGGAAAAAATGGAACTGAGACTTCTAGCAAGGGGGAGTCTGTGTTTTGGAACATGAGCTCTCATGGGAGAGAAATTCCACTTTTTTTAGTGATGAAAATACCTGGGGCAGCCTCCTGCTCATCACATCCACCTCTAGTAATGCAGGATCTATTTTCCTGCCCCCTTTAAGGGAATATTTTGAGTAATTCCCACCCCAAAACGTGGGTGGGAGGGGAATGATGTGATGTGATCTTCAAACTGCTGCTTGTCCTGCTCCGATTAAACCCAGCTGTAAAAATTCCTCCAGGTAAGAATTAACATAAATTTAGGCATAATGGAACTCTGGATTTTAACCTGTGTGTGAATCACCCTTCTCTCTCCCTGTCTCTGTTTAAAGAGGATTTTTTTCCTCCCTCTTTTCCCCACCTAAATTCAATGTTGTTCCTTTTTGCTGCAGCTATTCACAGTCTCAAGCTGAGCCGTAACCACGTGGACTGGCACAGTGTGGATGAAGTGTATCTGTACAGTGATGCCACAACATCCAAAATTGCAAGGACTGTTACACAAAAGTTGGGGTTTTCCAAAGGTAATCCTTCCCAGCCTTCGTAAAGAATTTTGTAAATGCCAACGTTTGAAGGGGTTTCTTTTAACTCCAAAAGGATATTTCAAGTTTTAATGTGAGTAGCCCATTACTCACCATTGCATTTTTTACTTTATATGAGTGTTCAGAGTCCTTAGCTTGTGTAAGTAATTGTAACTAGATGTGAGTATTTTTAAATGTTATTTACATGACATATTTGATTTATTATATTTTAATTTTATTCCATATTTTGATGGGTTTGGATGCAGCAGTTAGCACTACATGATAAACACAAGAAAATATTAATGTGGCAGAGTTCAGAAGCTACTGTAAAACTAGAATTATTCCTGTAATAATATAAGTATTAAACAAAAGTTCCCTTTGCTACCTTAATTTTACTGCTGGGTACTTACATATTGGGATGCATTCCTTAAATACATGACCATACCTTCCCTCTCCCCATCTCCATCCAGCCTTTTTTTCTGTTCATGAAACAGAAGTATGAACTGACAGGAAAGGGCATTTAGACAGAAATGATTTCCAGTAGGAATTCAGACTCGTTTAAGCTCAAAACTCTCAGTCAGAAAGGCAGCAAAGCTGAGATGGTTGGAAGAGAGGATGATGTCTCTCAAGGAAAAAGCAGATTATTGCCAGCCTAGAAAATGGGAACTTGTCCTGTGCAGGGCACCAGAACAAGAATCTGCACATCTGGTTTGTTCCTTGAATAGACAAGGTCAGGTCCTAAATCTGACTTTAATCTGCATCCCTCTGCCCTTTAATTAATGCCCTCTTACCCCCCCCCCCCCCCAGGACTCCTGGGTGAACACTTCATTAATGTTTGCTAAAAAAAATAATAACCATTCAGTGCTTCAGTTCCAGAAGAGATGAAGTAATCTTGCCAGAACATCACTGGGATAATGTGTAATAAATAATAAGATCTAAACGATTTGTAGGGGAGAAATAGCAGAGAGAAGGTCAGTCAGTAAACAAAATCTATCTCAGGTTAAAAATGCCCTTAGTGGGTTTGGGGTGTTTTACTCCTCTTTAAAACCAAACTAAGCTGTTAGTTGCAGTTTTTGAGGCCAGCACTGGTGCCTGGTGTGGTCCCCTGCATGTCACTAGAGGGGGATGGAGGCACACTGTGCCCATGGCTTTGTCAGCACAGCAGGGAGAAAATGCCCCCATTTACCCTGGGGAATTGATTTGGAGTTTGGCCGCAGAGCTGGAGAACGAGGGGGGAAATTTCAGGTCGGATCATCTCAAAATAAAGCAAGTTTTCCCTATGAAAGTGATATTTTTAAAAAGGTTTTCAACCAGCTCTCTTAATTGGGGCAGATAAAGTGACAACACTTAATCACTTACCTGGCCAGGTCATTTCCATGGTCCTTCCATGCTGTGGGAGTTAAGAAGGAATTTCATTGATTAAGGAGAAGGATTTTGTGTTGTAAACGTGTGTGCACAGTTACACAACTGTTTTCTGAAGAGCTGTTCTTCAAAACATACCTAAAATTAATTCCCTGTGCAGTGAAAATGGACACTGACATCACCTGGCTGCTCAAATCTTTCAGGGTTTCAAAAGTGCCTGTATTTAAAAATAGATGGTAATCCTTTAATTTTGTGATTCTGTATTATATAATCTGATTTTCAATGTGTTGGCCTGGGAAAAGCCAAGCTTCTGTCAGCAGATGAGAGCACTGCACCTGGCAGGATGTCACTGATGTGGGATAATGTTCTCTCTGCAGCTTCAAGCAGTGGGACAAGGCTACATAGAGGCTATGTAGAAGAAGCCACGTTAGAAGACAAGCCACCCCAGACTAGTCACATTGTGTTTGTTGTGCATGGCATTGGGCAGAAAATGGACCAAGGAAGGATCATCAAAAACACAGCCATGTGAGTGCTTTGGAATGTTTGAAGCAGCCTTTTAATGTAAGGCTGTTGTTTGTGAGTGACAGCAGAGCCTTTGGTTTGGGCTGAATCTTTTCCCTGTTTTCCTCCTCCTCCTCTTCTCCTGAGTCATTAATGTTTGTGTTGTGGGTGCATTATTTGTTATGTTAGTTGGGATGTACAGACTTAAGGAGAGCAGCTGTGAGGCAGAAGAGCAAAGATTTATTCTGATTTTGTCATCAGCACTTGTGACTTTTGGGGAACTGGTCAAGAGGACATAGCCTCAAGTTGCAGCAGGGGAGGTTCAGCTTGGACATCAGGAGGAATTTCTCTGTGGAAAGAGTTGTTAAACTTTGGAAGGAGCTGCCCAGGGAGCTTTGGAGTCCCCATCCCTGGAGGTGTCCAAGGAATTCCTGGATGTGGCACTCAGAGCTCTGGGCTGGGGATTGGGCACAGCTTGGGCTCGTTGGCCTTGGAGGTGTTTTCTACCCTAAAGGAATCTGTGTGAAATTCTGGCTCCTGTGGTCAGTGAGTTTGCTGAGCAGGGAGAGGTTTCTCCTCTTGTCAGGATCAAGGGGAATGTTGTTTCTCAGTGGTACCTGGGTGAATGAAGTGCATAACAACTGGGAAGTAACTGAGCTGAACATTTTTGATTCAGTGGAATGGGAAAGTTGATTTCAGAGTGGAATCTCTCAGAGCTGGCTGTTGGGATAGTGGGCAAGCAAATTGCATCCTGTCCAAGAGGGGGAATGGGGAGATCCAGGAATATTGTTATGCCTCACAGGACAGGAGCCCTCCATGAATGAAGCTGTTGCTGTGAGACTGCTCATGGAGCACAGAGCCTGGCTGAAAAGCAAAATGTGACCAAAAGACTGTGAGATGTCTTTGCTGGATGTCTTTTGTAGAGCGTGGTTTGGGAATGATGTTCCTCCTGCTCCATTCCTGGGAGTGTTCAAGGTTCACTGGTCTAGTGAGTGGCATCCTCATCATGCCAGGGGTTGGAACTTCATGATCTATAAGTCCTTTCCAACCCAAAGCAATCTGTGATTTTATACACCTTTAAAGACGGGTTTGAATCTTTGAAAAATATTATAAAGTCCTGATGACAGCTGGGTGGGGGACAAGGTGGGGTTGAGGAATCCTTCATTAGCCAAAAAGGTGTTAATTACAGATCTGGATGGTTCAGTAGGTGTGTCCCAAATAGCTCCAGGTTCCAGCAGTGCTGACAGGAACACTGCCAAACCCAGTGGCTCCTGTGAGAAGAGCTGGGATTTTGTGGTGGCAGCTTTGTCACCCTCCCTTTTCCTCCAGAATGACACTCTAGGTCAGTGCTCGTGTGCTCTGTGCCATCCTGTCATCAGCCTCTTGTGTCCCCATGGCTCTTTGTGCCACTCCAGTGTCCTCTGGGGTGCCAGGGTAAACCTTTTGATGTCACTTGTGTGTCATTTGTCACCTGAAAGCACCAACCTACAGCTCCCCACCCCATTTCCTGCCACTTCACTGCTCTGTTATTCACCTTGTTTAAGAGCCAGCTACCCAAAGCAGAGAGAAAAAGCCCTTGGTTCAAAGTTAGTCACCAGAATGAATGTTAGAAGCTTCAGTTTTTGTGGGATGGAATTACACTGGGAATGCAAATAGCCTCACTATAAGCTGCTGTTTTAACAGTGAACAGAAGTAAAACTGCCTTGCAATAATTAAATTTTTCTGCTTTATCTTTTTCCCTCCTCCATTTTCCATAGACACAGGGGTTATATGGGTGGATTAACTTCAGCTCAGGTCACAGTGCAGAGATGTTCATTCCATAAGTCCTGCTCTAAATGGCAGCCCAGCATATGAAGTATTTTCTCAAAAAGGGACACAAGACTTTATGTGCTTCAGTAAATCTCACTCATGTTCTCAAGAAATACCAGACAGTATTGCATGGCCTTTTAAAATGGTAATTATTGGCATAAATCCTCCATTCTGCACAAAATTTGCAAATTAAATCATCATTTTATTTTGAAGTATATTTTTTCTTTTTTTTTTTTTTTAATAACAACTTATATCAGTGAGGAACATCCCATATGTTCCAGGGAGAAATTTCAGAAGGAATGTCTGCCAAGCTCTCACAAGCCACTCTGGCACTTTCTGTTAGCACCTTCATCCATGGTATTTGTGTGGTGTTTGGTTTTTGGGGTGGTTTTTAACATGCTTTTCCAATAGGGACATAGTGGTGCCTGTTGAAAAAGAAAATTAATACTTTTGACCGTTCATCCTTTGAAGTCAAAAATAAGGAGAGAAGATGTCAGTGGGGTTTTTTTGCCTTTTAAATGCACATTTTTTTTAGTAGGAAACCTGTAGCTGGACCCCACCAGAGCTCATTTGACACGTTCTGTCTTCAGGTTACCACCTTGAGAAGAAGCTGGTGCAGCTCACACGATGCTGCTGCATCATTAGGCAGATCCTGCTGGTCACAGAGTTGAAAACAGAGCCCTTGTCCAGGGAAATTCCAAATTATCCACGCTAATTTTGTTAAGGACTGGAGCTCAATCTCCTCATTAGTATGGCTGGATGCTGTGGTTGCAGAGTGTCCTGTGAGTAGGTAAATGGAAAAGATGCATTTTATGGATGCTTGGATGAGCAGGTCTGTGGTGGATGTGGCATCATTTAGGTGGGTTTTTTTTTCTGTGTAGTTAAACACATTTATTATCTAAATGTAGCACAGCAGCTGGTGCAACAAGCTGCTCCTGTCAGCACTGATACTCACTGAGAGCCTGTCTGGGAAGAGACAGTCCCTGCTCCAGGCTGGAACAGTGGTTCAGCTGCCCCAGCACGAGCAGAATGATGTGCTCTGAGCTGTGTTGGTACCACAGGGATGGGGATTTAAGGGAGAAGGCTTTGCAGTCTGTATTTCTGCCTAACCAAGGTACATTATGGCAGAATGTACTTAGTTGGAAGGGGTTTTATTTGCCATCGGGTGCAGAATCCTGGAATTCCTTGGTTTGTGTGTTAGCAGTGCATTAGCTTTAAAATAAATCTCTTTGGGATGTCTTTTTACTGTAGACACTCACATATTCTTCTTTGGAGTGGTTTTTTTTTCATTTTTTTCAGAGGGGGATCTGTGGTTCTGTTGAATTTGTGGGTGAATGGGAGGGAGAGATGTTACTACACATACTGAGTATAATTTAGAATCATGGAATGGTTTGGCTTCAGGATTAAAACTCATTCCTTCGGCAGGGACAAGTTCCCTGTCCCAGATTGCTCCAGCCCCAATGTCCAGCCTGGCCTTGGACACTTCCAGGGATCCAGGGGCAGCCACAGCTTCTCTGGGCAACCTGTGCCAGGACCTGCCCACCCTCACAGCCAGGAGTTCCCAATTCCCAATATCCCACCCATCCCTGCCCTCTGGCAGTGGAAGCCATTCCCTGTGTGCTGTCCCTCCATCCCAGTCCCTCTCCAGCTCTCCTGAAGGTTCCCTTCAGTGCCACATTTATGTCACCCCAGAGCCTTCTCTTCTCCAGACTGAACCATCCCAGCTCTCCCAGCCTTTCCTCCTAGGAGAGCTGCTCCATCCCTCTGATCATCTTGGTGGTCTCCTCTGGACATCTAGCAATGTTATTATCCATGTTCCCAACCTCCTTCTCAAAGCTCCTGTTGTTTTACCTGACCCAGGTGAAGGTCAGATCTTTCACCTGCCTTAGGCAGGGTTCAGACCTTTAGGCTGAACTAAATTTCATCAGCTCCTGTGCTTGGGGGATGACTGAAGTGACTCTCCTGTGTTTTTCCATAACAGCTGCAGTGTTGTGTCACTTCTGGGCTGCTCAGAGCCTAAAGCTGGGCTCTGCCTCTGTCTGGATCTCCTGTTTGGATTCCAAAATCCCATTTGTCTGTGCTGCTGTTCATAGCACAAGAATTGCTGCTTGTACAAGCACCAGCATCTTGGCCTAATCACCAATTACATTTTTATTGCAAGTCCCGTTAGAAAGCATTTTAATTGTGGATTATCATTAGGATAATTACTTTGGAATAGCTATTTTGGTACATTTCCATTGATATGCAAGCCCGGGCAGAGCCTCTCAGAAGCTTTTCACTGCATTAATGTGTGCTGCTGGAATCTCAAATGAAGATTTTCCTGAAAAACCTTTTCTGTAATTTTAGCTTTTCAGGTATTTGGTAGCTTTACATTCTACTGAAATGCTTGCATTGCATTAAATACATGTTAGATGTTTGTTTTTCATCCTTTGGTGCAGGTATTAATTCCAAATTAAGCACCCAGCTGGTAAATATTGGCTTACAGGTTTCAACTTGAGCCTGTCTTGAAAGAGAAGTTCAGGCCAAGAGGTAAAAGGTGATGGTTAGGGCATGAAATTCTTTTGGAACAGCTTGTTTTGTTTATATTTATTACCTAACACATAGCTGGGTGCTGGAGAGGAGCTGTAGCTGCCTGCTCAGGATTTGGGTGTATCCCCAGGGCTGCTCCCATTCCCAGCCTTCCCCCATCCCTTGTTTGTGCCCTTTCCCTGCCCACACCATCCCAGCTGCAAACTGGATCGCTCCAGTAAAGATGTGGGATTCCATCTGGAAGATGGGAATGAGGGGTGTGGGGTTGGGAGAAGGCAGTGCCTGCAGTGCTCTGTGCCAGCTCCTCCCTGCAGGGCAAACCTTCCTGCCCTTTGGAAGAGAGTCTGGAGCACCTGGATCTCCCAGGATTGTCCCAGGATCCTGTGATCAACCAGCAAAGCACCTTCAGTTCCTCTGAGCGTGCAGAATCCTGTTATTCTTCAAAAGGATGCAGTGTGAATCGCAGGCGTGCTCCCTTTGCTTGCATCCTGGAGTTCCCATCTCTCCTCTGAAGGAGGATGAGTCTCTGGGTGTCGTGGAGCAGCAATTTTCACAGCAATTTTCTGGGACCAGCACAGAACAACAGTGGCAGAACATGACTCGTGCATTGCAGTTGAAACCTTTGAAACCTGCCCGTGGCGTGGCTGGAGTTGACATTTCTGCAGCTCAGTTTGGGAAACAGCCACCCTCCCATTTCCTCATCTCTCAGCACAACTCTTGTTTTTATTACTCATGCCTGCTGCTCTCACTGCAGCTTAGCAAACTCAGCCCAAGCCAGCCCTAAATTTCCTCAATAAAGTGGTATTATTTCCTCAAGGAGGCAGTGAGTGCTGGCCACGGTTTGAAGGGAACTCCAGGGGGGTGAGAGCAGTTGGGGAATGATTTAGAACATCATTCACCAATTCTGGGACCGAAAATCCAGGCGTGGATCGGCATGGATATGCAGGGAGTAGTGGAAGTTGTGATGTTTTATTCAGGGAACATCCCATTGTCCTGTCTCTTAGCATCAGGGATAAAGGGTTATGACTTTAAACTGGCACAAAGGACAGGTTTAGATGAAATATTAGGAAGAAATTCCTCACTGAGAGGATGGTGAGGCCCTGGAACTGAGGAGGAGGTTGCCCAGGTGGCTGCCCCATCCCTGGAAGTGACCAAGGTCAGGTTGGATGGGGTTTGGAGCAACCTGGGACAGTGGAAAATGTTCCTGCCCATGGCAGGGGGTGAAACTGGATGAGTTTTAAAGTCCCTTCCAACCCCAACCATTCTGGGATTCAATGGTTTTATGAAATCAAGAGTTCAGAGTAAGAAGCTGGCACGTTTAAGGCTTAATTTAAAGACTATTACTTGTTTCTCTGTCATGGATCACCTGACTGAAGAGAGTCTGCAAAGATAACTTGAAATTAAAATGAATAGCTTCTTCAAGCTTTCAGGCATTTTTCTCTGTTAGCATCAGCATCATTCTGCAAAATTTGGGAAGCAGCTGAGGCTAACTCAGTTTGCAACTCCCCCTTTTTTAATGGAGTATTTGCAAATCCTACACAAAACTAGTAGCATGAGATGTAAAAAAACCCTGCAGTAATAATTCTAAATATGTTAACATATCTCTGGAATATACTCAATTTAAGCAAGGATGTACATCTGTGAAAATATGGGTTTGTTATTTATTATTTTAATCAGGAAAAGGCAACCAGGCACATTTTATTCATGGTAAATCTCAAAGTACCTATTTTCAGGCCATTACTTTCTTGCATGGAAAATAGCAAATCTGTCAGAATTCTTTATAAGGTGTGCATTGCATCTGTGCATGAGTGGGATTTTTTTCTTAGAAAAATCATAAATTAGAGTTGTTTCAATGCATAGCTTCAAATAATGTTGCTCTGGAGTCAGTATTTCAACATGCAACCAGGTGAGTTCTCTGCCTGTTTAGATGAAGATTTATGACTTCAGTTGGTGTTAATTTAACAAGTGAGCAGAGGGATTTGCCATCTAATAAAATGTTGAAAAAAAAAATTCTTTTTAAGAGCCAGAAGAGGAAAAAAAAGAAGATAACCCCACCTTTATAGCAGAACAGAGAAGCAGGTGTGTGTGTGTGTGTGTGTGTGTGTGTGTGCGTGCTGGGGGTTGCATGTGTCTGCAGCTGCATTGCCTGGAAATTACATCCAATCTTCTTCAGAATTTCTGTCCAGCTGCTGATCAGAATCAGTGGGGGATGTGGTGCAGTGCCACTGGGTGTAGATGGGATGTGTTGCACTGGGAATTCCAATGATTCCTGTGAGCAGGAGATGGATTTGCCTTTGCTGCTGGGAGATAATGAGAGGGTGAGCGCAGTGGGGTGACAGGTGACAAAAATGGATTGAAACGGAGATTTTTGTGCACTGCTACCAGGATGAGCTTTGAGAGGACTAAGGAAGAAATGTGCAGAGCTGGAGGTTTGGTTTTCTCATGGACCTGAGGGATTCTGTTCATTCAGGATCATTCCAGCAGGAGAGGAGGCTCCAGGGAGAGCTCAGAGCCTGAAGGGGCTCCAGGAGAGCTGGAGAGGGACTGGGGACAAGGGATGGAGGGACAGGACACAGGGAATGGCTCCCAGAGGGCAGGGCTGGATGGGATGTTGGGAATTGGGAATTCCTGGCTGGGCTGGAATTGCCAGAGCAGCTGTGGCTGCCCCTGGATCCCTGGCAGTGCCCAAGGCCAGGTTGGACATTGGGGTTGGAGCACCTGGGACAGTGGGAGGTGTCCCTGCCATGGCAGGGGTGGAACTGGATGATTTTTAAAGTCCCTTCCAAATGAAACCCTTCTGTGATTTTACAAGTTCAGGATATTGTGGTGGAGGCAGGACCACAGCTGGACAACCTCACCTTCCCTGAGGTGAACCCACATCTGAGTAAAATCAGGTTTGCATTTCCAAAGTTCTGGATAAGGACACAAAGCCAGCCCAGTTTTTAGGAGGGGAGACCTGAAGCTTTTCCCAAAAGGTTTGGCAGAATTGAAAGGCCACGTTGTTTTCCCCAAACTCCTGTTTCTTGCTTTGACTTTTATTTAAAAAAAACTCTCTGAGTCAGTTTGTGAACAGCTTTAATAAAAACTAGACCCTTTCAGGCAGCTCTGTAGTTGTTGTATTTAAAGATTTAGGGATGTCTGGTAGCTGTTCCTCCACAATATTTCCAGCTGCTGCTGATATATAAATAATGTGGATGCTTTTTCCTGCTCTAATAGGACCAGGTTATTTACCATTTCCTTCACTTTCAAGTACTTGTTGCTGTGTAAGATTCTGTCCTTTGTACATACAAATATTTCTATATTTCTGCTGCTTTTAAGCTGAGCAGCTTTAATTTGCTGCTTGGCTAATCTCCTCCTAAACTGAACTGTTTCTGAATTCTTTTTTTGCTGATGTCAAGCTTTAACCCCAGCCTGCAGCTGCAGTGGGATGGAGAGGAGGATTGGGGAAAGGTAAAACCCATGGGTTGACAGGAGAACAGTTTAATAATAGTAATAATAATAATAATAATAATAATAATAATAATAATAATAATAATAATAATGGGGGGGGAAAAATCCAGAAATAAGTCTGGGTTAGCTCCCCTTGCCATGTTCCCCCCCATCTTCTTGTGCAGCTCCTTGTTGGCAGAGCAGGACACACTGAAATCCCTGATTTAGGGTAAACACAACCAAAACAACCAAAATATCAGCATTATTCTCATCCTATATCCAAATCATGCTGTACCAGCTACCAGGAAGGAAATGAACTTTATCCCAGCCAAAACCACCTCTTTCATGCAGAGACAGTGAAGCTGACTTGGCAATACCAAGGAGTTGGAGGCATTTTCCAAGATCTCCTTTATTCTGCTCGCTCAGGGATGACAGGATTGTTCTTGAATTTTATCTTCTTTATAATCTAGAAATTCCATGCTGAAGTTGGACTCTCACATGTCCTGTTGTGGGTGGGGGTGGCAGGGAGGGTTTTGTGCTTGGCAAGGATGGCTCAGCTCAGCCCTTAAATCAACCCTGATTTAAGCAGATCTTCTTGCTGAATTTTTTTTTTTCCTTTATCATGAGAAGGATATTCTGCTTTATTTGAACCTTTGCCATCTCGTTGGACAGGAATCCAGGAGATTAGGAGTGCAATCACATCAGGCTTTTAAAAATAGAGATGCTGAGCAGTTGCATTTCTTGGCTGTTTGCAAAGGCCTGCAGTAACTGCTTTGGAAAAAAAAAAAAAGGATGTAAAGGATGCTGCTTCCCTTTCCCCATTTTTTTCTTCCTTTCCCCCTTTTTTCTTTCCCCCCTTTTTTCCCTTCCCCCATTTTTCCCTTTCCCTTTTTCCTTACTCTCTTTTTTCTTCTCCCTTTTTTTTTTCCCTCTTCCCCCTTTTTTCCTTCTCCTGCTTTTTTTCCCTTCCCTCATTTTTCCCTTTCCCTTTTATCCTTCCCCTCTTTTTTCTTCCCCCTTTTTTTCTCACTTTCCCCTTTTTCCCTTTACCTCCTTTTTTCCTTCCCCACTTTTTTCCTTTTCTCCTCTTGTTCCCCTTCCCCTTTTCTATCCTTTATTCCCCTTCCACCTTTTATTCCTTGCTTCTTTTTTTCCCCTTTCCCCAACTTTTCTTTTGCCCTTTCCCCATTTCACTTCCATTCCCCCTTTTTTTCTTCCCCATTCCTCCTTTTTTTCTTTTCTTTCATCATACAATAAGTTTTCACTGCCTCTCTCAAAAAAAAAAAGAAAATAAAAAAGAGAGAAGAGAAGAAAAGATAATTGTGGAAAATGTTTTGGTTTGTTTTTTTTTCCCAAACCATTGACTTTCAAACCCTTTCCCCATCCTTATCCATACAGGATTTTTGGGTAGTGCAGGAATGCCCAGCAAAAAATGGAGCAGCTGAAGCAGTTCCTGTCCCAGGTGTTGGAAGTGATTTATCCTGAACTGTCTCAGTTCTCCTGGAGCATTATTACATCCAAGGAAAGTGCCTCAGCTCAGGGATTAAACTCACTAAAAAGCATTTGGACAAGTGGAAGTGCAGGTGGATGATTAATGTCATTGTGCCTTTGGTTGTAGAATTAACTAAAAGGAGGTTGCTTTGAAAATAGGGGGAGAAAAGGCACTGAAACACTGAAATAAATAAAAAACTTCATGCTTGGAACTGGGAACCAAGTGCTGGAAACTCAGCACTGGAGTTGGATTTGGTTTGTTGTGCTCATCTTCAAAAATGGGACTCTTTGGGCAAGGATTCAGGTAAAGGAAAGAAAGGAAAATAAAAAATTCCCTGGCTTTGGATGCTGAGTGACATTGATAGAATGCCTGGATATTCAATATTTTGTCTGATTTCCTGGTTTTCCTTTTTTAGTGATGGGTGTTTCACACAACACAAATAAAGTCCTGTTTTTAAAAGAACATAATTTACCATTATTCCCATTTTTTCCCCAAACAACAGAGAGTGTCAGAGATACTTTGGGGTTGAGGTATTTCTTCTCATCCCTTGAGAGAGGTGCAGCCAATGTTCATGTTCAGATATGCTGTAAAAATGAAAAGGCTTTTAAAAGCTTCTCCATCTGCTCCTGCAAGTTAAAACACTCATAAGTGATCCTGTTTCTCACCCTTGGAGCGCTCAAGCTTTCCAATTCAGTATGTAAAATTCAAATAAAATTCTGCTCTTTCAAGCCATATTTATAAGAGTTTTCTTTGTGTTTAAAAGCCTTGTGTTTAAAAGTGAATTGTCTTCTTTCTGCACGGATCAAATGGTTGATTTCAGTGGATTCTAGATTTCAAAGCAGAGGTGAAATTCTTAATTTTCCATTTTCTGATTTTCTAATTCTTTTCTAATCATTACCTTTCACATTCAACCCCAAACCCACCAGAATTAACAGGTTCCTTTGAATTGAATTTAGGTGGATTATGTTAAGCCCATACTGTGATAAATTCAGATTCTTTTGAGCATGCAACGCACAGAATTTTTTCCTTACACGACAGTTTAAGTATTTAATAATAAAAACTCAAAATTGAGGGAATTACATGTTTAGTAGGGATGGAAAAGCAGTAATTCAGGAAATGTGTTGAGCCAAGAGTAGTTCTTTATAGGAAAACATTAATTTCTTTTTTGTAGGATGCGAGACACTGCAAGAAAAGTGGAAGAAAAGTATTTTTCCAATCTTGCAACGCATGTGGAATTCCTTCCAGTGGAGTGGAGATCAAAGCTGACCCTGGATGGAGGTACAGGACTGGGTTATTTTGCTGTTCCAGCAGCTGCAGGCTGCAGAATTCTTTCCAGAACTTTCATCTGTGTTATCTGCTTGTGCCTCGCTTGGATTTTTGTTTGGTTTTGTTTTTACAACTTTGAACCTTTCCATCCCTGGAAGTGTCCAAGGCCAGGCTTGGAGCAGCCTGGGATAGTGGAACTTGTTCTGCCCATGGCAGGGAGTGGAACTGAGTGATCTTTAAGGTCCCTTCCAACCCATACCATTCCATGATTCTATTTTACCATTCTCCTGGGTGTAATTTAAGTCTCTTTTATTTTTTTGCAGACACTGTGGACTCCATCACTCCGGATAAAGTGCGGGGTTTAAGGGACATGCTCAACAGCAGTGCCATGGACATCATGTACTACACCAGTCCTCTTTACAGGGATGAGGTGAGTGTGGAAAACGTGCTTTTATTCACCAGAGCAGGGCAGAGAGGCTGAAAAAATCTGGATTTGGGAATGTCAGGAAAGCTCCCTTCTAAGGAAAACCTGAATAAAGTGTGTTAACACTTTGTAGGCGTGTCATGACCAACCACAGTAATCAGAGTTTTAAGACTGAGAGGGGAAGAAAGCAAAAAGTACAATCCATATCATTTATTTAGAGCAGAAATGTCTAAAATGGTTCTGTATCAACAGCTGGGACTGGGAAGGGGTTCAATATTCTTCTTAATTTTTGCATGTTTAGAGCAGTGGGGGTCCATAGTGCTGAGATTCTTTTTACCTCTGACAAAATCCATGGATATTTGTCACTTCATTTTTGCTGTTTCTGAAGACACATGGGATGACAGCAAAAGGAAACGTGGCCAAGCCAGTCTGAATCCATTTGTGTCCACTTGCCATGCAGGGAAACCAAAATGATCCCCAGTTTCTCAGTTTATTAGGGAGGGGACTGTTTATATCCTGGATGCTCCCATCCTTCCTTGACCCATCTGTGTAGCTGCTAAGTCACCCCATTAATCAGAGGAGAAAAGCCAGGAATATCATCATAAATTACAGTGGCCTGTAAATATTGATAAGCCTTGAATGAATGATAATAATCTGAATAAATGAAGTAGCCCATAAAATATGGACAGTGCTTCACCCCAGTAGCAACCCTTGTGTATCACACTTACTGGAAAAGCCCTGTGGAGCTGCTTTAGGATTAATTTCTGTAGGAGTTTTTGCTTTTTTCTGTTATGTATGGAGTAGTGTTAATCATTTTGCAGCCTTGGTACCCTCAGCATGGTTAGACTGGGGCAAGGTGAGACTTACCTGGGTATTTTGATGCTACCTTTCAGTCAGATTAGGTGTGTTTACATCCTTTAGACTGGCAACACAATTTCCAAACTGAAACCTGTACCTCTCTTCCTGCTCAGTAATGCAGAATTCATTGATCAGGGCTCTCCTCTGCCTCTCAGGTTTCCCTGTCTGTTGGGTACCTGAAGCCAACATGAACTTCTGTGGCAAGTGATGGAAATTCCTCTGGCAGCTTGAAAACAGATATTTTTAAGCTGCATTAGAGGCTTGTCATGACTTATGGACATCTTATGGGAAATGGGTTAGTGAGTAAAGTTCAGATGTGCTGGCCAGCAGTGCATGAAAATTCAGTTCATTGCTCGGTAGAACTGCAGTTTTACAGGTTTGTCACCATCCCCTGGGTGTGAGAACTGACATGGCAGCGTGCTTAGATCTGATTACGAAATACTAGGTTGTTTTTTTTTGTCAAATCAAGTTGATTTCCTTGAAATGTTTGCAACGATACACGCAAGTTAGTCTTCCTTATCCCGTTCAGATTTTTTGTGACGTAACTTTGCAGAGTTTAACACACAAATGGAGAATTCTTCTAGATGGTTTTCCCATCTCCAGAGTGTTTTTCTTGTGGCACTTTGCTCCTTCCAGCTCAGAAATGAGCCTTGTCTTTGAGGATTCACGTGGTGACACATTGCTCAAAATTAATGTCCCTGCTCACTGCTTGATCACCCCAGCACAATTCTTTGTGTACTCTGGGCACTTTCAGTGCTTTCCACCCAGAAATCCTCAAATGGTTGATCTCAAAAGGAGATTATTAAACTTTCCTTTGCCCCTGGGAAATAAATTGAGGAATGTGGTGAGCTCAGCCTAGAGAAGAGTGAGGCTGACATTCAGATGATGGCTCTGAGCAGCCACAAAATCCCAGAATGGTTTGGGTTGGAAAGGATCTGAAAATCCCATCCCATCCCATCCCATCCCATCCCATCCCATCCCATCCCATCCCATCCCATCCCATCCCATCCCACTCCTGCCATGGCAGGGACACCTCCCACTGTCCCAGGCTGCTCCAACCCCAGTGTCCAACCTGGCCTTGGGCACTGCCAGGGACCCAGGGGCAGCCACAGCTGCTCTGGGATTTCCAGCCCAGCCAGGAATTCCCAGTTCCAAATATCCCATCCATCCCTGCCCTCTGCCAGTGGAAGCCATTCCCTGTGTCCTGTCCCTCCATCCCTTGTCCCCAGTCCCTCTCCAGCTCTCCTGGAGCCCCTTCAGGTCCTGGAAGGGGCTCTGAGCTCTCCCTGGATCCTTCTCCTCTCCAGGTGAACATTCCCAGCTCTCCCAGCCTGGCTCCCCAGGACCCCGTTGGCATTTTGGGCTGCGAGCACCCAGGGCACAGTGCTTGCATAGCAATTTTGTTTCCCCTTTTTTTCAATGATTTTTCCCCACACAGAAGTATCACAACTTCTTCTTTAGATCTCCTGAACACTCTTTAGGGTTTGCAATGGCCCCTCTGTCCTGCCAGGGGAAGGAGCCTTGTCCTGTTGGTGTCACAGGAGAGCACAGAGCTGTCCCAGGGGCTCTGGATTGCTCATTTGAGCCCTCCCAGAGCGTGCTGGGTGACCCCCTCTCTGATTTCAGGCATTGTTTCTTGCCCAGTGTGGCAGGAGAATATCCAAAAGGTGCCTCTGACTTGTGGCATGTGATGTGATACCAGACAGGCATTAATTAATAATTCAGCACAGCCCCCTGAACATCCCAGGCTGGTCTCAGACTGCAGCCAGCAGATTCAGCTGGGATGTTTTTGTGGGAGAGAATTGTGCTGTGTCCTCCTCTGTGCCAAATCCCTCCTTGAACATTACCCAGATGTAAGAAAAAGCAATAAATTGATATTCTGATGCACACAGGCCTCTTTCTAAATGAACAGTCATTTCACATTCTGCCCCTGACCTTACTGGTCCATCTGTGGTAATGTAATCTTGGGTTTTAGTGTCCTCAGTGGGTGACTTTGTTTCACATCTGTGTCACTGTAGCTTCATATTTCTTTAATAATGAATGGTTGCAGCAGAGATCCCAAAGACTCATTGTTGCATAGTAAATTCAGAGTTGTCACCTTCCTTATACTGTTAAGTGCCTTTTTTTTTTTTACTGATCTTCCCTGTACTTACTTGCAGGCTAATGGTAATTCTGTAAATTATTGATAAATGTCTTGGCAGAAAATGCCTTTAGTACAGGATAAATGTAATTTACTTCCATCAGTCCAAGATTTCTAAGGATTTAGTGTAAATATTGCACTATAAAAGTGGAGAAACTTCACTGTCCATCCTAGAATTATGGAATATTTTATGCTGGAAGAGACATGAAGGATAATCTCACTCCAGTCCCTGACACAGAACACTAGAACAGGTTGCTCAGAGTCCTGACCTTGGAATGGCTTCATGGTTTGCCCTTATACACATACTTAAAAGGAGAATTAATGACTAACCTCTTGAAATTTGGGACAAGTATTATCTTTTACCAGAGCTGGATTGTTTTGCAATGGAAATACCATTCTCTTGTGCACTCCTTTCAGCAATAAAAGGCACCTGGTTCAGGTGTGTTTGAAAACAAGATGGGAAACAGGAAATTTTAAGCTGAGACTATGTCAGGACTGGTTTTGCATATCCTGTTGAACCTAATAGTGAAGGAGCTGCTTGGCAGAACTTCCATGGCTGGTTTAATTAATTTGATTGCTCTTGACTGTGTTCTCAGCTTTATAAAGTGATTGGTTAGTGGCTCTGCCTGAACCTAAACTTCATCTTGAACACAGTGACTTGTTAGAAATGGGTTAGACTCAGCTTTTCAACAGCAAGAGGGGTCCTGGGAGAGAGACTTAGGCAGATCCACAGATCCTTTTTCTGTATCATCCCTTCCCATCTGTTCCCACAGCCTCAGCTCATTCTGGCCTCTCATCTGTTGTTGTGACACTGCTCTGGCATCCATCAGTGATTCCATCAGGGAATGTGACAGCTCTGTCTCCTGGGGGGTCAGCAGCCTCACCAGCTCTGCTGCCACGTTCTCCTGGGCCACGTGGAGCAAAAACTCCTCATCTTCCCTTTTCCAACCCTTCACAATCCTCCCTTGAGCTGCAGCTCCTCCCTTGGCTTTCAAGAACCCTCTCTCCCCACTCCAGCTGGCTCACACTGCCTGGTGCCTGCTGGCTGAATTTCAAACCAGTTTGCACTTTCTCCTGAAGCTCTCTTGACATTTGGAAAGAGCTGCTTGCAGAACTCACCTCAGATCTCCTTCACATTCTTTTCCTACGAAGCCTGCAGGAACAGCCCTGCTCTTCAGGCTGGAGAGGCTGCAGAGTTCAGATGTCCTTCACTCCCTTTTCCTTAGGTACCTGTCTCTTGTTTTGTTTTTCATGGGCTTCACACTGTTCATGCCAACAGGATCCTGGAGAAAGGAGCAGCACTCAAGTTCAGTGTTACTGCTGTGCTCAGGTGGCAGCAGGGGTTTTCTGCTCCTTGTTTTCTTGGGAAAAAAAAAAAAAAAACAAACTCATTTCCTGGATATTGAGAGGGAAATGTCATTTTATACACTGGTAGTTTTGAGTGTGCACTGAAAAGCCTCTTCAACCACAGTGAACTGCCCACAAAATGGATCAGGGGATGGAGTTCTGGATCTCCTTGGTGTGGGTCCAGGGGGTGTTTGTCCACATACAAATCCCCACTTCCTTATGCTTTGCCAGGAATATGCTATCAATGCTTACTTATGCTGTCTTAAAACAGTCTTCAAGGCTGCTTTTCCTCAGAGGAGGGTGAACAGCTGTTTGGGGTGCTGGAATGCAGAGGTTGAACAGATATTTGGGATGCTGGTGCTGGAATGCAGAGGTTGAACAGATTTTTGGAATGCTGATTCTGGAATTTAGAGGTTGAACAGCAGTTTGGGGTGCTGGAATTTAGAGGTTGAACAGATATTTGTGGTGCTGGAATTTAGAGGTTGAATAGCTGTTTGGGATGCTGGAATTTAGAGGTTGAACAGATATTTGGGGTGCTGGAATTTAGAGGTTGAACAGATATTTGTGGTGCTGGAATTTAGAGGTTGAACAGCAGTTTGGAGTGCTGGAATTTGGAGGTTTGGATTTTTCCAGGCCAGCACAGGATGCTGTTAATGCTCTGCACAAAAGGGCAACAGCTCTGGATGTCTCTCTCACTCCTACCCTGATTCCTTGTTCCCATCATGATCCAGCAGCTCAGGCTTGCCCTGCACCCAGGAGGTGATAAAAGACATGATTCTGCTGCCCTTTTTATCAGTGTTCTTCAGCCTGAGGTGACAGGGATGTGTCACCTGACTCAGACTCCCATCTTTTTACAAAACCCAGGCCTGTGCCACCAGGATTCCTGAATGGATGGGATAGGCTGTTATTTTTTGACTTCTTGGAAGCCGTGTGCCAGACTGGCACATAGCTGGGAAAGCAAAGGGCATTTTTAGCCTCCTCAAGTCCAGCCTCCTACTCTTTGGTCAGCACTCTGGTTTTTGGCTTCCCTCTGGAATTGCATGGCCCTCAAGCCAACTCCCTGTGAATGTGCAGAAAGATCATTCCTTTCTCTGCCTTTAATTTGGTTTCTGAAGGGCAGAGAGCTTTTAACCTCAGTTAGTCTGAATATGAGCTGCTGCCTTCTGAGCAACTTGATCCTGCAGGCTTGAGTTTCCTGCAAGGAGGATTTATTGGCAAAACTTCAGCTGATAAAGTGAGATGATAATCCCAGGATGGTTTGGGTTGGAAGGAACCTCAAAGCCCATCTCATTCCACCCTATGCCATGGGCAGGGACACTTTCCACTGTCCCAGGTTGCTCCAAGCCCCAATGTCCAACCTGGCCTTGGGCACTTCCAGGGATCCAGGGGCAGCCACAGAAAATCTGGGCACCCTGTGCCAGGGCCTCTCCACCCTCCCAGCCAAAAATTCCTCCCCAATATCCCTTCTATATTCCCTTCTATCAATGGGAAGCCATTCCCACCCTTGTCCTGTCACTCCAGAGCCTTTCTTTGAAATATCTCAGTGTCCTCAGACTGATGCTAAATGGGAGGAGGATGGGATTTGATACAGCTTTTCTGGAAGAAATGGGAATTATTCCCTTTGTTCCAGTGTTTGGTCTGCTCAGAAACGGGCAGGTAGAGGTGCTGCATTCCCCTGGTCCCTCTGGAAGAGCTGGGGGTGATGGAGCAGAGCAGCTGACAGGGAAAAACATCAACTCAGTTGACTGCTGCCTCATTGATTCTTTTGTGAGGTATTTGAGCTTGTTGAGTCTGTGGGAGAAACCTTAGGAGGTGGGCAGAAACCCTTAAAATGTACGGGGCAGAAACTCAAGGAATCTCTAGGCATTTTGTAAGGAAAGCCCTGTGGAGACCTGGGATGGGGAAACAGCTCCCAGTGTCCCCAAAATGAGCTGGGAACTGAGAGGGAGGGTGGAAGAGGGGAGTTGGAAACAGAGAGAGGATGCTGGTCATGCTGCATTCCACTATTCCCACCATTCCTGGGATTTTTTGGGTAATTCCTGCTCCTCTGTTTTCAGGAAGGACCAACAGGTGATTCCCAAGCACATCATAGATCCCATGGACCAGCAGGTGCTGAGGTTTGGGGCTGGCAGGAACAGCAGGGAAACCAGTGGGAAAAGGGGTGATTTCAGCAGGAATTCCTTGGATGGAGGTGCAGAGAGAGCAGGAGAAGCTGTCAGCAAGCTCAGGATAAGGCACCCATTACCTATAACCCAACCATGGGATGCAGACATGGAGCAGCCACTTGGATGTCCTGGGTTTGGGAGGCTGAGGAGGGAGTTGTTGTTTTGTTATTTTTAATTAAGACCCTTTAGAGGGAGTAGAAAGAAAAGCTGTGCATAAAAAGATCAGCTCTTAAAAATTTTATTGTAGTGATGCCATTTAGGAGAGAAAATTTGGTAGGCAGATATATTTTTCATGTTTAAATCCAACTAAAAAATTCACTGATTTCAGGCAATGCAAAGCTACTTAGTGGTTTTAGAAGTATTTTTATATGGATTGTTAGGAAATATCAAGCTGTAAGTAGAAAATATTAGAAAGCAGTTTATGTTGCATTTACTGGACTAAAACCCTGTTCAAACCAAACTTCTCTTTCACAAGTTGGAATATTTTATGAAGACAAAAAAGCAAATCAGGATTAAATGACAGAATGACTTGGACTAGAAGGGGAAAACATCCAGTTTCATCCCCCACCCAATAAATATTACCTTAACTTCATATACTGCTTAACAAAACGGGTTTTTAGCTTGGATTTAAATGAATATTCGTTTTCTTTTTGGTTCCTTTTGTTTTTCTCCTTTTTTTTTTTCCTTACTCTGCACCACAAAGGTTCAGTTTCTAATCTTAGGACTGGCACAGGACTGTTGGCAGGACACCAACATGCATAAGTGCTCACTGCAGGTGGAGGGCTCCTGGTTTTGGCAGAGCAGCAAACCAGACCATTCCCAGTACCTGGAAATCTGGAGCCTTTCCCACAGCAGACCTTCCACTCCACAATTACCTTAGGGATTTGGAGTTTAGGAATGATCTCCATCAGATGATTTGGTTGAATTCAGTGCTTGGGCTCTGTTCTGCAAAATTGCAAATGTGGAAATCCATGAACCATTTCTTTGTTGTGTCCACGTTTGTGCCTGACATTCCAGTAACAGCAAGGTTTTAAGGAGGAGGACGATTAAAAACAGGGCTGGACTCAGTGTCCAACCAGGATTTTCCAAGAATATTCTGTTTTATGCCCTCATATTTCAAGACCAGATCTTTATAGTGGAAATGCCATGATGCCAGAAGATTATTTACCCATTCCAGGCAGGATCCTCCAAACACTTTGATTTCAACTGATTCTTGCTATGTCGTTCTGGGTTTTAATCAAAACCTTTTTAAACTGAGAAAACACCAGCCAGCCACAGCACATCCTGATTGACATTTTCAGCTCCAGCTCTTGCTGAAACCTCTGCCTGTTCATATGGGAAAGTTTGTGCCCACAGTCTGTGTAGACCCAAATGGAAGAAGAGGCAGCATTACAGTCAAAAATACTTGAAAATGGGTGTTCTGATACTCTTCTCTCCAAGCTGCTGCAAGGCTCTGTTAATCATTTCACAGTGCTTCAGGCAGAGTGTTTGTTGTGTGGATTCTCACTCAGTAAAATGTGTATCAAACACTGGCACTTCTGGTGCCATTCATATTTATATTTGGTAATGACTCAGGCTCTTGAAAAATCACGTTGAAATTATATGTTCCATGGCTTTAATTTCCCGTTGCTAACAAGGGAATGATTTGCACTGTCTTGTTTGTCCTCCTCCCTGCCACAGCCTGGAATTGCTGTTTCCATGCTGGGATTCACAGGCAAAACTGCTTTTCTTTTTTTTCTTTCTTTTTTATTTGTTTTTCTGGGTTGTTTCTTTTTTTTTTTTTTTCTTTTTTTTTCTTTTTTTTTTTTTTTTTTTTTGCATTGGCCAGTTCCCAAACCTCATAATTTCCAGTGTTTCTCTCTAAAATACTTTCTGGGAAGCTGTACCTTTTTATCCTACAGTGTAGGGTTTGGAGCAGATAAGCTTCGCAGAGACTGCATGAACATAGGACCAACATTTATTTATTTATTGCTGTAGCACTATAGGATTAGTCTGTGATGTTTAAGAACCATGTTTCACCCTTGCTTTTCCCCAGAGATCCTTCCTGGAAACCTATAACCAGAAAATTGCTTTTTTTAAGCACTGTTTGTATCAAATACTCAAATTCTGTCTCTTTTTTGCCTTTTTTCCTCCTGTATCATCCTCTTACATGAGACGAGGCTTTTTATTTTATGGCAGCATAATTTCATTCTGATTCCTTAGGAATTAATTCCAGCAGGTGCAGGTGTAGGAAGGGAAGGAGGACAAGAAGCTGCCTCTCCTTTCAGCCAGGCACTGGGGAGGAGAATGAAAGGCTTGATGAGTTCAAGCCTGCTTTACTGACACCCAAAAGCAATTTGAGGATATTTTCCCAGAACCCATCCAGGCTCTCACTGCAGTGTGAGCACATCCATTTTAGGGGATTTCTCTCTTCCCAGTCCCCAGCTGCTCTCAGTGACAGAGGGAGAAGGGGCTGTGAGCTGTTAGTAGGGTGATGCCAAGGTTATGGCAGAGATGTGAGTTGATACCAGTTGAGCTCAGGCTGCTTCCATCCTCCTTAAATTAAAAAAAAAGGAGCTGTACCTCTTGATGCAAGAGGAATGCTCGATGCACTGCTGCAGAAAATGGAAGAGAATCCAGCAAGAAGGGAAATAAATACCAACAACTGTGCCAAAAATCACTGTTGTGCCAGTGAAAACCAGGTGTTGCTCACCTTGGAGGGTGCTGTTCAATACTTCAAGCCCAGCTGCCATTTATTGAGGTGTTTATTGCAATCTGATGCCTTGGGCTGTGCAGTGCAGCTGTTTTAGGGTCACCACATGTCCTGTGTGGTGGCTGCTGGTGGCTCTGGAGGGGAGGGATGAACCTCTGGAGTCGGTGGCCATCAGCCAGGCGGCTGCTGCTGGCCATGGCATGGAGCTCATCTTCCCAGCCTGACTGAACAGGAACAGGTCAGCGTGGGGTGGGACCATTCCTGAACATCAGCTGGAGCACCAAGATGCTGGTACTGAACCCTCTGTCCTCACCCTCTTGCCCCAGCTGGTGAAGGGGCTGCAGCAGGAGCTGAACCGCCTCTACTCGCTCTTCTGCTCCCGGAATCCGGAGTTTGAGGAGAAGGGAGGCAAGGTCTCCATCGTGTCCCACTCCCTGGGCTGTGTCATCACCTATGACATCATGACTGGCTGGAATCCAGTCAGGCTCTACGAGCAGCTGCTGCAGAAGGAGGAGGAGGAGCTGGAGGAGGGTTGGATGAGCTACGAGGAGCGGAGTTTGCTGGAGGAGCTGTACATAACCAAACAAAGGTAATGCACATAACCAAACAAAGGTAATGTACATAACCAAACAAAGGTAATGTACAGAACCAAACCAAGATAGTGTACATAACCAAACAAAGGTAATGTACAGAACCAAACAAAGGTAATGCACATAACCAAACAAAGGTAATGTACATAACCAAACAAAGGTAATGTACAGAACCAAACCAAGATAGTGTACATAACCAAACAAAGGTAATGCACATAACCAAACAAAGGTAGTGTACATAACCAAACAAAGATAGTGTACATAACCAAACAAAGGTAATGCACATAACCAAACAAAGGTAGTGTACATAACCAAACAAAGGTAATGTACAGAACCAAACAAAGGTAATGCACATAACCAAACAAAGGTAATGTACATAACCAAACAAAGATAGTGTACATAACCAAACAAAGGTAATATACATAACCAAACAAAGGTAATGCACATAACCAAACAAAGGTAATGTACATAACCAAACAAAGATAGTGTACATAACCAAACAAAGGTAATGTACATAACCAAACAAAGGTAATGTACAGAACTAAACAAAGGTAATGTACAGAACCAAACAAAGTAGTGCACGTAACCAAATCCCCTGCCAGGGGTCAGAGGAGATTACCACATCCCTGGATAACACCCTCTGGGTGTTGCCAGAACCCACCAGGGCTGTTAGCTTTGGTGCCTGCTGTTCTGCTGGGGCTGGGTGGTAAATGCTAAACACAGCACAGGGTGGGCACAGGGAGCTCTGAATGCACACAGACTCATGGAATGGTTTGGGTTGGAAAGGACCTTCAAGATAATCCAGTTCCAACCCCCTGCCACGGGCAGGGACACCTTCCACTATCCCAGGGTGCTCCCAATCTCATCCAACCTGGGCTTGGACACTGCCAGGGTTGGGGATATTGTGGTGCAGTGAGACACCCATTAGAAAATCTAAAATTAGCAACTTCAGTCACTCAAGTGGGACGTGACAAATCACGAATCACAAGTTTTTGGTTCCTTCCTGAAACCAATCTGAGTATTGGTGGTACTTGGGAGGCATGAATATAGCAGCCCTGCTGTGGTGGGAATCAGGATGTGTCACACCAGGGAGGGGTGCAGGATGTCTCTGTCAGCTGCAGGCCTGGACTAAGTGCAGGATTTCTGAGAAAAGGGAAGTTTAGAAACCTAATGAAGTGTTGCAGTGATAAGATGACCCTTCAGGCATATCACAAACATATAATCGGGGAGAAATGGCCATTTTCACACTCGTGCTCCAGCTCCTTAGGCATCCTCTAAAGTGCTTCCACAGAAATTCCAAGTATCATTTGACACTGGCACTTCTGCACGGAAAGAGTGGCTCTCCCTTCTGTGAGCAGTTCAGTGTGAAATGGTGGAAAATAGACTCCTGACATCCTGTAACCTCTGGAATTCACTGGGACTGGGAACAGTTTTACCCACACATATGTGTGCTTTGTATTGTAGCTGCTCTTTTAATTCAGGCCAACTAGAAAAGCAGGTGAACAACCTTTTTTCATGGGAGTTGAAAGTGAAGGACACTATCCTTCAGAAATTCCACCTCCATACAGAGCTCCATAGTGCCCAGACCATTTACTGTGGCTTTGTTGTTGTTTGGGGGGTTTAAAAGAAAATAAAGCAGGTGATTTGGGTGCAGAATCACCAAGGAAACAGCAGGTGAGTCAGCTAGTCTTGAGGAAGGAGGGTGGGCAGATGGTTGGGGTGGTGAACAGGGGAATTGTCATGTCTTGATTGATTCCTTCTGTGGCCAGAGAAACAGGATTTGACAGGCATTGATTCTTAATGAGTTGAGCTGCTGCAGGAAATACTGACACCATCACTCTCTCTTCCCAGCAGACAAAACTCTTGGACCCCACAGGAATGCCTGTTTGGATCAGAGAGGTTAAAGATGCATTTTTTTATTGGATCTCAGAAAGATCTCTATTTTCTAGGTTGAGAGAGATAGAAGAGAGGTTACATGAGTTAAAGGCATCTACCATATCAAAACCACCTGTCTTAAAATTTAAGGTATGTATGTTTAAGAGGTTTCTACTGAATTTTCTGCTTGCTATAAAAATACACCTGCAGTGTGAGTCCTTCTGCTTACTTTTATTTTTTCCCATGTCCCCAGACATGATTTTGGCAGAATAATTTGGATGTTGGATGAAGTGTGTGTACATACATGTAAAAATGTTGCTGTGTTCATAGGTTATTGTTGTTTATTGCAATTCTGTATTTGTAATAAATTTTGAGCATCCTGGTGTAGTGTGAGATGTCCCTGCCCATGGCAGGGGGTTGGAATGAGCTGAGCTTTAAGGTCCCTTCCAACCCAGACCATTCTGGGAGTCTGTTATATATGTTTATATGAAATTATATGTAAATATATAGATTGTAAATATATTTAATACATAAGCCTAGTTGTTATACACACACACAGAATTCTGTGGGAAGGTAAAAACCATTTGGCAGATTACATCAATCACATATTTTAAACAGTTTCACTTCTACTCCATTGAATAATCCATCTTCCTTGGGGATTCCTTCTAGCATGTCACATCTCTGAGCAAATCTGATTGAATTTCCTCCAGGAGTGGGTTTTCCTTCCAAATTATTCTGCTCTGACAGCTAGCACACTTTCAATCTCATGAAGCAGATTGCTTGCTAATCAGCTGTGCAAATTGCTAGAATTCCTTATCTTTGGGAAGAGGCATTTCCCAGCTCTTGGGTGGGATGTGCAACACTTTCTAGTTGCTCAACTCCATCCTGAAGCATTAAACTATAAAAATGTGACATGATAGATGAGAATAAAATGGATTATTGTTTCTTAACTCACCATTTTTCTTTCCTTATGAGTTCAGAAGGGCTCCTGGAAGCCAAGGTCAATGCTGAGCCATAAAAAAAGAGGAAACCAGCTATAATTCATGTTGTCACGGCCTTCTCCTTTTCATCACTGCTTGAAAGCATGTGTCAGGCTATTATCTCTGCCATCAAGGAAGCTGGAGTCAGGCTGGTCCTCCCCCAGCTCTGGGAAAGATTATTCTTCACTCATTTTAAACTGAAGGGTTTTTGGACAATTGCTTTTTAGATGGAGAGGAGAAAAGTGGAAAGAAACTTTAGCTAAAGACTTAGGTAGATAAACTTTATCTACCAAAATAGATGGGATAGATCTGTCATCTTTAGGTGACATTTCCAATGCAGTTCATCCTTTTTCTTGCCCTTACTGACAGGGAGATGTTTTGTTTCTGTGAAGCCTCACGCTGGTGACTCCCATGGCTTGAGACAGAGCTCCAGGGAGAGAAGCTCTTCATGGAAATGATGGCAAGGGAGGATTGAGGATTTCAGCAGGGTGGCTGAAGTAGGATTGCTCATCAGCAGACCAGTCCAGCTCACTGAGGGTGACTGGTTTGTTGAAAGAGAACAGCCTTGCTCAGAAACCAACCACCCACCTTTGGCTTTTCATATCAGCTCTTCCATGGGCTGAAAAAAAATTAGGGTTCCCAGGATGGGACAGAGTCACTGGTGCTACATGAAGAAGAGTTGAGCTTGATGTTGAGCAAGCACAAAGGTTGCTTTTGGCAAGACAAATACAACAGCTTGCTTGGCTCGTGCTTAATATTAGAGGAAATGAAATTATTGACTCCATGGGGAGGAAAAACCCCACAAAACATGAAGATATGGGGTATGTTGTATTCTAACAAAATACTGGACAAGCCACCAGAATGGGAACTTGAGGGGGAGGGATCTTTATCTTTCTTCCTCTGCTTCTCCTCACATGGGATAATGGAATTATTACCTGCTAGACCAATAGGAGCTGTGGGGGTTAAAAGCAGAGCCAACACCCCATTGTAAATTTAAGATTTGGAATCACAGCCCTCTCCCCACCAGCCTTGGAAGAGGAGTTGGAGTTCAAGGATGAGGGGCTGAAGAAGATGGGGGCATGGGGAATAGTGTGACACCAACCCCTTCACACCTCTGGTGTGTGAAAATAGGAAATTTTTTATTGTAGGATGATTTTTTGGTCAGGGAAAGAAGAGAGCAGGATGTACCTCAGTTTCTCCTTAGGACTGACATGGAAATCCATTTAAATCTGGCCTTGCAATGTCCTGGCCCAAAAGACTTCAGGGTTGCTCAGCACCTCTCACTCAGCCAAGGCTGCAGAAGCTCTTCTGCAGGAAGGTCCAGCCTGCACCTCACGTTCCTTTGTGCCCAGCACAAAAGGGCTCTGCTGCCTCACTTCTGTTGACTCATTCAGCTTTTCTTTCTTTTTTTTTTTTTTTCACTTAATTATGAAAATACTGCAGTGCTAAGTTGAATGGATGACTACTTGGCTCAGCTTCTGCTTAAAATACAAAAAAATTCATTAAGTCTTGTGTTTATGAATCATAACCAGGAGAGGAGTGCTGCTCTCAAAGGTCATTTTATAAACATGTCTCCTGTGTTGTTGAACATTTACAGGAAAATGCCCCACTCCTGATTCCAGGAGAAACGCCAAAATTTACAAATATTTTCTAGATAGAGTTTGATCTTGTATTCCTGGTAGATTTTATAATACAGCAGCCTTGATTTTCAGCCACCTTACAACAGCACTGACAGTCTAATTAAAAGGTTTGGGGTTTAGAATCATAGAATTAAGGTTGGAAAAGACCTGTCCATCATTAAACCACATCCCCAAGTGCCAATCCACATTAAATCCCTGCAGGGAAGGGGACTCCAGCACTTTATCAATAGAAATGATGGGACAGCAGTGGGACAAAAGCCACACCCTGTGTAACCACTGAAACCAGTTACCCTCTGAGGCTTTTCCCACTCTGCTTTGAGTGTCCTGGGCTAAGGGCAAGGTGCCAGGCACTGTCTGATTCTTCCCTAAAGCAGAAAAAACATAATTGTGCCTTTCAGATTCTTGACAGGGAAATACCAGGTGGACAGGGTTAGGGGTTGCTTATTAAATTTAAAGGATTGCACTGGGAATGTCTCTTTCTGTTGTGTTTGAAGATGAAAAAGCTTTTTGTCCAAGCTGACAAAATACAAAATCTGTGTAAAACTTGGGCTGAAGAAAGGAAAGGAGCTTTGCAGCAATTGACAATTTTAATGCAATATCCATGCTGAAGGTCTAGTTTTTCCTTTTTCCATCAAGCTGGGACTTCTTTTGGAAGGAAGAGATGTGGTAGCAGTGCCAAGACAGAGGAGTAGGAATGTTCTGTGCAGCACTGGAATCCAAGAGATGAAAAGGGCCATTATTCCTCATTCCATGTACTGACATACAGGGAAAGCACATGGCATTCCAAGGATCCTCCACATGCATTTAGCAGGAGTTCAGCAATTTCTCTTGCTGGCTGAGCATCTGACGATGGTAAAATTAAATTTTCAAGTAAGGAAATAAAGTCTGAAAGGTGATTTTGACTTAGGGAAATGTCTTTTTCCAACGAGTTTTCCATTTGATGGTTTTAGGAGGCGATGTCTGAGGGTTGGTAGTGTGGGGTCAGTGTTGAATGCTGACCTCAGGTTGGTTGTAATGACCACAGAATGCAGGTTCAGTGATTTCTCAGATGTGGCAGCTCAGATTCACTCAGTTGGTGTTGGCTTCAGGGCTTGGGAGCGAGGTCACAGCAGATTTGGGTGACATCAGAGTGTCTCAGTGGGCTGTGGCTGCTCCTGGAACATGGTGGCACTGGTGGCAAGCACAATTCTGTTCACTTAACAGCAGCTGTGTGTAGCAAGAAAATCATGGAGAACTTGGTCAGGATAAGAATGAGAAGGTCTGGCAGGTTTGGGAAAATCGGGAGATATCAGACTCATTTCTTTAGTGTCTCCCAAACTCTTCTTGCTCCATCCTTTCCAGCCCTGGTAGACCTCTCTGAGTTCAAATATCCAACTTGATTTTTGGTTTTAGCACCCCAACATGCAGCCAAGGGCAGTTTAATTTATTGATGTCGTGGTGTTCTTCCTTGTTTGAACCCACCAAGACTTTGAGTCCTCCCCCGTTAAAATCAGGTGGAGAGAAAAACCAAATCCAGCCGTGTTAGGAAGCATTATTTCCATCCTCATTTAACATGGATGAAATCTCTCCCCAGGTTGAGAATTTCTTCTGTATGGGATCCCCACTGGCAGTGTTCCTGGCCTTACGTGGGATCCGTCCTGGAACCAGTGGCAGCCAGGACCACATCCTGCCCAGAGCAATTTGTAACAGGTTATTAAACATCTTCCACCCAACAGATCCAGTGGTGAGTCTTTAATTGCAGCCTCAAGCTTTTACCCTGCCTGTTTTTAAGCTCTGGGATAGTGTGGGATCTTCAAAGTGTGTGAGTCAACACGAGTGTGTTCCAGCAGAGGATTATTTGTTAATGGTTGTTATTCAATGGCTTGGGGTTTGGAACTGTAGAATTACATTTCCTACAAAAAGTTGCTGTAAATAACATGCATTTTGCTTCTCTTTTCATAGTAATAAGCATAAGATTTGGGATTATTCTGATTTTTTTTTTCTAAATAACTATTTCTTCTTCAGACAAGGATTTTGTGTTTAACTTCCTGACTTCCATTAAATATCATCTGTCCAAAGATGTTAAAAAAGGCTTCACAAGCAGTTTACAAGATAATATAGAAAAGCAAAGACTGGGGTTGTTTTCCCAAAGGATCCTAAAAGTAAAAGTTTGTTGATAGCATTTGGGAAAGGATTGTTGGTGTAGCTTTGCCTTTTCCTTATTCCACAGCAGCCAGTGCTGGCTTTTACCAAATCATGTTCTGAACCTTTGATCTGCATCCCCTTGGTAACTTCTCTGATGCAAATTTGATTTAGAATTTCATGTAGAACAGCAGTTTGGGGATACTTTGTTATTTAAAGTAGCTGAATTTAAATATATTCCAAACATGGTCACGTTCAGCTCCAGCTACTCCAGAATTTTCCTGGATTATTAGGGACAATTGGTTCCACTCTGCAAATAGTAATTTAGTTTTGAAATAAAAAAGTGCAGGATGCTTTTCTACATCTAAGTGGACAAAGAGAAATAAATAAGCAATATGAAAATATTTTTAAAATAAACATAACTCATGGTTTGCACAGGGATCAACAAAGGGCCATAAAACAAAATGTTTACACAACCAATTCCTCTTTATTGTGTTAGAATCAGTTTAATTTTACATGAAATTTGTTCTCTAAGTAAAACCATCTGTGTGTTGGTAACAACGTGTAGTACAAGTGTTGTAATCCAGGTGTTGCAGAGATGTGCAAAACCTCACAAGCAACTGTGAGCTGCTAAATCTTCCAGGCTGTGAAACTAAAAGTGAAATTTATTCACTAAAAGTGAATATTTATTTATTCATTAAAAGTGAATCAGACCATAACACCACCACCACTGTGTCGTCTTCAAGGCTTTGCTTAGGACAGATAATCTGGATTTGAGGTTGGAGAGAGCTCTGGATGGGAAGGGAGAGTGATGGGTTTCTTTTCCCCAGTCTGGACTCCCAGGATTGATCTTCACCCCAAATTCCCCTTTCAGGCCTACAGATTAGAACCCTTGATCCTGAAGCACTACAGCAACATCTCACCTGTGCAGATCCACTGGTACAACACAGCCAACCCCCTCCCTTACGAGCACATGAAGCCAAGTTTCCTGAACCCCAGCAAAGAAACTACCTCAGCCCCAGAGCCTGAGAGCACCTCAGCAGTGCCCAGCCCCACCACGTCCCCAGTGATGGTCCGGCGCCACTACGGGGAGTCCATCACCAACATTGGCAAAGCCAGCATCCTAGGTAATGTCCCTGGG
The DNA here is from genome assembly GCF_963662255.1 of Cinclus cinclus. Taxonomy (NCBI): domain Eukaryota; kingdom Metazoa; phylum Chordata; class Aves; order Passeriformes; family Cinclidae; genus Cinclus; species Cinclus cinclus. The sequence continues at coordinate 60,164,823 of NC_085051.1, forward strand.
CAGAGAATGGGAGATCCAGCATCCTGGGGAATGTCCCTGGGCAGGGGATGGGAGATCCAGCATCCTAGGTAATGTCCCTGGGGTTGGAATGGGAGATCCAGCATCCTGGGGAATGTCCCTGGGGTTGGAATGGGAGATCCAGCATCCTGGGGAATGTCCCTGGGCAGGGGATGGGAGATCCAGCATCCTGGGGAATGTCCCTGGGCTGGGAATGGGAGATCCAGCATCCTGGGGAATGTCCCTGGGGTTGGAATGGGAGATCCAGCATCCTGGGGAATGTCCCTGGGGTTGGAATGGGAGATCCAGCATCCTGGGGAATGTCCCTGGGCTGGGAATGGGAGATCCAGCATCCTGGGGAATGTCCCTGGGGTTGGAATGGGAGATCCAGCATCCTGGGGAATGTCCCTGGGCAGAGAATGGGAGATCCAGCATCCTGGGTAATGTCCCTGGGCAGGGGATGGGAGATCCAGCATCCTGGGGAATGTCCCTGGGCAGGGGGTGGGAGATCCAGCATCCTGGGGAATGTCCCTGGGGTTGGAATGGGAGATCCAGCATCCTGGGTAATGTCCCTGGGGTGGGAATGGGAGATCCAGCATCCTGGGGAATGTCCCTGGGCTGGGAATGGGAGATCCAGCATCCTGGGGAATGTCCCTGGGGTTGGAATGGGAGATCCAGCATCCTGGGGAATGTCCTCTGTGTCCCTGGGAATGGAGATCCTCAGGGAGCTTCTCTCCTCCCTGGGGTTGGGGTACAGCCCTAAGGAAACTCAGCTCTGGTGGTGGGATGGGAGAGGGGGGTGTTCATTTGGTGAACAGAAGGATCCAGAGAGAACTTGGAGTTCCTTCCTGGGGCTCGAGGAAAGCTGGAGAGAAACTTGGGACAAGGGGTGGAGGGACAGGATGCAGGGAATGGCTTCCACTTCCAGAGGACAGGGACAGTGGGAAGGAATTCTTCCCTTTGAGGGTGGGGTGGTAGCCCTGAGGTTTTTCAGAAGAGCTGTGGCTGCCCCTGGATCCCTGGAAGTGTCCAAGGCCAGGTTGGACAGGGCTTGGAACAACCTGGGATAGTGGAAGGTGTCCCTGCCCATGGCAGGGGTTGGAACAGGATGATCTTTAAGATCTCTTCCAACCCAAACCATTCCATGATTCCTGTCCCTTGGACAGAATCACGGAGTGGCTGATGTTGGAAGTGACCTCTGGAGATCATCTACTCCAACCCCCGAAATCCTCACTGGCAGAGGGTGGTTTCAGTGAGTTCTGTAGGTGTCTGGCTTGGTTTAATTCCAGCTGACATTTCCTTTGAAATAAAAACCAGTTTATGTGCATTGGAGTCAAGGCTCAGGGGAGATGATGCAGTTCATGCAATTGCTGCTTTATTTTTGTCTCCCTTATTGCTGCCTTTTGTCTGCCATAAGTAGTTTAACAGTTAAATCTGGCACAATCTGCCACTGATTTAACAGTTTCCACTCTGCTTCATGGAGAAAAAAAAAATTAAATTAAACTTTGTCTTCCGATTCCATTTTCTGGTATTGGCAAATAGCAGAAAAATCACACCATATAACCTGTTACAGTTACCTTTAACTCATGATTCTACAATAGCAAATTCAGGCTGGTTTAATATAAAGTCTGTTCTTCTTTGGCTTTCTGAGTCAAAATAAGCCCTGGTTTAAGTGAGCTTAAATGCCCTTCACTGGAGCTTATACTTGATCATGCACTTGCAGTTTTTGTTGACTCAAGGCTTTTCTTTAGCTCTCTGTGTGGGATTTGGGAGAAGCCTAGTGCCAGGAGTCTTCCCAATCAAATAAGAATATAAAAGCAGTTTTTCCTCAAGTAGAAATATGTGGTATTTCAGAGCAGAGTGGCTTTTTGGGGGGTTTCTATAGTAACTTTAATGTCTTGTCCATGAGGTGGCAGCAGAGTCGGGATAAAACATGACAAAACTACTCTTAACTTTTATATTCCTCTTCCTGAGCAACCAAAATAGTCCTTTTAAAAGATGATGTAACATTTTTAAACGTCTTTGAGGGCAGTGAACCCTTAATAAGAGAAATATCTTAAATGTGCTAATGGGATTTTTAAATGCAGAATGCACCATATTGTTGGAAAGCATTTTCAGTCTTAGAATTTATGAAAGAGAAATCACAGCATATCCTTCAAAGTACCAGATTTCCCTCTGCAGATGTATTTCATGGGGTTGTTGTTGTTTTGGTTTTTTGGTTTTTTTTTGCCCCCTGACAACAGCTTCAAAGTGAAACTTTTGTACATGAGATGAGTTTGGGGATAAACAGAGCCCACTCCAGTCAGATATTCCCACCCTTGGAAAGCACCAGGGGTGTTTCCCATCCCTCAGCTCTAATTAGCAGGTGCTGCAGTGGCTTTAATTTGCAGTGGCTTTAATTTGCAGTGGCTTTAATTTGCAGTTTGATTGATGCATCTTGGGCTGTTTTTGTTTTTTTTTCCCCTCTGTGCTGGATGCAGGAGCTGCAAGCATTGGGAAGGGCCTCGGTGGGATGCTCTTCTCCAGGTTTGGCAGGTCCAGTGCCACCCCCCAGAGCCTGGAGACAGGAAAAGATGGACCTGAGGGGGATGAGAAGAAAACCACCACTGTTGGGAGCCCACCTTTGCCACACAGCAGCTCGGGATTCCTCGAACCCACAGGTGAGTGATGCCCACCCTGTGGGTCCAGGGAAACAAGAGAGGGACGGGGGGATGGAAATGCCATAACTGCACATGAAAGGATTTGCTGTCGTGGGTTTGCCATAAAGTAATAAATGTTGAATATCAAGGCCAGTTTGGAGCAACCTGGGGTAGTGGAAGGTGTTCCTGGCCGTGGCAGGGGTGGAACGAGATGATTTTTAAAGTCCCTTCCAACCCAGACCACTCTGGGATTCTGTGAATGTTGGGATTCTGTTCCTGGGTTGGATTGGAAGGGACCTTAAATCCCATCCCATTCCAGCCCCTGCCATGGCAGGGACACCTTCCACTGTCCCAGGCTGCTCCAAGCCTTGTCCAACCTGACCTGGAACACTTCCAGGGATCCAGAGGCAGCCACAGCTTCTCTGGGAATTCCATCCCAGCCCCTCCCAACCCTCACAGCCAGGAATTTCTTCCCAGTATCTGATCTAACCCTGCCCTCTGACAATTTGAACCCTTTTTTCACCTAAACTCCCAGTTCCCCCATACATTTCCCATTCTGAAACACTCTGGATTTTAGGACACGTATGACTGGAAACAGAAGCTGCCCTTGTCCTGATCTGAACTGCTCAGAACAGAAAGTGCAATTTTAGCAGCTGGGTTTTTTTTCAAAAGCATAGGTACTTCCTGTCAGGAAATTCATCCTTGGATTTATTTCTGAGCTGCTCCTTGGCACTGCTGCAAGACACAGGGGGTTTTTTTGGTTGGTTTTTTGGGTTTGTGTTTTTGGGTTTTTTATTTTTTTTTTTTTTTGCAATCCAAGGAGTCACAAGTGTCCTGTGACAGCATTCACATGATGGATTGCTGTCTGTTCATAGAAATTGCAACAGATAACCTGTCTGAGTCAGTGTTTGAGGGCAGGAAACTTTGGGTTAGACTTGAGGGAAGTCAAGAAGCAGGACAGGGAACATCACTCAGCTGCCAAGGGGGTCATTTCAGGAGGGGTTGGCACACTTGAGGGCTTCCTGCATGGATCCCACATCCCTCCGTGCTGGAAACCCATCCCTGCTGCATGGAAGGAGAAGGTGGAGCAGAGGCCAGCAGGGCTGGGAGCTGAATGATGCAATCCCCACCAAAGGCTGTGCTCACAGAGAGCTGTGGTGGGGTTTGGCTCCTGCCCAAGCTCCCGTAACGGCCTCTCAGAGTGGCCTTCCTGCACAGCCACAGTTTTTTTGGATAAACTCTCCTTCTTGGAACTGACTCTGGTTGTCTGCTGGTGTTCCAAGGTTTCTGGCTCCTTGTGCTTGCTGCAAAGTGGGGCAGTGCTCCTGGGGGAACAGGGGGATCTGTGCCGTGTCTTGTGCGATGCTCCCTCTCTGTGCTCCCCCAGCCAAGAATTCAAATTCCTTCAAACTGCCTTTGATAAATGGCTGCATTTTTCACTCAGTCTGGGGCTTTGGCTTTTGTAGCTCAGCATGGTTTTAAGGTTTTTTTTTTGTTGTTGTTGTTGTTGTCCTTTTTATTTTATTGCTCCTCGTGGAGATTTTTCTGACCGCTGAATTGCCTCAGCAATAGGTTAACATTGGCCCAGTTAAAATGCAGTGGTAATTGCTTTGGATGTGGCATTAATCAAAGCAGCCATTGAAATAAAAGGGTAACTGCTGAAATATAGTTGGAATAATCAGGATATTAAAAGGGCAGAGCTGTGGAGGGATGACTTTGCATGAAGACCTTGTAGTATTGGGTGTAGTCTCCTTGTATAGACACTAAAAAAGCAAGAAATCCATTTATTTCAGAAAGTTTCCTAGTGGGGCCTCAGCATTTGCTGGATATTTCTCTGTAGTTATCATAACAAGTATAAATAAATATATTTATAGAGTTGCTATAAGGAAAACAGCTGCTTGAAAAAAAAAAACTGTCTTTTCTCAAGAATCATTCAGGTTGGAAAAGACCTCTAAGAGCAGGTTTTGTTTCCTTTTTTTTTTTTTTTTTTTTTTTTTTTTAACTGAGCTCAGCACCACTCTTTGTGTTAAATGCACAAGGTTTGTGCTAAATGCACAAGGTGCACTAAAATGTATTTCTATATTATTAAATCTCAATGTAGTTGAGTGCCCTGTGAAATGTGAACACAGAGAGATTGTGTGTGTTGTTTGTATGACAGAATCAGAACCAGAAGCTCTCTGGTGTTTTTGCAGCTCTAACACCCCTCTTGTTCCTTTTCTTGTTCATTTTCCAGTGGAGCTGGAGCACAGGATCGACTTTGAGCTCAGGGAAGGTCTGGTGGAGAGCAGATACTGGTCTGCAGTCACATCCCACACTGCTTACTGGTCATCTCTGGACATTGCCCTTTTCCTCCTCACCTTCATGTACAAACAAGACCAAGAAGAGACTGACAAATCCAATTTAGACACTATGTGAATTTTTGGCTGGGGGCAGGAGAGGAAACTTTCAAAAGCAATGGCACAAAGTGGATGTTTGCAGAGCTGCAGGACCTGTGGCATGGAGGTTTCAGGTTTAAGTGCATGTTTGGAGGGGTTTTCCTATTTCTAAAGAGAAGAGGTTATTTGTATTTTAAAGCACTTTATAGTTTTCAACGTTTTGCAGTGCTGAATGAGACCTGCAAGGATTCCAAATTCCTGTCAACGTGGACTGTACAAAGAGCCAAGACAGCATTGTAGCATCCCGTGGGCAGTTGTGCTTGGGTGACATTCTTGTTAATGACCATAATTGCTGTTCAGTTCATTAAACTATTAAAAAAAAATTAGTGGATTAAAAAAAAAAATAGCAAAAAACAAACCTAATTTGATTTCCATTAACAAAAAAATACATGTTCAGTATAAACCTAAACCTGCCATGTGCTGATGTTTTATGTACCCTGTGAATAACAAGCAGTGGTGTCATTTTTCCAGGACTTTATTCAGCTCCACATCCAATTATCCCCACATTGGAAGTCCATCTTGACTGCTGGCTTCTGAGGGCCTATCCTATGTGACACATGTAGAAATTAATGCTGAAGAGAAAAAAAAAAAAAAGAAAAAAAAAAAAAGCATGAGGCAAATATTTGAAATACTGTAATTATAATTTATTATTCTCTCTAATCGTTTCATTTTATTCCACTGTATAAAACATTACTTTTTTACTCGTTTCTTTTGACATAATTTAAGAACCACATTTATTTTCTACAGTGTTAAGACTTTTTCTCAGAAATACATATCTTTGTACTGCTATTCAAATGAATATATGGACACTGTGGCACACTTTAAGTATTTTTTCATTAAAAATAAATATTTGTGGTTTCACACAAATGACATCAGTCACGTTCTTCTCAGAGGTAAGTGCCTTTGCCTCTTCAGGTTCCAAGTGTTTCTCAGGCACATTAGATTGGTTTGCAGAGGATCCAGCTGTCCTTTGTTTACCATAATTAAATCCATACATGTGTGTGTTTGTATAAAAACATATGGATGTGTATATTTATGTGGAGGGGGAAGAGACAGCACCATCAAATAAACTTGGTGAGGCCTGAGAATACCAACATTTAGATGAGGTTTGTATCTGAAACTAATAAGTCAAGAGGGAAGTTTTGGGATGAAAGGGAATAATCTCCAAATAAAACACCGGAGGGTCATTGCTGAGATTTTAGAACAACGTGGAAGGCTCTGGAGCAGAAGGGTTGGATATCAGAGCTGCCTCTGCCCGAGGTATTTATGATCTGGATGGCACATGTGGGAGCTGCAGAGCCTAAACTTCAGTTAAAATAGCAGCAAACTCAGGCTGTGGTGGGGGTGAATCGTTGTGTTCTCAGTGTGCACAGATGTGGCAACATCAGCCCACAGCAGTGGCTGGAGCTGTGGAAACCCCAGAGTTCCCTGTCTGGGGGGAGAGGGTGGCTCTTCTCCCACATTATATTTATTTGGGCTGCTCCTTCCATGAAAGAATTGGGAGTTAGGATTCTTTGCTGGATTTAGGGATTTAGGAATAATTCTGAAGAGGGAAAAACAAAGAAAATGGGAAGGGAGGAGCGGAGTGGGAAAGGAAAATGACACAAACAGCACTGCAGTGAACCAATATTCAACGTTTAGATGGTGAAAAGGACCTGGCCTTGGAGAATTAGAGCTCTCCTGCCTGACCTGTTTACCCTGGTAGATGAGCAATCCCAGGAAAGGAAAATAACCCCCCCGAGAGGAGGAAGCCTCTGCTCATAGTGTTTACAGGACTGGGCTCTCCAGATAAGTTGATTAATCAGCTCCTCCTAATGAGGACAACTTAAACACAGAAAGGAGAATCTCCTTTTATATTTAGAAGGTGCAAAACGTTTCCAAATGTGCATGGTTGGTGTTTCAGGGCTTTGAGCTGGGTTGTGGGGCTGCTGCCTTCTCCCTTTTCACCACTGGATCCCCACTGGTTCCTTTTTTTAAGGGCTGTAAACAAAAGGGGTTAATTCCTGCAATTCTTGTGGTCTGTGGAAACCCTGCTGTTGTCCAGGACATGTTTCAGATTTATGGAATAGCTGTTCCCCTGGCCTCAGAACATGCTGGTACTTGCTGACTGCTCTCCATATAAGGGAGGAGATCCGAATTTTAGGTCCATGCCCCTTGGAAAATCAGGGAGAAAAGTAGAGCTGAGGAGTAAATCATATTGCTGGGAGGAGAAGGGATAATGAGAGCCAATACCCGATCATCCCTTTGTGTTTCTCCCGAGTAAATGGGTGTGTTTATTTGTAATTATGTCCTAATTAACAACTCCCTGGACCACCTACTAATCTCCCAAGCTAAATTCCAAATAGAAAACACACCTTGAAAGAATCAATGGAGGTTTATTCTAAATTGTATGCAGTGATGTTAAACAGGCTTTCATCTTTTTAATCCTCAAAAAATGCTTCTCATCCTGCTGCAAAGATGAAATCCTCATTGCAAAGCAGATGTTGAAGGTGGTGAAAGGGTTGCCCCGTTTTTGTTGTGTGGTGCAGCACAAAATTCAAGTAAGGTCATATCTGCTGCTTCAAACTTTCTGGTTCAGATGCTCTGTGGCATAACATGGAGCTGGAATGTCCTGGCTTCCAATTACTGGCTTGTTTTCTTCTGCAAGGGCAATGTTGAGCTTTCCAAGTTGTGTTGAGTGGTGGTTTTTCTTGAGAAACAAAAGATAAGAGCAATGTTCCTCACTGCTGTCACTCCTGCCTGATACCGACCTGTTTTCCAAACTTGGCCTTGAGGTCTTTGTCCAGCTTCGTTGCTTACAATGGTTTAGCTGCAAGGTCATTTCTGCAGATAATGAGCATGAATTTTATTATTTTTCTTAATTCTGTCCCTTTGCTCCTAATTATTCCGTCCTGGTTCTGCTGCAGCTTCCTCTCCATTTGCATTCACTCCCTCCCTGCTTCAGTGCCAGAGTTTCTGGAGTCAGAAACCCTTTGCTTTATTTCACCACGGACAGTCTGGCTGGCCAACTTCAATTATTTTATCTCCTTTCCTAATTAGTACTATCAGGCTCGGCTAAAACGTATTTCACATTCCCATACTTATATTTTGCCTGGTTTCCACCTGTTTTTCCTGGTTTCCTGCTGTCCTGGTGCTCCTTTCCCACGTGCTTGGCTCTTGAGCTGACTCTGCTGTACCTGAATCGTTGGGAATTGATTTTTTTTTCAAGCTGAGTTCATGAATCACTGTGTCAGCTGTTTGCACTGAGTTAGTTAAATGTATATTTGTGTGCCTTCTGCCAGGCGAATTTATTTGGATTTCCTTGTTCCATGTTCTTCTGTTATTAGCTTGGAGATGAGATTTCTGCTTCCACACATCTTTTTTTTTTTTTTTTTCTGCTGAATTTGGACTGCAGGTGATTGATCTGTACAGGGTCACCTCCCCAGGCTCTGCCAAACATCTTCAGTCACTACCAGAAAGCTTTTACACACCAAGGCCCAGTTTGATCTGTATTTAATAATAATTTGCCTCCAAAAAAAAATCCCCCACCATTTCTCTTGGTTTGGCTTTTCCCTCCCTCTTCCACAGGTGGTTTTTGTGCCTTTCTCTCTTCCCCACTGCACTCCAACCTGTTCTGAAGTGCTGGGATTTCATTCCTGCTGGATTCCTGCCTGCTGGCATCAGCATTTGTTTCGTGCTTCTCTGAGCATCCTAAAGACTTTCAGGGGAAATTTTGGACCCCGTTTGAACCCCAAAAGGCTTTCCCTGCTGTTGTGATCCCCGAGAGTTCTGCTGAAAGCTCAGCATCAGCAGATCCCATCTGGATGTGTTCAGCTCCCAGGAAGGCTCTGCAATGTTCTCTCTCTCGCTGCATTTGTGTGGCTCTGGCTGCTGCTGTCAGCTCAGCCCCAGCACTGACAAAGCACTTTCTGTCCTTGTCAATGAATTCTGGCACTTCAGCCAGCAGTGGAGCTGGGCTGGGCTCTCCCAAGGCTAATTCCTTGCTCCTCGTGTTTCTCCTGCATCCCTGGGGACTCATTTGACCCCCACTTTGCTACAGAAATCCAGTGTTTTGTGTTTTCCTGCGTGCCTTTGCAGAAGCTCCAAAACTGGCAGCACATCTCAGAGTGTGTCAACACTTCTCCTCCTGAAAGGGGAGTCCCAATCCATGGAGAGGAATACCTGGCTCTGAAGTTTCAGGTCACCCTGGGGGTCAGTCAATGCTCTGGGAAGCAAATTCCAGCATCAGCCTTTTCCCCCCTCTCCCTCTGCAGCTCTCCAGCAAATCTTGGCCTGTCCTTCCCCTTCAGGAGTGAGAAGCTCCCTGCAAAAATGAGCTGTCCCAGGAGCCATCTCTTGTGGTTTTGAAATCCTCAATGATTTATCCAAAAAGAGAGGGGTTTCATTTGATGATTCTGCGAGCATCTGCCATGGATTAACTCCTGTCTTTGTTTCCTAAATAAAATGCCAGTTCTTGCAGCTAGGCTGCCCATTCCCTGGGGCTTCACAGATTGTGGCTATGGACAGAGAATCCCAGAATGGTTTGGGAAGGGACCCTAAAGATGATCTGATTCCAGCCCTCAGTGAGGCTGAGATGGGAGAGGGGAAGTCCAAACATCTCGAGCTCCAGGGACCCCACATCCAGTTTGTTGTTCTTGCTCATTTTGTGGCTTTTCCAGTATCCCCAGAAAGTCAGGATCTCACCTCAGACCGGTCCCAGACTGTGCTCTTAAAGGGTAGCTCTGTGTCACCATTCCACTGCTCCATTCTGGTTTTCTGTTCCTCTGCCTGCAAAGCTCAGACTGGTTGGAAACCAAAGCCATGGGAAGAGGGAAAGGACAGCAACTCTGCTGACCTTGGATTTGTGGTCTCTTTCACCTGCTGGTGTCTCACACACCTTCCCAAAACTAAAAATGAGGTTGTGGTGCCACCAGAGAATCCCAGAATGGATTGGGCTGGAAGGGATCTCAAATCCCATCCCATTCCACCCCTTCCACTGTCCCAGGCTGCTCCAAGCCCATCCAACCTGTCCTCGGACACTTCCAGGAATCCAGGGGCAGCCACAGCTGCTCTGGGCACCCTGTGCCAGGACCTGCCCACCCTTGGTTGGAGCTGGAAATTGCTTCCCAGTATCTAAACTAATCCTCCTCTTGTGAAACCTGGCCGTGGTTTGGAGCAGGGCAGCCCCAGTCCCTGCCCTGTGTCACTGAGTCCAGCTGGGCAGGAACAGCCCCCCCCCCCCCCCGCCCAGCTCCCAGGACAGAGCTTTCCTGTTGGAAATGCAAAATGGCAAAAAAAACCTCTGAAAGATGAGAAGAGCCAAAACACGCACTGATGTTTTATCTTCCCACCTTTCCATCCCACTCCTGCTGTGCTGAGCTGAAAGTCCAAATGAGGAACATCCATACTTTGAGCCTTGTAATGTCAAGGTCCTGCTCTGATGACTTTCCAGGATGTTTATGACTGCAGGACTTGTCAGAAATCTTCACATTCATAATTACTTTTAAGTGACCAGTACTGAAGTTTAAAAATAACTTGATGTACTTTCAGCTTTGCTAGGAGCACTTTCAGTATGGAAATTTAAGCGAGAGTAATTTGCAAAGAGGGACAGACCACTTCCAAAACAAACTCCACTTTCTAGGATAGAGGGGAAGGGTTTTACACTAAAAGGGGAGAGATTTAGATTGGATATTAGGAAGGAATTCCTGGCTGTGAGGGTGGGCAGGCCCTGGCACAGGGTGCCCAGATTTGCTGTGGCTGCCCCTGGATCCCTGGAAGTGTCCAAGGCCAGGCTGGACAGGGCTTGGAGCAATCTGGGACAGTGGAAAGTGTCCCTGCCATGGCAGGGGGTGGAACTGGATGGTTTCTGAGGTCCCTTCCAACCAAAATCATTCTGGGATTCTATGATTCCATCTTCCAGTTGCTTCTCTACAGCCATTTGTTCCAGCAATCCCACCACTACATTCCACCAGTATTTTCCCAAATAGTTTCACAGCTTCTGGACTCCATGCTTTGGACAAGGTGAGATCCTGTTGGAAAAGGGATGTCACACTGGTGTGTAGCTCTGAGTGCTCTGCAGGGAGGGCTCACACTGAATATTTTGTGTTTCCAAAGCCTGTTCAGATGGGATGGCTCCGTCTCTTTGGCAAACTCCTTGGGAATTCTCCTTTATGCCTTCCAGGCTTCCCCTCCTCGCATGCAACTGAGCGTGGGGGGTTTATTTTTGTATGAAACTGAGGTATTAAAAACCAGCAGGAGATATGGAGGGAGGTGAGGCTGCTTTGTGGTGGCTGCAGGAAAGGGAAGAGGGCAGAACTGTTCCTGCCAGCGCGGCGTGTTCCGCTGTCACAGATCCACCTTCAGCCTTGGAGACACCACATCTGCCTGGGGAGGGGAGGAGGGGGAGACGGCCCAGGCCAGCAGGAGAGGAGCTGATTAAATCAGGGAGAAGTTTGGCAGGGCTGGGGAACAGCCTGATGTGGATCAGCCGGCACGTGTGCAGCACATGCCAGAGCTTGACGTTCCCAGCCGGAGCCGTGGGCGCACGGAGGGCAGGGAGCAGGATGGAGCCACGAGGGCTCAGTTCTGCCCACAGCAGCCTCTTACTCGTGGAGTCCTGCAATGGTTTGGCTTGGAAAGGACCTTAAAGTCATCTTCTTCCACCCCCTGCCTTGTGCAGGGACACCTTCCACTATCCAAGATATCACATCCAGCCTGGCCTTGGGCACTTCCAGGGATCCAGAGGCAGCCACAGCTTCTCTGGGCACCCTGTGCCAGGGCACCACCACCCTCACAGGGAAGGATTTCTTCTCAGTATCTAATCTAAACTACTCTCTTTTTGTTCAAAGCTACCAACATCTGTCCCACCAATTCTTCTATTATTCTAGTCACCCAAATCCTGGCTATCTCAAGGTTTGTCCTGGTGGGATTTAACTCCTCCAGTGACCACACTTGGCCCAGGCACAGTTCTGCAAGGCAGCTCATGTCCTGTGTGCTTAGTTGGGATCTCCCAGAGCCCACAGTACAATCTGTGTCCAGGGAACTGTTGGGCTCTGCTCCCAGGGAGCAAGGGACAGGACAAGAGGAAAAAGCCTCATGTTGCACCAGAGGAGGTTTAGATTGGATATTAGGGAAAATTTCTCCATGAAAAGAGTTGTCCAGCCCTGGCACAACTGCCCAGGACAGTGGTGGCTCCCCATCCCTGGAGGGATTTAAAAGCCCTGTGGATGTGGCACTTGGGGACAGGGGTCAGCGGTGGCGTCAGCAGTGCTGGGGAGTGGTTGGACTTGACCTTAGAGGGGTTTTCCAACCTAAACAATTCCATGATTCCCAGCCTGTCCCAGCCTTGCTGCACCATCTCTAGCCCATTTTCAGCAGGCAGCCTCTAAGGAGCAGCTCATTCCTGTCCCAGAGCTTTATAAACCCAGGCACTGATGGATGGCTTTATGCAGAAGGGGCTGATGTGGCAGCTCCCACCCAGCATCTCCAAGCTGCTTTCTAGGGATTATTTACTTCCCAAGTCCTGGGGCTCTCTGAGAGTTACAGCTTTGACATCTGCAGCCACAGACCCTTAGGGAAAAAAAAAAAAAAAAAAAAAAAAAAAACAACAAAAAAAACTGGTTGAGGTTTCACTGCTTCTTCCTGCAGTGAATTTCAGTTCAGTGCCTGGGAATGCCTGGGAAATCTGCAGCCCCTGTCACTCCCCAGCCCTGCAATGCGTCCCCAAAGAAAAGCAGAGTCATATGGATTTTACAGCAAACATTTTGCCAGTTTCTAGTTCTCCTTCATAATCCTGATGGTATTCTTGGCCTCCTTGGGTTCAGGATTTATGGGGACACGTTCCCAGCCTCCTGGGGGAAGCAGGAGCTCTGGCTGCAAGCTGTTCCTGGGGAAGGATCCGGCTGCTCCTGGGTTTATCCTGTGCTCTCAGGAGAAGCTGTGTGTGGAATCTGAGCAGGGATGGATTCATTTTGTGCATCAGCTACATCTACAGCGCTCACTTGTCACTCCACAGCCAAAGCTGTGTTTAAATCAGACCTCTTAAAGCCCAAAACCTGCTGCAAAATTTCCCCCTCTCCAAACAATTTAGTTAATCAGCCAGCTAACTCAGCTCTAACTGGCTCTGCCTGCAAATACCCCATCCTGAAGGAGATTTTTCCTTAGATTTCGATGAAATGCAATGATTGAGTCATGATTTTTTCCTTGGCTCGGTTGCCGGAGCAGGGAATGTTGCTCACAGTACTGGCTGTTACCATATGCTTTTTTCATCAAGTTAAAGGGTGCAACTTTCTTTTTTGCTTCCCCCTCCACTGACTCACTCCCCAAATATGTTTCTGGTTAGGATGCTTTGTGACTTCTTCCTGACATAAGGTTTTCTAGTTTGCAGGCAGCTTTGGGAATCGCCTCTGTGAGTTCTAAAACATCCCAGCTCCTGGGAGAAGAGTCCTGGAGAGAAGGAGCAGCACGATGCTTACATGGAGTTTGGGTACTTGATGTCTTTGGGAGCTCTCCTGCTCCAGAAATGGTTTTCCAGAAGCCTGGAAGTCCCACTCCAATGCTTTTTGCATGAGGATTGTTGTGCCTGAGAAATGCCCGAGGGAATTTTGAAGAGATCTTTCTTCTGCAGAGCCAGGAGTTAGACTGGATGATCCTTGTGAGTCCCCTCCAGCTCAGGATATTCTGTGATTCTGTGATGAGGTGAACTTGGCCTTTTATCTGTTTGCTTTTAGGAATGCTGTGAGTGGAGGACAGGAGCTGCTGCCTGTGAAGGATCCTGGAGGGACAGACAGACAGACAGACAGACTTGTCCCTCCTTTAAAGCCTTGCCTTCAGGCCACCTCGTGCTGACCCCCAGACCTTCACCACTGAAGCCAAATTCCCTTGGAAAAGGTGAGCGAGGAGCCATCCCAGTGCTCCCAGCATCCCAGTGGGCAGCTCCCAGCACGTGGCCGAGGGAAGGAAACAGCTCCCCAAAAACAAGCAAGCTACAAATAATTCCAGTGGCACTTCCTGACCCTGCACCTGCGAGCATGGCAGTGACTGTCTGCAAAACCAGTGTCCTCCACACTTGTGGATGTGCTCACTTCCCAAAGTCCTCACAGCCCACGAGATGCCAGAGGCTGGGAAGAAAATCCTGCCTCTGTTCCAGCTGCAGGAACTGAGATGCTGAGAGTTAAGTGACTGGCCTGAAGCCAAAGTGCCTGGAAAGGAGCCCAAATCTTCCCTGTATTAGCTGGGATATGACCCTGCAGTGTTCCTTGCCCTGCTGGAAATGTCACCCATGATCTCTGGAGCAGCTATGCTGCAAAAAACATCTCCTGCTTCTTTTATTTATTTTTTTTCCCTTTGAAATTGCTTTTCCTCACAGGACAATCCCCATCTGTTTGATCTTGTGGGGTACAGGAGGGCAGGAACATGGCAGCCTCTCTTTTGTAGCACTTCTAGTTGAAACCTTGGAAATTGAGAATTTTAGATTTTCTGTGCTGGTAGGCACTGATCCCTGCTTTTAAACTGAGGCTGTGAAGAAGGCTTCCAAAATTAAATAATAAAACTGAAATCATGCATATGTAGTTTGAATAGAAGTGTGTAGTATAACATATAAGAAAACTTAAAATTTAAGGTGTAGAAAGCAAGATAAAAGTTTTAAAGCAGAAGTTTTGTCCTTCTTCACCTTCTTCTTCATGGGTCTAAGTGATCTTTTTTAATTAAATAGAAAAATCCACATTGCAAGCCACGAATAATTAATTATTAAATTAAAAGTAAAAATAATGCTGGTGTCCATTCTTAATCAAAGTTCAGCCTTAAAAAACCTTGTAAAAAGTAAAACACATCTCCATGTTTAACTTGTTAGCTAAAAGTACTGCAGAAATCACTGTAACGCAAATACAAATTAATAAACATCAAAGTCCAAACAGAAAAAAAAACTGTATCTCAAACTTTTAATACCAACTCTAACAAAAAAAAAAAAAAAAATCTCACTTCCTACCACCATGCATGGAAAGCTGACTCTGGTTTTCTCCACACTGGGAATGTTCCAGAGAAAGTTGCTCCAGCTGAGTGACTCTCCAGCAGCACGTCCCTGGTGGTGGGTTGGTGGCAGAAGACACGTGAGGACACAGCAGGGTGGCCCTGCCGGATCCTGGCACCTCTCCCAGGAAAAAGAAATTGGGATTCTCCTTCTCCCTGCACCTCCTCAAAACATGGAAGCTGCTCTTCCCTGTGCCACCTCGGATGTCACCTGCCACCACCAGAAGCGAGCTGGGTATGGAAGGTGGCAGCTGTGGTGTCACCTGCCAAAGCCACCTGAGATGCCGGTGCTGCTCCCAGGATTTGGGTTCTCCTAAGGAGACAGCAGGTCCCACTTTTCCACTGGGGTCTCTTCCAGGAAGGACAGGTCATTTATGAGCAGCCCTCCACATGGGGACCTCTTCTTGGAGATCCAGGAGTGAATCCTGCAAGATGCTGCCTGATTTCCATGTGATATGATGGAACCTTGGGGATTTTTTTCTGTGTTTTTTTTTTTCTTATTCTCTCCAGTGCTGTTATCACTGTTTTTTTCTTGTCCTGGCTCTGTCACCATCTGGTGTCATCACTTGGGAGATGGAAAAGGAGGAGCAGAGGTGTTTCCTTGCAAGGAACAAATGTTGGAATAACCCATCCTTGTTCAGCTGGCAGCATCTCCAGTGTCCCAAACACACTGGAGAGCCAGAAGCAAAGCCTGGCCACTCCACTGCCCTGCAAGGAAGGACAGGGGACCAGAGGCTTGGAAAAAATATCCTGGCAGCACAACTTCATGGATTTTCACTTAAAAAAAAGAAAATATCCACATGTGTCAGGATTTGGGTTCTTGGATGGGGATGGGAATTCCCTAAAGCAGCCAGTGCTTGGTGCAATGAGCTTTGGGAGTGAAGCAAGGTGGTAAATCCCTGGCTGTTCATGAGTTGACATCCCACGGTGGGAGAGCAGCAGGGGCCTGGGTTGGGATCCCAAATTTGTGCAGTGTCCCCCATGCATCCCTGAGAAGGTGTCGCTGAACTCCCCCTCTGTCCCTTCTGTTCCTGGTCCCAAGGAATTTGCAGATCCCAGCTGAAAGCAGGACATCCATCATGGGAAATAACCATCCTCCATTCTGATATGACAAGGGGTGATGGTTTTACACTGCAGAGGGAAGGATCAGATGGGATATTGGGAAGGAATTCTTCCTTGTGAGGGTGGTGAGGCCCTGGCACAGGGTGCCCAGAGAAGCTGTGGCTGCCCCTGCATCCCTGGAGGTGTCCAAGGCCAGGGTGGACGGGGCTTGGAGCAGCCTGGGACAGTGAAAAGTCTCCCTGTACATGGCAGGTGTGGAATGGGATGGGCTTTAAGCTCCCTTCCAACCCAAACTGTTCCAGGATCCTCCAATTCCACAATCTCTGCCATGGTGACTCAACCAATTCTCTCCCCCTCCCCCCCCCACCGTGCCATTCCCCTTCCCAAGAACTTCCTGATGGCCTGTTGAGCCACTTCAGAGCATTGACCTGATTTTCTCCTTGTCTCCAGGATGTTTCCTATCCTGCTGCCATGGGCTTTGGCTTCTCCTGCCACCCTCCCACGGCTGCACGGCCGCGTCTCGCAGCGCATTCCTCCTCCTGGAATCTCTGCCTTGCTATCTAAGGAGCTGAAGGATAATTCCAACCCAACCCTGCCAGAAAATGCTGGCACCCACCTCCATCTCCAGTCCTCCTGCATACACGTCCAGCTCCTCGAGCGCTCTGATTCTCTGCCATGTTTAAACAACCATCACTGACAGGCAGCTCTTGATTCAGCAGGTTATTTTCTTTCCTGGCTGGAGGTTTTTTTTCCACCCTTTTCCAAGCCCCAGCTGGTTCCTGCAGTTTCCTCTCCTAGTGACAGGGTTGGACTCTTCCTGCTGAGCATCCATTCTGAGATTTACCTGCAAGTGGGACTGGAGCAAGGCTGTGCTTCAGCCCACCTTTGCAGAGATCCGTGGAATCACAGAATGGTTTAGAAGGGACCTTAAAGATCACCTGGCTCCAACCCTGCTGCCATGGACAGGGCTGCCACATGAAGCTGGAATGGAGCTGTTGCAGCTCCAGCATCCTCCAGTTCAAGCAATGAGCTGCCAAAATGTTTTTCTGGACAGAGCAGGTGGGAGAGCACTGCTGGCACAGAGTGGGCACAGCGACCACCCAGGATTTCTGTTCCTGGCTTTTAAAACCGTCTGATGGTGGGGTCACTCCTTCCCTCCCTCACATCTAAACAGCCTCACAAAGAGCCAGTCTGAGCCTTTCTCCAGGTGATTTGTCCATTGTTTTTTGCCCACCATTTGTGGAAAGGCAGAACAGGGCATTTCCTCCCTCTTCCATCCCTCCCTCCCTAGATAAACCCTCTTTTATCTACCCACTTGAAGATGTTATCATCATTCCTTCTTTCTCTAGGGTAAACAGTCTGAATTCTTTCAGCCTTTCCTCATTGGTCACTGTCCTGTCCCACCAGGATCTGCTGAGGAACTGGGACAGGGGGTCCTCAGTGCAGCCCTCCATGAGCCTACTTGATCCTTACTTTGCGGGGAATGTGGGGCTGCACCAGGAGCACCACGGGACCCTCGGCTGCTGATACCATCAGTGTCTTCCAGGAGCTCACAAATCACCTCCATTTCACGGGATTTGGGGAATTCCCAACATTCTGCCCATTCCTGGCTGGCTGAGAGCCCACCTCCCTTTCCTAGGGGAGCTGCTGATGGCTTCAGAGTGCTCTGCTCAGAGACCAAGTTCATCCCACCCGGATGATTCAATAACATCGACCTTATTAAACCACTCTGCCCTGCTCTGTCTCTATTTTTCCAGCCCTAACTGCATTACCATCCCGCTCGCATCCGATCTTTCCGGTGAAGGCTGGAGCTGGAAAAGCACAAAGCTGTCTGGGCATCATCCATCTTCCCCTTCCCCCAGCACAACAGGTTCCCAAATCTGCTGCAGCTTCTCAGGCCATCTCAGGTGCCTGAGGGGCAAATAAAAGGTATTAACCCCTTCTATAGATGGATTTGTTCCCTGGATTATGTTCCCCAAATCCCATTTTTTTCAGCTCAGAACACCTCTCTGAGAGCCAAAGCCATCCACGGTGGAGAGGTGTGAATGAGGCCAGGAAATCTGAGCCTGGTCATCATCAGGGCACAACTCCCCTGCTTCCCTGCAGCCTCCCAGTGTTAATTTCCCTTCAAAAGGAAGCAATTTGGGGTTATTTTTTAACCAATGTTGCACACAAGGGCTGCTGTGATTTTTCACAAAGCAAAGCACCCCGGCCATCCTGGGCAGCATGATCCCTGCTCCAGTCAGGATCTAAATCCTCAGGGGGTGTGAGCCACTGCCATGTGTCCACTGGACTTCTCCCTCTGGAAAATGGGGAGGAAATTGTGATTCCCTGGGCTGCAGCCATTCATTGCAGGATATTTGGGAATATGGGTATATCTAATAATAGAGAATAACAGGGGAATAACAGAGAATAATGGGGAATAACAGGGAATTTGGGTGACCTGTGCTCACACACACCCCCAAAACAGAAAGAAGACCCAGCACATAGAATTTTCAAAATCCCAGAATGGTTTGGGCTGGAAGGGACTTTGAAGACCATCTCATTCCAAGCCCCCTGCTATGGACAGGTATCAGAGATTTTGAGGGGCTGGAGAGCCCCATGGACACCCCAGTGAAGAGGTTGTAGGGGATGATGTTGAGTTGCTCCCCATGGACCTGTGATTTAGGGACTGGGGTAAATTTAGGTGCCTCATACAGAGTGAAAGTGTCCTTCTCCATCATGGCTGTGTCCCCAGACACCCCACAGAGCCCTGTGGTGTCGGTGCTTTGCTCAGGGACCTGTTATCAGCCAGCTCTCACAGAGCTCTGACGTGGGAATCAATAAGAATTCTCCTTCAGTGCTTTTTGGTCTCTGGCAGCGCATGAGCAAAGGCAACCAAAGCCCAGGGGCTCCGTCCCTGCACCTGCTTGGATTCCTTCAAGTCCCTTATGCCCAAGGTTTTGGATGTTTCTGGGATCAGGGAATGAGAACAAGAGGTGGTGTTTCTGCTGCCAGCCTCTCCTTCCTTCTGGCTGGGCATGGGGGGAGCAGACTCCATCCTTAGGGAGCTCGAGGCCACATGGGTCCTTCTCAGGATGCCACATGAAAGGGAGGTGTGGGATTTTGGGGGATAATTGGTCCACAAGTGTGTCCCAACTGTTCTCCACATCTGAGTGCTGCCTTTCCCCTCCCTGAGCTCCTGCTGTCATACTCCTGGTCATGGGGATGAAGCGTAAACCCATCTTCAGAGCATTTTTGGGGGATGTGGGGTGGGGGACAGGACCCTGGCACCAGGTGGGTTGGTGGTGGAGCCAGCATGGAGCATTCCAGTTCCATCCAGAGGGGATGGGTGGCCCGGGCTGGGGTTTCTGGGACTTCCAGAGTAGGAAACAGATCCCCATCCTCATGTCCCTTGAGCACTGCTGGCCAGCCCCATCCCCAGGGCTGGATTTCCTTCTCCATTCCACAATTACAGGATTTTTTTTGCCAAGCTCCAGAGCAGCACCAGAACACATAGAGTGTGAGCTGTCCAGAGTGTCTCAGGGATGCCCCAGGCCTCAGTTCCCTAAAAAAGCCTGCCATAGCAGCTTCACCTCCCCCTCAGAGAGGGAACACTGATGGGCTGGGAGCCAATTTCCCAAACGGTTGGGGAGGGAAGAGCTGGGGCTGAGGAGATAACGGGGTGGGTCGGTGCCAGGGCTGGGCAGATGCTGCAGCACCGGGTGGTGCAGGGTGTGGGGCTGTCCCTTTGGAATCACACAGGGTGCTGGGGGCAGTTTTCCCTCCCTCCTTCACTGGGAGACCTGCAGGGTGCTGGGTGCCAGCACAGGGTGAGTTCCCACAGCTCCACTTCCCATCAAGTGGCTTCCCCCAAAAGGGTCTGAAGAGCAGCTGTGAATAATTGATGGTGGAATTTGGGGATTTTTTTTTTTTTCTCCCTCCAGCAAATCGTTCCCAAATAGATGTTTCACACTATCCGGCCAGAGAAATGTCAGATCCATCAGATGAATTATTTGGGATTTTTGGTGTTTCTTCTTGCTGACTAACAGTGAATAAATGATTCAGGGTGTTACTTCTGACACCCCAGAGTCACCAGCCCCAGGGATGGTGATTGAGTGTTGCCTGACATTTGGATTTTCTTTGAGCCCCAGCTCCATGGGAGAAATTCAGCCTTCCAGCCTGGACTTGGTATTTGTAAAGGCAGAAGAATAGGAGGCCTTCTGGAGGTGGAGAAAAGCCAGAATGGGAGTGGCAAAGGCTCAAAAAATCTGATGGACAATAGAAAGTGGTTTAATATGTTGCATATTGTGGGAGAACAGGGGGTGTGGGACATGTTTGAGCCTTTGGGTTGGATGGAGGCAATGGTCCAACATCCCTGAGGGTTCTGGAGATGAAAAGATGGTTGTGGACAGCAGCACTTGAGAGGGACAAACTCCTGCATCCATGTGCAACATTTACCACGGGAAGTCACAAGGTGAGGATGATGAGCAGTCCCAAAACCATCAGTCAGGCACAGGTGATGCAAAGGAAGATCAGCACTGGGAGGGATTCCTGGGCATGGCTCTTGGGAGACACTCAGGCACCAGGCAGGGAGGTGCAAGGAGATTTTGCAGCCCTGGGGAATGAATCAGCTTTTAGGAGAATTTACCTGGGATTTAGCCAAATTCTCCATCACATGAATTCAAGTGTTCAGTTAACAACTCCCTTTGGCTCAAAGTGATGCTTTAGGATGCTCTAGAACCTGCCAGCCCTTCCAGAAGGACACAAAATTTAAGGACACTCCTGACACTGAGGACAACCGACCAGAAAATGATTTGGGGCACGTTGCTTCCTGTGTGGGCCAAAGCAAGAGTCACACTCAGTGGAGGTCACTCCTGGCAGCTGGAAACATCAGAAGGACACAGAAAAAAGCTGAAAGATAAATGACAGCACAGGAATTAATGTCAGCAGGAAACCAATGCCTGACACACAGAGAACCAGTGGAGTGCTGTGTTATAAAGAGCTGATTGCAGAGCAGAAAACCTCCCAGCCTGAGGCTTCCAGAGCTTAATTAACCCAAATACCTGGGCAAGAAGGTGAAGAGGGGACAGAGAAGAGCCCTGCAGGGAGGTTTGTCCTGCAGCACAAGCCTGGCAGGCTCCAGTGCACCGTGGCTGATTTCAGGAATTAGAGGCAGGAAAATGAGAGGGGAATTTGTAGCTGTAGGGCCTTGAAACCTCAGCTTCACTTGCCAAGGAGGAGGCACCTCAATCCAGCTTTGTGCCTCTTATCTCAGGGTAGCTATCTCTTGCAGCCTGGGATTTGTTCCAGATGCTGCCAGGAGAAGCTGTGGATGCCCTGGAAGTGTTCCAGGCCAGGCTGGACAGGCTTGGAGTGACCTGGTCTATGGAAGGTGTCCCTGCCCATGGCAGCAGGGGTAGGGATTATTTTTAAGGTCCTTTCCAACCCAAACTATTCCAGGATTCTATTCTATGATTTTGTAACCTTTGGGCATGAAGGATCAGCGTTGAATCTTGGTCCCTGACTTCATCCCATGTGGCTTTGGCCATCAGAAAAGGGACATGGACAAGGGATGGAGGGACAGGACACAGGGAACGGCTTCCCACTGCCAGAGGACAGGGATAGATGGGATATTGGGAAGGAATTCCTGGCTGTGAAGGTGGGGAGGCCCTGGAACAGGGTGCCCAGAGAAGCTGTGGCTGCCCTTGGATCCCTGGAAGTGTCCAAGGCAAGGTTGGACAGGGTTTAGAGCAACCAAATCACATTCACAACTTAGAAAGACTAAACCTCCCCATCTCCTGTGCCTCTTCAAGATCTCATCACAAATACCTTTCATCCTTTCATTATGGGAATACTGGATTCACTCCATGCACAACCCAGGTGCTGGCACATTTCTGGGACACACAGCCATGACAGCATCATGGCTCACCCTTTACATCCAGAAAAATAAAAGAGCCACATCACATGGATGCTTCTGAAATGACAAAATCAGGGAAGAACAAACGTGGCCAGGAATAAACAAGGAAGCAGAGTTACCCTGCATGTTTCCTTTGCCAGGAGTGTGACCTTGTCCCTGCCGGGAAATGGTCATTTGTGAAAAGGGAGCCTTGGCTGCATCCAAAAGACGCTTGGAGGCAGAAGGGGATGAAGAGGTGGGGGATTGGAAGGAGGTGGTCTTTAAGGTCCCTTCCAACACAATCTATTCTGCAATTCCATGACTTTGTGAAGCAAAGAGCTTGCAAACCCCATGTGAAGAGTGGTACCAGTGGCAGTGGTCTGGAAGTGAGAATACAGTCTGGGAAGTGTTGGAGACACAAAAAGTGGAGGGAATAGCAAGCATCTGCATTTCTCCTTTTTCGGCTAGTTTTTTTTGTTTGTTTGTTTTTCCCAGAAACTTCATTTTTTTTTAAAGAAAGAAGCTGCACACAGGGAGACTCAAAACCCAGGTGAAGCAGAGAAGCGACAGGAGCCTGCTCACCACCAGCTCACAGCATGTTGTGCTCAGAGCATTTGAGGAAACAGAGCCTTCGTTTACATAGAGATTTGGGGAATTTCTTTCTCTGTGTATGGAGACAGGCTGGGCACTCAGTCCTGTTGCTTTCCCAGCTCCAGCCACCCAGCAAAGGCACCCTCATGTGCAGGGCAGAGTTCCATGGCTGGTCACCCTGGGAAGAGCCAGTCTGACCGGCTTGCCCGGAGCAGCCAAGCAGGGACGCCAGCTGCTTTCAACAACTGCCCATAACACTTTAAAAACCAAAATAGAGGTCACAAGCTTAAAAAAAAAAAAAAAAAAAAAAAAAAAAAAAAAAAAAAAAAAAAAAAAAAAAGGACAAAAAGAACTGGGGACAGGCAAATTGTTGCACTGGTTTCCCAAGGATGCCCATGGAGCCATTTCACTGGAAAAGTATCCTGGTTTCCACGGAAAAGGGGGAGATGGGTTGGGAGCTGCGGCGCGGGCAGGTCTGGTAGGTATCATCCCAATCCCGATGGAAGCAGCCACGCGTTTCGGCACCTTATTTGGCTATTGCTGCTTGTAGGGAGCGAGGGCTTGCTGCAAACAGTGGGAAGAGGCCTGGGGATGCTTGGCTGCCTCTGACGCAAGAGCTGTGCCGGTGCATTTTTGACCTTGCTTTGTCTCTCAGCCGAGCGCTGGAGCTCAGGGAACCTCTCCCTCCACATAGGAAAGGAGCCCCCGGGATGGAGAGGGGCTTCCTCAGGGAAAGGGAAACTCTGCGAGTGGGTTTAGGAGCAGAAGGAGCCGGCAGCCTTTCCTCAGCGTGCAGCCAGCTGTACTAAAAGGTTACCAGCTCCGCGGGGCCGTATCCAATTGCATCAGCTGGGAACCTCGTCCAACACGCCGGGCCCAGAGTAACCCTTTCTATTTATTGCCCTATTGTTCAAGGCTGGAGGAGCACGGAGATACCATCTGGGAAAGCTTTGTTGTTACAGACCGGCTTTCGCCTGCGCTCCAGAATCACCCTCTAAATCACGCTCCGGCTTCCACATTTAGGGGGGTGGAATGGGGGTTCCTCTGAGCAGGGATTGGGACCCCAGGAGGGTTTGAAGGGGCAGGTCACCTGCTGCAGTGTCACCCAATTTCCCTCTGGCAGCATCAGCCACTTCAGCAAAAACACTTGGATAAAGCCTGGCTAAGTCTGCCCAGAGTGACCTCAGGAAAGGTTTTATTAGGATTAAAGGTATATTACGTATTGAAGCAGAGGAACAGCGATTATAAATATCTCCATTATAATGCAAAGTGAAAAGTGGAAAAATGTTACCATCCCTGTTAAGAGGTTTTGTCGCTTGTATGGTGCCAAAGCAACTTGGTCTAGTGGAAGGTGTCCCTGCCTATGGCAGGGGGCTGGAACCAGATGGTCTTTACAGTCCCTTCCACCCCAAACCATGCCATGATTCCATGCTCCTAAATCTGCCACCACCATTCACCGGGAACGTGGGAATGATGACAATGGAGGCAGCGCTGGGCCGGCTGGCAGAGCATCCCCGAGGTTGCCAGGGCGGGCACAGCTTTGCCGGGATGGGACTTGCTATCACCTGGAATGGGGCAGGATACATCCACAGCGCTGGATCTCAAACCACAGCTCCTTCCGCGTGTTGGATTTTCAGGAAGCGCTGTTGCTTGGCGGGATGTGTGTATCACTGGGTGGAGGAGCTACAGGAAGCGGATAATATTTTTTTTTTCCTTCATTTGTGCCGTTTCAGGCCCTTTCATTTAAAGACAGTTCCCATTTCCCATATTCACACAGACTATGAGGATGGAGGGAACCAGCCCATCTCCCAGCCTCAACGGGGGCACGGGCTACTATGCCAAGGTAGGGTTTTGCCGAACGGGACGAATTTTTCCTATGAATTTGGAGCCAGTGTTTATAAACACCCCAAAGGGTGAGGAGTGGGCACGGCTGCCACGGAACCCACACGTGTTTGGCACACCAAGGTTCCTCCAGCCCTAATGGATGCTCTCCGGGCTGCCTCCTGAATTTCCCCCTCTGGATGCGCTGGGACCACCAGTGGCCACCAGCAGAGCCGGGCAGGGCTGAGCAAAGCCGGGCACAGAGGGGCTGGGATGAGATAAACTGGGATGAGCTGAGCTGGGACCAGGCGGGCCAGGCTGAGCCGAGCCAGGCGGGGCCGAGCTGAACTGGGATAAGCCGAGCTGTGCTGGGGCTGGGCTGGGCAGAGCCAAGCCGAGATAAGCCAGAGCAGGATGAGCCAGGCAGAGTTGAGCCGGGAAATACCGAGCTGGGCTGAGCCGGGAAATACCGAGCCGGGCCGGGCCGGGCCGAGCTGAGCCGCTTCAGGATGGGCAGGAAAAGCCCAGCCGGGATGAACCAGACAGAACCGAACCGGGATAAGCCGGGCCGGGCTGAGCCGGGCAGAGCTGAGCTGTGTTGAGCCGGACCGGGTACAGCCGAGCCGGGCCAGGCCGGGCCCGACCGGGACGACCCCAAGCCGGGCCGGACCGATCCCGGCCGGGCCGCCCCCCGGCGATTCCCGGATGTTGGAGCTGCCCCCACTTGCTCCATCCTTCACTTCCATAAAAGGCCAAGGGGCCCGGCAGCCACAAGCGCGTTTTTCCTTTAATTATTATCCCCCTCCTCCTCCATCTCCTCCTCCCTTCTCTCCCTCCCTCCCTCCCTCCGCCTCCCGCCCTGCTCCTCCCGCCGCGGCCCCTCAGGAGCGGCGGCAGTGCTGCGGCCCCGATCCCGCCCCACCGCGCCCCCAGCGCTGCCCCGGGGCGCGGAGCGGGCACAGCCGGGCCCATCCCGCTGCTGATCCCGATCCCAATCCCGCTCCGGTGCAGGAGGCCGGGGCCATGGCGCTGGACGGGATCCGCATGCCGGACGGCTGCTACGCCGACGGGACGTGGGAGCTGAGCGTCCATGTCACCGACCTGGGCCGCGACGTCACGCTGCGGGTCACCGGCGAGATCCACATCGGGGGAGTCATGCTGCGCCTCGTCGAGAAGCTCGGTGAGTGCCCCGGGACTCCCCGACCAGCTCGGTATACTTACAGTGCTCAGCGCCCTGTTCCAGTAGTGCTTCAACTCCCAGCACCCTGTTCCAGTAGTGCTTCAACTCCCAGCACCCTGTTCCAGTAGTGCTTCAACTCCCAGCACCCTGTTCCAGTAGTGCTTCAACTCCCAGCACCCTGTTCCAGTAGTGCTTCAACTCCCAGCACCCTGTTCCAGTAGTGCTTCAACTCCCAGCACCCTGTTCCAGTAGTGCTTCAACTCCCAGCACCCTGTTCCAGTAGTGCTTCAACTCCCAGCACCCTGTTCCAGTGCTCCTTCAACTCCCAGCACCCTGTTCCAGTGCTCCTTCAACTCCCAGCACCCTGTTCCAGTGCTCCTTCAACTCCCAGCACCCTGTTCCAGTACAGCTTTAACTTCCAGTACTGTGCCCAGTGCAATGCCTGACCACCCCAGTTCAGCCCCCAGCGCTCTGCTCCAGTGCCCTGTTCCAGCTCCCAGTGCCCTGACCCAGTACCCTGCTTTATCTCCCAGCACCCTGCTCCAGTACAGTGCTCCAGCGCCCTGCTGCAGGACTGTACTTTTGTCTCCCAGTACTGTGCTTTAGCTCCCAGCATCCTATCCCAGTACTGTGTTCTAGCTCCAGTACTCTGCCTTAGCTCCCACCCTAGCCCCCCACACCCTGCCCTAGCCCCCCATCTCATCCCCCAGGATTTTACACAGAATTAGGAGCAGCTCCGTGCGCGGGTTGGGGAAGGGCGATGCGGGTTTGTGGGCGCTCCACAATTCACAGCAAAACTTCATCCTCAAGTTCCGTGCGAGCAAAGCGCTCCCGAGGGCCCTCGCGGCGATCCGTGGGGGTGATGTGGGCGAGGGGACCTTGGGGACACGGTGGCTTTGGGTGCACACCTGGACAAAGAGCCCGTTTGTCCCTGACCCGTGGGAACACCGGAACGTGTCCAGGGCTCGCTCGCTACCGAAAGCGGGGAACCCAGCCCGGCCCCGCCGAACCTCCTCCACCCCCTTGTCTCTTTATCGGCTCTTTATGGCCCGCCTGTGTTTACTCAGCGGTGCAGCCGGGGCTGATGGCTGTAATTGCTCAAATAAAATATTAATTGCGAGGTCCCGCGCGTGCCTGCGGCTGTGGGAGTAGCGGAGCTGTCAGCTGCAGGTCCCGCTCCGCTGCGGAGCTCGCCCGTGGCTTTTGGAAAGCCCATCTTCCCACCTGCCCCGTGCTTAGGTTTTGATTTATTAATTATCTGGAGTCGCAGGAAGGAAGAGATGGGTATAAATACGCTGCTTTTCGAAAGGAAGCGAGCTCTCGCATCAAAGGGTCTCGTTCAGGTCGCCCAAACTCCCCAAAAACTTGATTTTATTCTGGTTTTGTTTGGGTTTGTTTTTTTTTTTTTTTTGATGTTTTTTTTTTTAATGCCGAAGATACAGAAAATTTTGCTGAAGTGGAGCGCTCCGTGGCTGGGGAAAAAGCAAACCAGCCTTCCAGAGGTACTAAACCCCCCCTGTGAGTGAAGGAGTGATGCTCCCCGCGGTGCTGTGTGCCGGGAGATGCAGGAGCTGATCCAGGGCCGAAGCGTGCATGGAAAGCCAGGCATGTGCACGGGGCTGGAGCCCGGCAAGGACTTAAATTAGCTCCTGACGTAATCCATCCCCCCCGAAATGTTTGCCCGGATCCTCTCCACTTGTTAAATTAGGGATTGTATGAGAGGGAAGGAATGCGGCAGCCGTGGGGAAGAGGGGATGGAGCTCCCCGGAGGGCTCAGCCCCATCCTTCCCGGGATGGTCAGATCAGATCCATGGATATCTCCGGCTCTTGCCTTCCCTTTCCCTTTGGCTTTGGTCACCCAGCCAAGCTATACGTATTTAGTTCCTTTTAATCTTCCTGCGTGTCAGCTCTTCCAGCCCTCTCATTATTTTTATGGCTCTTCTTTGAGCTCCTGCCAGTTGAGCGGGGTCGGGTTTAGCAGAGCGGGGTGGGACAAGGCTCGTTCCTCATCCTCCCGTGCTCCTCAATGCCTCCCTTCATCCAGCCCCTGTGCTGCCCCGTCTCCACATCAATTCATTTTGCAATTTTTCCACATTGAAACCCTTTCCCTGCATTTTTAACCTTTTCTTCTCTGTAGTTCATCTGTTTAATTCCTTACTTCAACATCTCTCAGCGTTAAAAAAAAAAATCTTCTCCTGCCAAGCAGATTTTCTGCTGTGAGTTTAAAGGAAATTTCCTAAAAATAAAGTTTGCTTGCAGTTCTGTGTTTCCCTGTGGGATCCCCCATGGGCTGTTCCACTTGGACACTGCTGGGGGAGGAAGGAAGGCAGGTCAGTGCCTTGGGCTGGGGTTTGCCTGCTCCATCCTTTGGGACAGGTCCCACAGCCTTTGGAAAGGAGGTTTCTGCAGCCTGCCCAGAGTTTTTGGGAAGTTTAGGACATTAGTGGGATTCTGCAGCAGATCAGCCACGCTGTGGTTGTAGGATGCTGGTAAGGAGCTCTTCACCATCAGCGAACAGCAGGAAAAATCACCTTCTCTCCTCCCAGCAGCAAGGAGAGCTTGGAAAAGGGAAAAAAAACCTTGATTTACATCACCCTTTCATGATGCTTGTAGGAGAAAGAGTGCAGTAAATATCCTGTTGGGATGAAGCAGGAGTCCAGCAAAGTCTCTCCTCCTTTACTTCAGGGCTGCAGGTATCCATAAATCCCATGGAGAGCTGCTGCAGTCAGACTCCTTGGGAACAGTCAATTAAAATCCGTGGCTGCTGCAGGCTGGGCTTGGAGGAAGCCCAAGCAGCAGATAGGGATTCTGGTAACTCAAGTGAATTGCAATGACCTGTTGGCTCCCCTGTTATTCATCACCCGCTGGATTAAGCCACTCCGTTAATTGAGCCGTGCCAAGTTCTTGGCAAAGTCATCCCTGAAAAATAAGCAAAAAACTGCTGAGGTTTTAAGAGCAGCAGCATTTAGTTGCTCAGTGAGGGCTGGGGTCTGTACTGGAAATTCCTGGTGCTCTCTCAGGGTTTTTTAGGAATTTTGCCACTATTGACTTACAAATAAAAAAAAAAATAAAGCGAGGTTTGAAATCACTGGGTGCAGAGGAAGGAAGGAAGTGAACGCAGGTTATTGTTGTTGTCAGCTTGTTTTAAACACATGGAATTAAAAAAATCCTGCTTTCTTTTTTTGAAGCATGCTTGGGAGGAGCTCTGTGGGGTTTATGGAATTCTGTGGGATGTATGGGGGATGCTCTGTCTGGTCGTGGGAATAAAGGAATAGCTGACAGAAACAGGGCAAGGGGGGACAAATGGTGTCTGGCAGAGGCACAGCCTAAGACAGATGACCTAAATGTGCACTGACCAGATTCAGAAAGTCTGTGGATAGAGAAGTTTTGTGATGGAAATGTGGATTTTTCTCTGGGATTCTTTGACAGGCAGGGTATAGGTGGCAGGCAGCTCTAGCTCCCAGGGTTTGCTGGGAGCACTGTGCACCTTTTTGGACTTGTACCTGAGGAAAATAGATAAGTGAGTGAAAAAAACCCCAACAAGATTTGGAATTATAAATGTCCTTCTGGACCAAAAGGGGTTAAGGATGGGTGATGTGGTGGCATCCCTATTGTAGTGACCTGGGATGGGCAGGAGAGCTGACACTGATAAATGTCAGAGCAAACCCTCTGTCCTCAGACAGCTGACAATGGCAGGCAGTGTTGACATTTCCTGAAGCCTTGGGGTTTTTTGTGAATTGAAGCTGGGATAAAGGTTTGTGTGGCTGGTTTAACCTCCACTGTTCCCTCACTATCTCCTTTGTGTCACCTGGGGGAGGGTGAGGTGTCACCTGAGGACTGGCACTGGAGCTGTCCCATGCAGTTTTGGTTGTAGCACTTTTAAGCTCTTTTATAAAGTGGTTTCAGCCTGCAAATGTGTCTGGGATTCGATTCACCCCAGGGGCTCTTTTCACCATCAAATAGACTTTGCTGTGTTTTCTTCCAAGGACTTCAGCTCCATTCCTTGCAAGATCAATTCTAAATATTAGTGTTGTTCTGCCTGTGAAGTCTCCTCTCCTTAATGGACCCCTGAAAGATTTATGAATAAAACACCAACAAAGTGCAGCGTCATTGATTTGCCCAGGTTTGTGTTTGAGGTTCTGCAGTGCTTGTAAACACCCCAGGCCCTCATGAGACTGGCTGGGGAAATTCTTTGCCTTGCAACTGGAATGAACTCTTGGAAACAGCTTAAGGCTATGGGAGAGAAGTGCAGTCCTTGTCCAGCCCATTCCTGTTGTAAACACAAGGCAGGAGGAGGCTGCAGGGCTTGTCTTGTAGGTGGCTTGTTCCTTGTGCTTTGGATTTTGCTGGAATGAGGCATCCAAATCTGGGGACTCCAGCACAGGAAGGACATGGAGCTGCTGGAGCAAATCCAGAAGAGGCCATGGAGATGCTCCAAGGGCTGGAGCCAGGCTGGGAGAACTGGGAATGTTCAGCTGGAGATGAGAAGGCTCCAGGGAGAGGTCAGAGCCCCTTCCAGACCCTGAAGGGGCTCAAGGAGAGCTGGAGAGGGACTGGGGACAAGGGATGGAGGGACAGGACACAGGGAATGGCTTCCTAGTGGCAGAGGGCAGGGATAGGTGTGATATTGAGAAGGAATTCTCTATGTGGGGCTGGTCCAGGCTGCCCAGAGAAGCTGTGGCTGTCCCTGGATCCCTGGAAGTGTTCCAGGCCAGGTTGGACAGGGTTGGATGAACCTGGGATAGTGGAAGGTGTCCCTGCCCATGGCATGAGATGGGCTTTGGGGTCCCTTCCAACCCAAACCATGGGTTTTCTGGGATTCTCTGCTTGTAGCCACACTTCCCAGAATTTGGTGTCTGAGCATCTGTACTTGGTGCCAGGCATGAGCTCGGGGCATTTCTCCAATCTGTGCCCACGATGTCACCTGGGCACCTTCACCTGGGACATCCACAGGTGCTCATCTGTCCATCAGTTGCCCCCTGAGATGAGAAGGAGTTTTTCCTTCAAAATCAGCACTGGTCATTCCTCAGTGTTGCTTTCCAAGTGCATGATGGCCATGAGAGGACTCTGAGTGCTGTTCAGTACTTAAGGAGCTGTTGTGTTCCCTCTGGGGCTGGGTGCTGAGAGCTTGGCCCAAATATTGTCACACATGGGGGTGATGTTTGCTGTGGTTTGGGCAGGCACGCTCCAGATTTCCCTGGAAAATTACTTTTGAACAGCCAAACTTGCCCAGCTGGCAGGCAGTGGGCTGGTGAGCACGGAGGGAGACCTGGCATCTGCTGAGCACCAAATCCTGCTCCAGATCCAGGCAGGATTTTGGGCTGTTCTGAGTTGGAATTGGTACCCTGCTGGATGCTTCCACTTCAGCAGCATCCTCAAGGAGACCAGCAGAGCTGCTCCCATTCCCTGCATTTCCATATTGCTACTTGATTCATCCCTTCCCTTGTGTCCTGTGCTGATGCTCACCCTGCAGGCAGCACATTTTTGGTGACATTTAAGTGACAGCGTGCTGGTGCTGTGAACACACACCCCAGCCGTGCACATTGATCCACGAGGGGCCACATCATTCCTTTACTACATCCAGCTTTAGACTCCAGGAAGCTCCTACGTGAGCTCAGATTGGTCCTGGCTCAAATAAAGTCCTCTTTGTGAGCCTGAGTGGAATATTCAGCTGAGCTGCCAATGACCAGAGGAATTCAGGGTGGGGGGAGGTAAAAGACACACAGAGGCAGCTCTGAGCTGCAGTCACAGCAATTAATGTTTGTACTCAAGTGGGGATGATTCTTTAGGGGCCAAAACAATTAAGATTTTTTTTTTATTACTATTTTATTTTTTTTTAAATTCTGTCACTGTGAGCCATCTGATCTGTCTGGGAAGATCTGATGGAGCTCACAGGTCTTGGTGGGAGGGGAAGGAGTGTGGGGTGGGAGGCGGTGTTGGTGTTCCTGCAGATCCCAGAGCCTGGGTTTGTCACACCACAGACAGGAAATTATTGGGTTTGCTGCTCCCACCCAGCCCAAATCAGTAGTTTCCTTTTCCAGTTCCCTCAGATTTAGATTTGACATAAAGCACGTGGGGAAGCTGGTGTGGGGAGTTGAAAAATCATAGAAATCATCACACTTGCATACTTCCCCTTTTTTTAATACTCTTTTTTTTTCTTTCCCTTTTTTCTTCCGTTTTCCTCTCCATGAGGGCTTGTGCTGCACCCAGGCATCTGCTGAGTCTAAGCCATACAAAAAAATGAAAGAAACTGTACTCAGAATAGAATCCCTGGAAATGTTCAAGGCCATGTTGGACTTGGAGCACCCTGGCCCACTGGAAAGTGTCTCTTGGGGTAGAATTAAATTAACCTTTTTTTAAGGTCCCTTCTCACCCCAAACACTCTGTGATTCCATGATTCAGCAAACCAGGCACCTGGATTTTAACCCTTGGTCTTTGAAGTGATTAAAAAAAAGGAGGGGAAAAAAAAAAAAGGGTTGTGGGGAATGTTTACTGAGTTGGGAAAGATGAGGGATTATTTGCACTGCAAACTTCAGTTCTTTCAACATCACCAGGGACACCAACACTGCCAGCTCCTGGTTTGGGTGTTTTGGGGAGTTTTTTTAGTGGTGGTTTTTCTGACAGATGAGGGGAAGGAAGGAGATTTACAGCCCTTGTGGAGTTCACTGATTTCAGCCCAGCATCCAGCCCTGGGAAAAGTCTTCATGGTGTGAAAACATCTTGGAGAAACTGCATTTCTTCATTCTTATTCTGAAATGTGAATTAACTGATTGCTTACAAAGGGGCAGAGGAACAAAACTGAGCAAAATTCAGCTGGCTGAGAATGTTTCAGTTCTTCATGTTCCAGTGGCTTTTAGGGGTTTATGGTGTATCATTTGGAAAAATGCTGAGACCCCAAATTCCTATTGGATGGAATTTTAGCAGAGTTGCTGTAATTTAGTTTTCTCGCCCAGGTTTGCTTTTGACGCATTGCTCTCATTCAGGCTGAAGCTTCTGCCAGGTAGAACTGTTGGGAGAGACCATGAGAAGTGCCCAGAAAACCAGAGGAAAGCTTTATTTATTTATTTATTTAGTATTTCTGGAGAACTGATCTTGGTTTTTCTTTCATCCACCCATTTTCCAACGAGGTTGCAACACCTCTGGATGCAGCTCCCACTCTGTGGCCATTCAGGTGGGAACCTCAGCTGGGAGCTGTGTGCATGGCATGGCCCTGTGCCACCACTGATCCCACTCTTCCAGACCAGGTGGAATCTTGGGAGACCTCCACTTTTTGGTAAAATGTGGCTGAATTTGGCCAACAGGTTGAGAACAGCTCTGGGAGGGGATGCACATAATA
Source organism: Cinclus cinclus (assembly GCF_963662255.1). Taxonomy (NCBI): domain Eukaryota; kingdom Metazoa; phylum Chordata; class Aves; order Passeriformes; family Cinclidae; genus Cinclus; species Cinclus cinclus. The sequence goes on from NC_085051.1 coordinate 60,197,767, forward strand.
AACCAGCTACACCAGCAGCTACAGAATCCTTCCCCTTTACAACCTCATCTGATTTTTAGCTTACAGAAAATCCCGAGAGCACCCAAAAAAATCCATCTTGCCAATGCATTTTAAATCTCTTCCCAGCCCATTACACCTGCTTGGCTGGTGGTTGTTTTCTTTCTTTTCCCCTGTTTGCTGCAGGCATATGCACTTTGGGAAGGGTTAATTGGTGAAACTCCAGTTCACTTAGGAAGTTGGAGCTTTATGAAATTGCCTGGAAGAAGCTTTGTCCCTGTCTTGCTCAGCTTCTCTTCCTGGCTGGTGTTCCACAGAGCTTTGTCCAGCTCCAGAGCTTCTGCAGCAGGAATTGTCCCCTTCCCTCATGTCCTGCCCCAGGGCTTTAGTGCCAGGACTTGGGCCTGTGATGGGTGAGGCAGGTCCAGGCTCAAGGCTGGAGATGTTAGAGTCCTTTAAAGTGTTTTGTGTTCATTAATGAGCTTGGGGCAACAGGCAGGACTATAAAGAAATCATGGAATGGTTTGGGTTGGGAGGGACCATCTCATTCCACCCCTGCCACAGGCATGAACACTTTCTACTATCCCAGGTTGTTCCAAACCTTGTCCAGCCTGGCCTTGGACACTTGCAGGGATCCAGAGGCAGCCACAGCTTCTCTGGGCACTCTGTACCAGTTCCCTGTTTTTCCAAACGTGATCTGTAAGAGAAGGACCTACACTTAAAATTATGGAGTGGGGTGAGGCTGCCTGAGGTAACCTCAGGGCATCCCTTAGGGATCTATGCTTTAAACAGGGATCAACCATCATTAAAGCACTTGGGGAATTGCTGGCTGAGAGGTTGGCAATTCAAAGTTGGGAATTCAGGTTGCCCATCATCCTGCTTTCCCTGCCTGATGCATCATCCCTCCCAGGACAAGTCCTTTGGCTCCCTTACTGGGTGTGATGTCTTTTTGGCAGGACCAGCTCCTCTGGCTTGCACATTCCTTTGGGATGAGGCAGGACTGTGGGCTGCTGTCACCCTGGGACACTTGTCCTTTTTGGAGAGGGAAGGGAGTGAGATCTGGGATCAGAGGGTGAGGGAGGCTGGGCTGTTCCTCAGGACAGCTCCCTGCAGATGCCTGCCTGCCTTCCTTCCTTCTTCCCTTCCTCCCTCCCTTCCTTCCATTTCCTGCCAGCCAGTGAAAGCCTCCTCTGGGGGGGTTGCTTGATGAATGGAGGGGAACAGTTGGAAAACCAAAGTTGTGAAGATCCTATTTTAAAAAAAATCCAATTAAAGAAATACTAATCTACCCTTGCTTTCCTTTGTTCTGTGCCACAGCAAAATGAGTTATCCACATTTCTCTGGGTTGCTGGTGTAGGGATTTAAAGGAATTCTGCACAGCACTGGCAAAGACATTCCTGAGCCCATCAGTGCTGGGGGTCTTGGGGAGCTGAGGTGGGCTCAGCTTTCAGCTCCTCTGGAGAGTTTCCTGATATTCCAGCTGGGCTCAGCTCCACTGAAAAACTTCTCTCCCTGCTCAGGGGTTTAGACAGGATTGGGTATGGCTGTGCAAGCATTTAAAATTGAACATAAAGTTACCAAATATCCAAAAAAGCTAAAAATTACAGGGAAAATTTTGCAGGAAAATGTCATGCCACAACCCTGGAAGTGTTCAATGCCAGGCTGGATGGGGCTTGGAGCATCCAGGGGTAGTGGGAGGTGTCCTTGCCCGTGGCAGGGGGGTGGAACAAGATAGAATCCAAGTTAATAAACTTTCAAGTAAGCTAATTGAGCAATCCTATTAACACTGGAAAGAGCTTCCTTCCTGGAGTTTACTTTAGAAAAACAGTGGCTTTCAGGCTTCTTAGGATTTGCTCTCCTCCCTGTATCCCATGGGCTGAGCATCTTGAGTCCTGCACTTTGGGATAGTTGGTGTTGATGTATCAGCTCTTCAGGACTCAAGTTACTACCCCTGCCTCCTCAAGACATGGATTTTCCATTGCAAAGCTGACTTAGAATCCCAATAAAAGGCAATAAAAGAATCCCACTTCTTTTTCCAGCAGTGCTTTAGCACGTTCCATCAGTAGCAGCAGACACTCTGTAATTTCCCTGAGACACATGGAACATCCACATGCTGCATTGCATCCCAATGTGCTCAGTCTCCTCCACATGCCTTTTTTTTTTTTTTCCTTCCCCTCCCTCCTCTTTTATTCCTTGGTCTTGAATCACTCTGTGCCACTATACGGGGGCTTTGACGTCAGGGCTTTGCCATGAACGCGTGCCCTGGCAGAGGGAGATCTCCTGAACTGGGTCATGCTCATGGAATCAGAGTTGGGAACAAGGGCTCCTTTTCTCTGTCTTTGTTTGGTGGTTGTTTTCTTTACTTTATTAAGTCAAACTATTTTTCATGAAAGAAATACTCTTCTCAGACTGAAATTCCAGCACAGGTTCACCCTTTTTTGGGGCAACTCCGTGGATGGGTATGGATCTTCTCTTGAACATTTGTTTTCCTGAAAATAAACCAGGATGAAATTTTTGCAAGGGCAGATAGTGATAGGACAAGGGGGAATGGTTTTGAAGAGAGGAGCGTTTTAGTCCCAGCACATTCCTGTTGTAAACACAAGGCAGGAGGAAGCTGCAGGTGTCTTGTTCCTTGTGCTTTAGACCTTGCTGCAACCAGATCTGGGATCCTCACAGGGAGGACTTGGAGCTGCTGGAGTAAATCCAGAGGAGGCCATGGAGATGCTCCAAGAGCTCTGGAGCCAGGCTGGGAGAGCTGGGAGTGTTCACCTGGGAAGGAGAAGGCTCCAGGGAGAGCTCAGAGCCCCTTCCAGAGCCTGAAGGGGCTCCAGGAGAGCTGGAGAGGGACTGGGGACAAGGACGTGAAGTGATAGGACAAGGGGAATGGCTTCCCGGTGGCAGAGGGCAGGGACGGGTGGGATATTGGGAAGGAATTGTTCCCTGGGAGGGTGGGCAGGCCCTGGCACAGGGTGCCCAGAGAAGCTGTGGCTGCCCCTGGATCCCTGGCTGTGCCTAAGGCCAAGCTGGATGAGGCTTGGAGCAGCCTGGGACAGTGGAAGGTGTCCCTGCCATGGCAGGGGCTGGAATGGGATGGGATTTAAGCTCCCTTCCAGTCCAGCCCAGGAACAGAATCCCAACATTCACAGAATCCCAGAGTGGTCTGGGTTGGAAGGGACTTTAAAAATCATCTCGTTCCACCCCTGCCACGGCCAGGAACACCTTCCACTACCCCAGGTTGCTCCAAACTGGCCTTGATATTCAACATTTATTACTTTATGGCAAACCCACGACAGCAAATCCTTTCATGTGCAGTTATGGCATTTCCATCCCCCCGTCCCTCTCTTGTTTCCCTGGACCCACAGGGTGGGCACAGGCTTGGAGCAGGCTGGGACAGTGGAAGGTGTCCCTGCCATGGCAGGGCTGGAACTGGCTGAGCTTCAATGTCCCTTCCAACCCAAACCATTCCAGGATTCCATGGAAACAATGCTGAGAGTTTCCCATGGTGGCAGATCCAGGAGAATTTCAGGTACCATTCCGTGTTGCCCATGGATGGATAAAATCCCTTGCACGGGTGGTGGCTGCAGAGTGGCTGCTGCACAGGGGATTTTCCACAGCAGGTGTCAAATTCATGTGGCAGATGTAATTAAACCCCTCTCAAGTGCCATTAGCTCCAGGGGCATCAGTTTGTCCTGGCTGCAGCTTCATTGCATCAATGTGATGATAATTTTATGGGCTGTTTATCTCCTCGTTTCAAAGTATAATTTCTCAAGTGTTGTGACCAGAGGCCGGAGGGATTTTTGTTCCATTTTGAATTTTGCTCTGCAATTAAATCCCTGCTGGGGAGTGGAGGGGACTCTACTCCAGTGCACTCCAGAAGACTCATACTTTCCTAAAATTACAGATTTTGCCCCAAGACAGCAGCTGTGTCACCCAGCAAACACATCAGCATTTCTGCTGGACTTGTGATAAATGAAAATAGCTCTGTTTTTAGGGGTTTTTTTGCTCCATAATTATCCTGGAAGGAGTGGCTTTGGCATGTTTAAAGGAATCCAGATTTCCAGAGGTCAGTGGGAGCAGTGAGGAGGTTGGAGGGAGGGAGCAATGGGTTCAGCTACACAGATACATGAGTGTTACACTTCATATATTTATATTTATATTTATATTTATATTTATATTTATATTTATATTTATATTTATATTTATATTTATATTTATATTTATATTTAGCCAATATGAATAAAAATATATATATAAATAAATATATATGTCTTTAAAGAAAAATCTTCAGCACCTTCAGTAACTCTCTTGGCTATTGGGGCGTCCAGGGCCAGGAGTTGGGCTTGATGATCCTTGTTTATCCCTGCCAATTCAGGATATTCTTTCTTTTCTTTTCTTTTCTTTTCTTTTCTTTTCTTTTCTTTTCTTTTTCTTTTCTTTTCTTTTCTTTTCTTTTCCTCTCCTCTCCTCTCCTCTCCTCTCCCTCTCCTCTCCTCTCCTCTCCTCTCCTCTCCTCTCCTCTCCTCTCCTCTCCTCTCCTCTCCTCTCCTCTCCTCTCCTCTCCTCTCCTCTCCTCTCCTCTCCTCTCTTTTCCCCTTTTTCCTTTCCTTTCCTTTCCTTTCCTTTCCTTTCCTTTCCTTTCTTTCCTTTCCTTTCCTTTCCTTTCCTTTCCTTTCCTTTCCTTTCCTTTCCTTTCCTTTCCTTTCCTTTCCTTTCCTTTCCTTTCCTTTCCTTTCCTTTTTCTCCTTCCCTTTTTCCTTCCCCTCTCTTTTTTCCTCTTCGTTCTCATTTTTTTCCCCTGTTCCCCTTTTTCCTCTTCTTTATCCCTGCCCTTCCCCATCACTGCTGTCCTGCTCCATACATAAAATTAGCCTCTTTTTTTTTAGTATTTCTGGATGTTTTAGGAATATTTACCCTCTTCCCTGATTTTATTAGTGCTGTGAGGCTGTGCCTTTCCTCCCTCCTGAACACATAGAAGAGGAAAATCCACCAGAGCAACCACACAAGGTTCTGTGCAATGAATTTTGATGGTTGGTTGTGGTGTTTTTTTCCCTCTTTTTCTTTCACTTTCAGCCTTAAACTTCTTTCCTTCCCAAGTTTTTAATTCTTTTACCTTGTTTTCTATGCACTGCATCCCAAGGGAGCAGGAGGGGGTATCCCCCATCTCTGAGCTCACCCAGGGCATTCCCAGCTATTTATTGCTGGAAGTCTCTTTTCCTTGGAAGGATTTATTTATTCCCCTCCTCCAGCTTCTCAAGAGGGGTGTGGATGCAGCCAACACCCAGCCCGGGGTTTGGAGAGCCCCTTGGAGCTGGGAGGGCTGGATTAAGGTGTTATCAGCAGGAATTTGTGTTTAAAAAGTGCTTTAATCAGCTGCCTGCACTCAGTGCACTTTTTTGTCCACATCTGCATTTTTTCAATTCAGTGTGAAATGCATTATTAATATTAAAATCCAAAAATTGCCAAATAAAAAAAAAAAGACCACTTTTATTTTAATTTTTTATAAAAACCCTGGAGGAGTTTCAGCCCATCTGCACCAAACTCAAGTGAAAAGGTAGAAAACATGGGGTTAGATTATCAAATACAAAAATGTGTGGATTGCCAAATACAGAAACATTTTGTGTAGATTATCAAATATAAAAAAATAACCTTTTGCAAGAGAAATGCTTTACTTGTGAGTTGGTTTCAGTCCCTGCACTGTATCATGGATATATATATATATATATAAAATATATATATATGTGTGTGTGGTATTTATATATATAAATATGTGTGTGTGTGTATTGGTATATGTTATATGCATTTATTTTGTGTCTTTATAATTACATATGCATATAATTTGGTTTTGTCTCTTTTATATATATGCATATATATATAGGGTGAATGTTCATGTGTATGTTTATATGCATAATATATCTTACATATTTTATGTATGTGATATATATAATAGCTACTTATAGATATATATTATATATAATATAGGTAATATAATTTATATTATATTATATTATATTATATTATATTATATTATACTTATATTATATTATATTATATTATACTATATTATATTATACTATATTATACTATATTATACATTATAGTATATATTATAATTTGGGAGGGGGGTTAAATTATATCTATAAATTTGAGATAATGGAAAGGCATTTTGCTACCTCAGCTTCCCAAGTGTGCCTAGACCAAAGCAGGGATAATCCTGATTAAACCCACCCCTGGGAAAGAGCCAGGGAAAGCTGTGGAGCGAATTCTGCTCCTGTGGATAAACCCCCAGTAGGATGGATGGGCTTTGGCTCTGGCATCTTTTGCTCCAGAGAGGGATGGTCCTCTTGAATTGTTCCTGTGGGAATGCTGAAGATTTGAGTCCATGGCTCTAAAAGCCATAATTTATAATTAAGGAATGAGCTGCTTCCAAAAATCCACCAAAAATCCGTGATCCAACCAGGCAGGCTTGCAGAATTCCCACTGTACCTCCTCAGGGTTATTAATTATTTATTGTTAACCCCCAGCATTAAGGTGATGGAGGCATTTGCAGGGTCTTGGCTGCCCTATGGATTTAATCCTGGATGTGGGTGTGAAAGGGAATCAGGAAAGCCTCTCCCACAGGTGGGAGCCACCCCTACCTTCCAAACACCCATCCAGTGGGATTCAACCGTGCACTGGGAAGGGGGGGAAAATGAGATTTATATCAGGGCTCTGTTGTCCTGAGCAGTGCAGGGGAAGGAGAGCCCATCTGCAACAGGGGATATCCCAAAATAACAAGGAAAATACAGTGTTTATACAGTGCTGGAGATTTGTATCCTACTGCTTGTGAGTCCTGAGCTGGCCCAGAGAAGCTGCCAAGTGACAGCAGAGCTCCTGCAGGAAGGAGCTTCAATAGCTGCTGCAGCAGGAAAAGGACTTTAAAAAAACATGGATTGGCAGAGGGAGAGCATTTGGGAGCAGCCAAGTCCTGGGATAAATGGGATAAATGACCCATCAGGCAGGGCTGCCTCGATTTTCTTTGCCCTTCACCCAGATTCAGCCTTGCTACTTGAATGCTGATTGTGTTCAGCAAGCCCAGAATTAAAACACACCCCGTGTGCATCTCAATTCGGACTTCTTGCTGCTTGGATTCTAGGTGGAAATTTAGTGGTGGCTGCGGGAATTAAAATCTGCAATTGTAATTCATGCTGGACAAGCAACTGCGGCCAGGCACCAGCGTGGATTGAAAGCTGAGCATGTTTCAGGTTTAAAACATTTTCTAGAGCAGTCCTTCACTCCTTCTCTGGTTGTTCTGTCCTCACAGAGCTCTCTGCAGCCATTTGTGTTTTAAGATGCCTCTCACATTCCCAGGACTGTCTGAATGGCTTTCCAAGGGGAGCAGCTCTGTGGATTTTGCTGTATAAAACATCTTGAATGTCCCTCGTGCACGTCGCTGCCTCCTGGCACAGTTCTGGGAGGCGAATGCAGCATCAGGATCTTCCTGGGGGAAAAAAAAAAATAAATCCCAGCTGGGTTTGCTAGCCCTCCCAGGCTCCAGAGGTTTGGGTTCAGGCTGCAGGGGAAGGTGGGGAAGCAGGGAGCAGGGTTTATTTTTGAGGCCGGGAAGGAAGCGCCGTGCTTCCCTTTCCCGAGGGTGTTGCTGCTGGGGTTGGGCTCCTGGAGCTCCCTGAGCCCAGCTCGTGCTCCAGCTGATGCTGACAGCTCCAGCTTCCACATCTCTGCTGCCTTCACCTGGGGGGTTCCTTGTCTGGAAGGGTGGCAGTGATTTCTGGTGACCCTTCCATGTGTGCAGCTCATTTAATAGAACCCTGGAAGGGTTTGGGTTGGAAGAGAGCTCAAACACCTTCCACTATCCCAGGCTGCTCCAAGCCCCAATGTCCAGCCTGGCTTTGGACACTTCCAGGGACCCAGGGGTAGGATAACCACAGCTTCTCTGGGCAACATGTGCCAGGGTTTCACAACCCTCACAACCAAGAATTCCTTCTCAATATCCCTCTGGCAGTGGGAAGCTATTCCCTGTGCCCTGTCCTTCCATCCCCTGTAAATAGTCTCTCTCCATCTTTCCTGCAATTTCCTCAGGCACTGAAAAGCCACAGTTAGGTCAACTCAAAGCTGCTTTTCTCCAGGGTAAATAACCCCAATTCTTCCAGCTTTTCCTCACAGCTCCATCCCTGGGATCATCTTGGTGATCCTGCTCTGGCCTCACTCCAGCAGAGGAGCTGCTGGCTCTGCAAACATCATTGAGATTTGCAACCTGTAGTAAACTTCTAAATTCCAGGTCTGGGATCTCTAAGGTGAATTTGCAGTACTTGGAGACTTACCTGAGCTCTTACAAATGAATGGCCAGCTGACAGATTGATAATATTGATAAATATGAATAAGTTGATGAATGTGATAGGTTGATAAATACAACGTGGCCAGTGACTGATGGTAGTAGGTGGGAAGAGCCTGAGCTGAAATGTTCAGCCTTGTTGTGAAGCTGTAACCCCAACAAATCAGTAACTCATCAATTGGGACTCTGGTGAAGGTTTCCAAACCTTTGATCAGATTTAACCAGGCTTCTGGCATTCCCTGGCCTGCAGAAATTGCTCCAAGCAATCCTGGATCCCTTTTGAAGCACCCGAGGCTCTTGCCAGCCTGTAAAACTCTACCCCACAAAGCAGCTGCTAAACATTTGCCAGCCTCTTTTATAATATAACTACCCCGTGGGACAGGCACAGACCTTCCCCTTCCTGCTAGAACCAACATCTCGCTGTTAATTGAAAGTGCTAATTACTCTCAGGCACAGAGACTTGGTTTTTGTGCCCTGGCCTGAATGGTTAATCAGCAGTGTAAACTCAAATCCCCTTCTGTTAGGCATAAATGTTACTGATTCCAAATGCCTTTGGTTTCTTCCTCCCCCTGATTTTTGGTGCCAACTCGTTCAGCTTTCAGTAGGGCAGAAGTTGGACTTCATTGCCAGAGTCCATTGTAATGATTTCTTGGATTTTTTTCTGGGTAGACAAGGCTTGTGCAAGTTTGCATGCATTTCTATATTTGGTTTTGTTTAATTTGATTGTACAAAGCTGTTGAAAAGTCCAGCTGAACATTTCCACTTTCTGCAGCCCTGATTGTACCATTAAACCAGGAGTTCAAAGGAAAGATCCAGCTCCTGCTGGGTTTTCTCAGTAACCCCGAGCTCGAGATCTGGGTTTGAGATAGGGACAGACAAAAAGTTCATTTGTCAGTTTGTTCTCATCTCAGTTGAATTCAGATGTGGCTTGTGGGGGTGATCTTCACTATCACAGGATCCTGGAGTATCCTGAGCTGGGAGGAACCACAAGGATCATCCAGTCCAGCTCCTGTGCAGGATATGAAGAATCCCAGCATGATGTTGGTGCTGGAGTGTTTTCCCTGGTACTTTCAGTTCCTTTGGCATTGTGTCTGCTGGGATTTTACCTAATCCTGGAAATTCTCCAATTCTCTGGAATTGCTCTTGCCTTTCTGGCTGGTGCCCTACGGTGCCAAAGGATGGAGACAGGAGCTGTTGGAATAAATGTCAGCTGGTAGTTTTAACTGGGGTTAAACTGTTGTTTCATGATGGAAATCCAGGATTACAGGGGCATCTGGAGCTGAAAACTGAATTATTCTATTACTAAATACATTACTGTATTATATATTCCCTGTGTGGTGCAAGGACATGGCACTGCTACTGGTTGTCAGAGTGGAAGATGCTCTGCAGGAATGGCAGGGCCAGGTGTTAGTGAAAAATATTCCAGGTGTTAGGGAAAAATATTGCACAGGGTTTGTCTTTTGGAGTTATCACCATGCTTTGGTTCCCCAAATGCTTCCCAACCTGGAGGTGACCTCCAAGGACCCCATGGTTCCATCCCTGCTGGAAGGAGATGTGGCTGATAGCTTTTGTTGTTCCTTTGGGAGGCAACTTTTAGTTTCAGTTGGGAATTTTCATAGGTTTTTTTGTAGAAACTGAAAGTCCTGTTGAATTCCCTTTGCAAACCTCCTCTAGGTTCTGTTTTCCATGTGTTCCGAGGTGGTTGGGCTCACCTTTGGATAGCACAGTTATCCTGGATGGTGGAGAAAAACCCAAGAATTCATAGTTAACCCCAAAACTGTGCAAAATCTGTGATGGGGCAGGTGTTGGGTCACTCATGACCCCTTGGCTTGGTGTTCCAGGTGGGATCACTGCTAGACTGGTGATCTACAGTGTCTCATCCTCATTCCCCTTGGATGCTTCCCTGCTTTTACATCCCATCAAAACACTGTCGAATACAAGCAGTTACTTGTATCCAGAAAGGGCTGTTGGGAGTTTTTGAGATCCATAATTCCTTCTCATTTTAAAACTTTTGTCCTCTGAAAGCTCATTCTGGTCCTGCTGTTAACTGGGGGAAAATGGCTTCTTTGTTGTAGATGTCAAGAAGGACTGGTCAGATCACGCTCTGTGGTGGGAAAAGAAGAAAACTTGGCTCCTTAAAACACACTGGACGTTGGATAAATATGGGATACAGGCGGATGCCAAGCTCCAGTTCACCCCTCAGCACAAGCTGCTGCGCCTGCAGCTGCCCAACATGAAATATGTCAAGGTGAAAGTCAACTTCTCCGACAGGGTCTTCAAGGCTGTTTCTGACATCTGCAAAACCTTCAGTAAGTGCTGAAAAACCCTCCCTGGGGAGCTTCCCTGTCGCTTTGGCTCCTGCCTGTGCCCTGGTGCAGCTGCTTGTTTGTAAATTTGATAAATCCTTGGTGTTTTCTGGCTTTGAATGCCCTGGAGTCACTTGGACATCAGACAGCTCAGATGTCCATTCTTCCAGATCTACTCTTTTGTGTGTAAATACTTAAATAACAGGACCAATTGGGCCAAAAAAGTGATTTTAAAAAAATCGTTTTTTGTGCTGAGTTCTCTTGCATAGCAGGGCTGTCCTTGGCTTTGTCGCAGCCTTGCTTGATGTTCAAGCTGCTGGTGTTGGGTTGTGATTTGTTTCTTTCCCCCTGCAAATTTATGTGCTGGATGAAAAGCAAACCCTAAAATGGGAAATCTGCCAGCCCCGTGGGTTGTCTTCTAGTGGAAAATCATATTAGAGATTAAGTGGTGATGCTTCACTGTAAAACTGTCTGGTGGAGGGAAGTCTTGCTGTCTCCTCTTCACTCCCATTTCCTAGTGGAGGAGAAGCCCAGAAGAAAAGTAGGGATCATTCCCTACCAGGCATAATTTTTTACCCATCTTCACAAATTCCTCATGCTAAAACCTGGTGTTTCTTCCTGCCCACCAAAAAAAAAAACAAAAAACCCAATGAAGAGATGGCAACTCCACCCTGAGGAACTCCAGGATGCTCTCCATATTGGAATTCTCCCCTCCCAAATGAGCCTGCAACCCATCCTCAGCTGTAGCAAATGTATTCCTGCTCTCAGAAGACAGCTGAGGTTACTCTTGGCTGACCCAGTTGTTTGGGGAGGCAGGAAGAGCTCATCCCTACGTGCTGTGTCTGGCGCATCCGTGGTTTGGTTGGTATTTTTAGCTGGTTACAGATCTTTGCTGTTCCTTTCCTGTTTTGTTGGTTTTTTTGTTGTGTTTTTTTTTTATTTTTTTATTTTTTTAACGTAAATATTGGGCAATTTCTCCTTAAAATAGAAAAGGCTTAGCCAGCGTTATTTCTGAGTAGATTTTGCTTCCCCCACCCCCCGTGTCCCACTGGGCACTCAGGATGTTGTGCTAGACAGGGAGGTCTCAGGCTTGGATGCTGATGAATCTCTCCAGCAGTGAGTCACGTCAGGAAATTCTGATATGGTTCATCACGGGACAGGAGATCTGTCACTGATGCTGTCAGAACCCTACATGGGCCTGAAGCAGCCTTTTCTTCCAACTGCAGAGCTTTTGGTGGATTTATGAGCAAACCAGCAGAATAATCTTGATATTTAAAAGTTTATTTAAAAGGAGAGGGGGAGAAGCCTCTGGGATAGCAGAGGTTGGAGCTCTGAGCAGGCAGCAGGATACATCCATTAAGGGTGGTGCTGACTTGCCTTCTGCAGCATCTGAGATGAAGTACTGAGATGAAGTTCCTGATTTTGGGGAAAGCAGGGCTTTTACTGGAAATTTCACTTTCTTTTGAGTGACTCTCAGCAGCCTGAGCTGACACAAACTGCAGTGATTAAGTTGTTTAGCCCTCCCAGTTGTGTTTATTGGGAGCCAGATGTTCAGCAGAGCTACTGGGAAGATGATACATGAGCTTGGCATCAGCCTGAGGGAAGAGGGTTTGGGATGTGGGGATGCAGAAGTGCTGGAGTAGGAGGAGCTGGGATGCACATAGGTAAAAATACAAATCGTGTACAAATACATTTTATATAAGTGCTAAAATGCCATTAAAGATGTCAAAATACCACTCTTTTTATCTAATGTATTTTAACATTTATATACTTAATATATGTAACATAAAAGCATGTATTATACATTAATATAAAAACCCATGTATTATAAATATATATATATATTACATTTTAGGAGTAAAATCTTGGCTGTGAGGGTGGCCCAGAGGCTGTCCCATCCCTGGAAGTGTCCAAGGCCAGGCTGGGAAGGACTTGGAACGACCTGGCATACTGGGAGGTGTCCCTGCCATGGCAGGGGATTGGAATGGGATGATCTTTAAGGTTCCTTCAAACCCAGACTATTCTGTGATTTTGTGATTCTCATTTTTCCCTCCCTAGTTGTGTTTATCCTGCCCAATTTTTCTCCATTACTTTTCCTTGCCTTCCTCAGCATCCCTGCACAGCTTGGCTGCAGAGAGCTCTCATATCCCATATTAATCAAGCTAATTGTGTCTCCAAGGAAAACTGAGCAGATATTTCAAGGTGGAAGGGAAAGTGCTCCCAGCATAGTCCTTGTCTCTGAAATCCCTTGATTTCTGGGCTCCAGGGGAGTTAGGACAGAACTGTGCCTGGGAGTTGCTCATATTTTGGCTGTACCTGTTTGGTGGTGTTGTCCCTGGATCATTTAATTGCACACCTCAGTAACTCCAGCACAAAGCATCATCAGTGAGTGATCGAAGTAATTCCTGATGTTCTCAGTACTCTGGCTGGTTGTATTTATAAAATCCTCTCTACACAAGCAGGAACACCCATGGATGAATTATTTAGGGCTGTCCTTTGCTTCTGTTCCCTTTAAATTGTTACCCAGAGGTGTCACCCTTGCAGAGTGTGGTTGATTTTTCAAGAGAAGTCTCTGTTCTTGTGCAGAGTGAAGTTATTCCAAAGGGCAGCTCCTCGGGGCTCCCAGGAGGTGCCTGTGGGAAGATGCTGGAGCCACTTGCACACCCCTCACTTTCCTGGAGGTCATGTGAAGCTGGAAAAAACCCAATCTCATTCCCAGTGGCTGGATTGCAGCCCCTGGATTCCCAGAGCAGCAGCCACTCAGGAGGGTTAAAGGCATGGATTGACCCTGGCACGCACAAGGAGGGGAGTGGGCAGTGCATGGGATGGGCAGCCTTCATCCAAAGGGTGGCCTGGAATCCTGCCCAGGAGCAGCTGCTGGCAGGCAGCTCCAGCCTGAAGGGCCAGCTTTGATCTGCAATTAAAGACCAGAGAAAGAGAAAGTAAAACTTCATGTTGTTTTTTTATTATTTTTTTTTTCTTCTCTTTGTGCTTCCTGCCTGGCTAGCAGCAGGACACCGGGGTTGGGATGGGATGCTCCCGTGTGCCTCCCTGCTCTCATCGTCCCACTGGGAGATAATTCCACCCAGAAAACTGCCCAGCAGACACCCAACTGCAATTTGATGGGGCTGCACTCAGCACTTTGTTGGTGTGAGTGGGAATATCCTCATTGGAAAGTGGGATTTGGGGAGGTAGGAGGTGCTCACCCATCATCCCACACAACCACAAATAGAATGTGGCGGTTTGTAAAGATATCCTGAAACTTTTCTTTGCCCAGAAAAACCTTTACCTGGGCAGTCTCTTTTGGACCTGACAAGGACAAAACGGTGTTTGATTTTGAGTATCAATCCTCTCTTCCTGTGTGAATAGGAAGGAATTCTTGGCTGTGGGGCAATGACAAGTGCCCAGAGCAGCTGTGGTTGCCCCTGGATCCCTGGAAGTGTCCCAAGGCTGGGTTGGGTGGGGCTTGGAGCATCCTGGGATAGTGGAAGGTGTCACTCCTTGCCCATGGCAGGGAACTGGATGATCTTTAAGGTCCCTTCCAACCCAAACCATTCCGGGATTCTGGGATGGCTTCACTTGATTCCAGCCTTGCATCTGCTCAAGCCCTTAAGCTGCTTCCTTCCAGCATTCTGCCTGTATTTTTTTCCATGTATCCCGGGAGTTCCAAGGGACTCCAGGCAGGCTCTGCTGCTGTTCTGTGGGCACGTGGGACAGGAAAAGCAAACAGCAAGATGCAAGTGTGAGAGTTTTTTCCCAGGCCTCGGCGTTTCCTGCCCCAGCAATGCTCCTTCTCCTGGGGACACAGTTTATGTTGGAGCTGCAGGGTGGGGGGAGATGCTGTGACAGCAGGAAAGCTCCCATCCTTCTCCTGTTCTCCTGGCTGTGAAGATCTGGGACTTCTGCTACCCTCCAGCCTGAGGAGAGGAGCAGGGAAAATTCTGGTTGATGTTCATGGGAGCACAGAGAGGACAACTCAGTGCCAGAGCTGGGAGGAGGCAGCTCTGAGAGAAAATACTCCAAAATTCATAACCAATCCTTCCCTACCCACCCTGAGGCTATGTAAAACAGAGAAATTTCCTTCAGGCTCTTTTATTTCCCCAGAGTGTGGTGGAGCCTCACACCCAGCTCCTGCCTCATAATCCGTGTGAATTAGTCACCTGTTTTGGAAAACCGAGTCTGGGAAGCATCCTGTGCCCAGCTGTGGCAGTTTCCATGCCCACATTCCATCCTGCTCCAGTCCCCAGCTCCCCTTCTTGCACAGGGTGAGGGTGGTCTGATCCTGAGGAGTTTGTGGAGCTGAGGATGCAGAGAGTCCCATGACAGTGATGAGCTGCTTCCCATCATCCCAAAAACGAGGCTCCGAGACTCAGCGAGTGATGGGGAGGTGACAGCCCAGCCTTCCTGCCTCTGCCTCCAGCCACCAAATGCAACCTGAGCTGAGCTGGCAGTGGCATTTGGTGACAGTGGCATTTGGGAGTGGCAGGATGCCAGCCCAGCCCAGCCCAGGGAAGGAGACACTGTCCCAATGCTGAATGTGGCCCTACCTTTTTTTTTTTTTTTTTTCCCCTTTCCAAACACTCCCCGCTCCAGGACAGAACGTTCTCTGACTCCTGAAGTATTTGCAATATTTCCACGCCCTCCGTTGCCAAAAAGACTTCTATAAAAAGCCACTGTTTGTTGCTTTTTGGTGGGTTTTTTTGTTTTTGTTTTTGTTTTGTTTTTTGCAAAACTGAAACCCTTTGGTGGACGATGTGTGGCGTTCCCAGGGCTCTGTGACAGACACGTGGAGCTGCATCCCTGGCCCAGTTGCTTTCCAGGAGGCAAAGCTGCCTGGAGTTTGTGGAATCGCGGAATATCCTGATTGGAAGGAGCCCACAAGGATCATGAAATCCAACTCCTGGCCCAGCCTTCCACCCCTGGCCACTGCAAACTTCCTAAACTTTATTTTCTTTCTTCACACCCTTCTGGTAAATAAAGGAGTGTTCTCCCTAAAATCATGGAGCTGAAATCATGGAGTCCCTGTGCCTGCACATGAGCATCTCAGGGGGATTTTGGGGAGCAACAGCAGCATTCAGGAGGAATTTCTTCATGGAAAGGGTGGTCAGGCATCGGCAGGGGCTGCCTAGGGAGGTTTGGATTCCCCATCCCTGGAGGTGTCCAGGGAAGGACTGGATGTGGCACTCAGTGCTCTGGGCTGGGGACAAAGTTTTAGACGAGTCCCAGGTTGGGTATGATGATCCTGGATGTCTTTTTGAACCTAAAAGACTCTGGGATGTTGGGATACAGGCTGTGGATGCTCAGGAGCATCAGGAGGATGCTCGGGGATGACGTTCACGGGGAGACAGAGGCGGTGAAGCACCAAGGATGGATTTGCTGCCTTTCCCTGCCATGAGCAGAGAGGTTTGGCAGTGGCACAGCTATTTCTAAATATGTCCAGGGAATGGGTGTGGAAGGAAATCTTCCCATTTCAAGAGCTGGCCAAATTGCAACGTCCTCAGCTTTTTCAACTGCAGGGCCCAAGTGTTCTGCTGCCAACTGCGGCGTTTTCCCCTTTTATTGCCTGCCCGTGCTCAGCTGTCGTGCAGGATCCAGACCAGCCCCAGGAACTGGGGTCAGGGAAATAACCAGATTTAATTACAAAGTGTCTGAGATGGGAAAAAAAAAAAAAAAAACAAAACTCCCCACTCGCCCCCCCTGTCCTCACCCCAGTCGTGTTCTGCGTGTGGAGGAGCAGCAGGTTTTATGTCACCGTGTGAGTCAGTGAATTTTTTCATCCTTACTCTGCTGTTGACTGAGACCCTTTAAATAGAATTCCATCCTGAAGACATTAGGACATGCTGGCCAAGCCAGTGCTGCTGCCTTCCTTGGAATTAGTTGGATTGCTCTTTGTGTGCTGATGCAGAGGGAAGGGTGTAAGTGGGTTGTTTTCCTCTTGTTTGTGGGATTAAATTAATGGAGTTTAATTGGACTCGAGCTGCAGTTCAGCCACTTCAGAGTCAAGCCTTGTAGTGCTTCCTGTGCTCCAAGAAGCATCTGGATAACAGGAGCCTAGGGATTTTGTCCCACTTATGGAAAAAAACATCCAAACATTGAAGTGTTTGTTGACTCTGCCTCTCCAATGGCTCTTTTCATTGGCCTAGCAGTAATGCTTGGCTCCATCACCACTGCTTGCATCCTCCTCCTCCTCCTTTTCCTTCTCCTCACGGGTCTCTCTGGGCTGGTGGTGCCCAATTTCAGCTCTGGGAACCACTGGCACAAACATTCACACCACTCCAAACCCCACTGACCCCATTTTTAGGTGGTTTTGCACATCATTGCTCCCTTGGCAAATCTGTAAGTCAACAGGCACTTGGATTTTCCACCCACAATTTGGGAAGGCTCCAGCAAAACCTCTGCCAGGGTCAGCCTCAGCTGATTCCACACCCATAGCACTCCTTGGGCATCTCCAGAGGCTTTGTGGGATGTCCTGAGAGAGCTGCAGGGCCCCAGACAGTGAGTGGAGAGCTTGGCTTTTGCCCAGATAAATATTTAAGTTCCTGGGCATCTGAAGAACCCATAATAAAATGTACTGAATGTACAAACCCAGTAAACTGTGCTGGGGGGTGAGGACCTGCTCAGTCAGATAGTGCCCAGTGTTCAGCACAACCACAGCCTTATCTCCAGGCACTCCTCAAGTTATGTAAGTCCTTTTTTCAGTTTCTTTTTGCTTTTTTTTTCCCCCTCTGGTCTGTTTTGCAGAACTTTTATCTCGAGAGAATTTATGTTGCAGATAAGTGTGATGCTTCATTCTGTAAACTTACACTGTGAAAAACCATCCACAGAATTCACTCATTCCAAGGGGGGGAAAAAAACAACAAAAAACAAGCTTTATTTTTGGTTTTATGTCTGAAATGGAAGAAAAATGAGGTCTGAGGTCTCATTTTTCTAAGACTTGTCAGAGTGATGCACAAAGGCTGTAATTTTTGTGAGTCATTGGTTGGAGGGAGCAGCGATGGAGTGCAGAGAAATTCCACTTCCCAAGATATCCCACTTCAAAACACGTTTCCTGAAGGAGGGTGGCTGGATCAGCATTAAAAAGAGGATTTCCCCTCAATGCTGTCTGTCCTACAAGTAAATTTATGGAGTTTTTATGTTCAAGAATTAAGGAGGTGAACCAGCCAGAAACAGGGAAGGAAATTGGGTGCCGGAAGCTTCTTTGGAACATTAATTTTCTTTCTACATCAAAATTTTCTTTGTATCTCATGTTATTATCTGTATTTATGAGAACTGAATACTGAAAGTAGTGTGATTTCCCATCATTTCAGATTTTGGGAAAGTTAGTCCATACACAGCCCTTCCAGTCAATGATGTCATGTTCTATATGTAGGTGATGTAAGAAAATCATAAATCTGATTTCTTGTGGGAATGGGAGCCCCTGGATCCCTGGCAGTGTCCAAGGCCAGCTTGGACAGGGCTTGGAGCAGCCTGGGATAGTGGAAGGTGTCCCTGTCCATGGCAGGGGGTGGGATGAGATGAGCTTTAAGGTCCCTTCCAACCCAAACCATCCTGGGATCCCCATCAAAACACACCTTGGTGGATAAAGATGCAGCAGCTGCAAGATTTACTTGGTGGATTTAGTGCAAAAGAGCATAAGTTGGGAATTCTATGCCCTGTAAAGAAGATGTTTTTTCTTAAGTCAGTTTGCAGGGTGCAGATGGTGTTTTGTGAAGGAAGAGGGTTTAATCCCAGCTCTGGAGTTTGTATCAGGGTGGAAGATTAATGGGCACAGCTGGGCTGGGTGATCTGTGCAGGGGCTGGATGAGAAATGAAGGATTACACAGGAGGAAAAGGCCAAGGACTTCCCTTCAGCCACAGGCAGCAGGCACAGGCAGGATCTTGCAGGCAAATGGAAGAGAAGATGCTGCAGGGAGCAAAATGGCTTCATCCAAGAGTTGGAAGATTTTGTCTTGGAGATTCAAAGCCACCTTTCTGATCTTATTTTGAGCTCCAATACTCTTCCTTCCAGGCTCAGGCCATTCTGTCTCCTTCCCATAGAATCCCAGAAGGGTTTGGGTTGGAAGAGATCTCAAAGCCCATCCCATTCCACCCCTGCCATGGCAGGGACACCTTCCACTGTCCCAGGCTGCTCCAAGTCCCATTGTCCAGCCTGGCCTTGGACACTTCCAGGGATCCAGGTGCAGCCACAGCTGCTTTGGACACCCTGTGCCAGGGGCTCCCCATCGGTCAAGAATTCCTTCCCAATATCCAAAACCCCAGTTTGAAGCCATTCCCTCAGCTGCCTTGTTGGGTTTGTAAAGTCCTGGAGTCTGCTGCGCATCCATGGGAGGAATTCCTGCTCATCCATGGGATCCCTGCTGGGATGCTCCAGCATCCCCAGGCTTTGCTGCCTGCTCCATGCCCTGCAGCCACACATGCTGCTTGGAAGCAGCTGCCCAAAACTTGCCCTGGATCCTTTGTATCCCTCTGGGAGCATCGGGAACAACTGAGAGGCTATAAAAAGTCTCCTCGATATCAGATGGTCAAGCCCTGGGATGATTCCAGGATTGCTTCCAGAATCCCAGCCTGGCTTGGAGCCTTCTCCTGGCCTCCCTGAGTGCTTCCAGCTGAGAGGCTCTAATGCACCATAAATAAACCTCAGATCCTCAACCTTGCTCCAAAATACCAGGGGAACTCCTCGATTTAGGCTGTGCTGCCTCTTGTCCCCTGTGCGTGACCCCAGTTGTCCCAGCAGATTCCTGCTCCATGAGGTAAGCTGGCTGGGATAAATGGGAATGTGTGGAGCTGGCTGCACTCAGGCTCTGGGTATTTATTGCTAGAAATGGTCAAAAAGTTGGGCAGGGTAGGTGGTGGGGGCAGGGATGGGGTTTAGTGGGATGACTGTGTGTGGAGTGATAATAAGTCAGGGTTAAATTAAAGTTGAGATTAGGTAAAGCTTCTATATATAAAAAGGAATAAAATAGATAAATTATACAGGAATAAATATCTCTAAATACAGAAATAAAACTAAATTATAAGTTCAAAAAGTTTATGTATAAAATTATATATATATACATGTATATATATATATACTTACACACATATGTATGTGTACATATGTATATGCATATATATATTTAATATAATTTTCTAGATTTAAAGTCCATATAGATATCAAAATCTATATATTTTTCAGCCTGGAAGTGTCCAAGGCCAGATTGGACAAGGCTTGGAGCGACCTGGGATAGTGGAAAGTGTCCCTGCCTGTGGCAGGGGATGGAACAAGGTGGACTTTAAGGTTCCATCCAACCCAAACCATTCTGGGATTTAATGATAGGAGTGAAATAAATAAATAAAAATATATAATTCAAGCTTAAAATAAATTATGCTTTCTAAATAGATATGTAATATTTTTATATGTAGATATGGTGTGTAAGTAACTACAAGAATAAAAATAAAACTTAAATGAAAGCTAGATAATGGTTTGGGATGAGACACCTGCAGTATAAAAGATGGTGAAATCCAGAAGTGCCTGACCTCTGGATTCAGGAATGCCAGCTCTAGTGGGATCCATCCCTGAAAATCCCCTGGATGGGGCGAGTTCCCAGTGTGGTATTTCCCAGCTTGCTTGCAGGAAGGAAGGATGCTGGTGTGGGTGGGCAGTGTGGGGCTGTGTCCAGCTCAGGACATGTGCTGGGGACCAAATTCCAGTGTCAATTATAATCCCATGCCTGGGAGTGCTCAGAGAACTGCCACTGCTGCCAGCACATGGTGAGATCCCAGCCCTGTAACTTCTCCTGCTTGGAATAATGGCTGATTGTGTCCTTCAGCATTCCTTGGGTGGGAAAACACAGCCTGGCTGCAGCTAGCTCCTGGCTCCTGATCTCCAGCAGCAGGGATGGGACCAGGGGCTGCTCTCCACGGGGCATTCCAAAGGGAAGGATTTGCAGCTGAGCATTTTGGGGTGATAGGTGCAAAAACCAGAGCAAGAAATAACACAGGAGCTTCAGAGGACAGCCAGCTGCAGAGGAGACTCCAGAGCTCCTCCCAGGCTCAGGAGTGTCCGTGATCTCCATAGAATCATCAGAGAATCCCAGAATGGTTTGGATTGGAAATCCCATGTCATTCCACCCCCTGCCATGGCAGGGACACCTCCCACTGTCCCAGGCTGCTCCAAGCCCAGTGTCCAACCTGGCCTTGGGCACTGCCAGGGATCCAGGGGCAGCCACAGCTGCTCTGGCAATTCCATCCCAACTCCTCCCCACCCTCACAAGCAGGAATTCCTTCCCAATATCCCATTTGGCAGTGGAAGCCATTCCCTGTGTCCTGTCCCTCCATCCCTTGTCCCCAGTCCCTCTCCAGCTCTCCTGGAGCCCCTTTAGGTCCTGGAAGAGGCTCTGAGCTTTCTCTGGAGCCTTCTCTTCTCCAGGTGAACACCCCCAGCTCTCCCATCCCGTATTTTCCCAATCCAAGCTGTATTCCAGAGCTCTCCAAGCTTTTTGCAGCCTTTCACCACTGCAGTTGGATGGCTCCATGCCCTGGTGAATCCTTTTCCAGGTCAGCTTCCACACACTGACCAAGCCCAGGGACTCCTGGTCCTGCTCCAGTCCCGTGGTGGTTTCACTGGTACAACAGACAGCAGGCTCTGCTTTTCCAGGAAAATCCTTCCCACTTGGAATTGAGTGCAGCAGACCCAAAGTCCTGCCTTGGTGGGAAATAAAAATTCCCTTTTTCCTTGCTCCCCATAGTCCCATGGCTTAAAACACAAACACAGTGGGATGCTCCTGGTCTTAAGTGGGTTTTACATTGTTCAGGTTGGTCCCAGGCAGGAAAATGGGAGAGGTTTGCTGTGAAAAGGAAACACTTCAGCCAAAATCTCTTTGAAAAGTGGGTAAATTATAGGCTTTAAACTTTCCAGTCTGATGTGTAAATAAATGGCTTGACTCTTGGATTGCTACTATGGAAGTGAGAGGATCCAGCTTGTTCCCTGCATGGCCAAGTAGAGATTTGTGTGCTTATTTCTATTCCTGTTTCTTTATATTGTTTCTATATGATTGTGCATGTTTATAATATATATTATTTATAATTTTATATTATTAATGTGGGGGTTTTATTATTTTTATTATTTTTATTTAATGTATGAAAGTGTTACTAGGCTCAGTCACAGGATCTACCAGTGCTCACATTTCCATTTGAGCGGCTGTGCCTGGGAAATTGCACATTTTATCCAAATGTTGTTACCTTTCCAGCCAAGGACAGTGCCTGTTTCCAACAGGCTTGCAGGGAAAATGTCTTCAACTTGATTTTTAACCATTACAGAGCAGGAAATTCATCCAAGGGAGATAACTGGACATTGCAAGATATTGTTCTTAATGGAAGGATATTCTTCTTTCCCTCCTTTTTTCCCATCCTGCCATTATAAAAGTGGTCCATTTTCCCCTCCAGACATCAGACATCCAGAAGAACTCTCCCTTTTGAGGAAACCCAGAGATCCATCAAAGAAAAAAAAGAAGAAGTTGGATGATCAATGTGAAGACGACACCTTTGAGCTGGAGGGGCCGCTGATCACGCCGGGGTCGGGTGAGCTGGGGAAAAAAATGGGAGTGGGGAAAAAACTGGCACGCAACGTGGGGCTGATTGAATTTCTTGAGGTCTGTGCAAGAAACAGACCCCAAATCCATGGCACAAGTCCTGGCAGGCTGCAGCACTGGGTTGCACGGATGCATGTCTGGAGCTG
Organism: Cinclus cinclus; assembly: GCF_963662255.1. NCBI lineage: Eukaryota > Metazoa > Chordata > Aves > Passeriformes > Cinclidae > Cinclus > Cinclus cinclus. Next base: position 60,220,115 of record NC_085051.1, read on the forward strand.
GAGCTGTCACGCATTCCCCGGAGCAGAGCAACCCCAGGCTTCACAGAACAAACCAGAGCCCCAGTGGGGCCACTTGAACACTCAGATCCTGTTGCTGAGAGCTTTTCTTACCCTGTTAAGAAAGGAGTGAAATGGAAAATCGTTCCTAGTGTCACATTCCTGGCGTGGTTTAGGCTGTGCCACTGTTCTACTCCCTGTTTACAGCCCAGCAAGGGCAGTGTTTCATTAATTACTTTAGTGTTGCCTTACATGAAGGGGGTAGCTGTGGATTGTGATGCTAAAGAAATCCTTTTATTGCTGGGGAGTGGTTGACCTGTCTGGATTCCAGATCCAGAGCACGATTGGGAAGGGAATTTCTGGTGGAGTAACATCCCTGATGGAGTTACCACAGGCAGCAAATGGATGCAGGTGTTTGCAAGCAGAGGGGTTTTTCAGCTTTTTTCCATGGCTGCTGGAAATCTGGTGTCTGAAGGCAAATGGCAGGAGTTTAAACCATCATTTTGGCCAAGTGGAAGCACTTTATCCCAAATGGATTTGTGGAGAAAGCAGCAGTGGTGAGCAGGAGAGATGTGTCTGGCTGCCAGAGCTCTTGGGTTTAAATCCAGCAATCCAAGGACAACAGGGAAGCTTTAATTTAAAAATTACCTTGGAATTGTAAAGTTGTATTAATTGATGTTAAATCAGCTGCAGGGAAGGTCATGGCGTGTGGTTAATGCCAGTGGTGGCACAGGGCTTGCAGAAGGGAAGGTTTTGGCTGCTCAGGATGATGTGCACCGTAGGTCTAGAACAAGGAAAAATAATCCTCCTTTTGCTCTGATCCCACTCTTTCTCCTCTCAACTACTTAAAAATACTTCTGAGCTTGTCCTCTTCCACTCCTGGCTCAGAGAATTCGGGCAGGGCTCCAGTCAATTTTCATTTCCATTTGGCATTTTCATCTTGAAAGTCCATTCTAAGCCTTTCCAACAGCCAGTGTTCACAGAGAGCATCTCTATTTGATTAATAGCCAAGACCTGGCCACCTTTGGGGGAAATGTATGCAAAAGCTGGGGTTTATTTTAATTATTTATGGCTCTTCCAGTGAGTCACTTGGCTGCTTTTGCTGTCCTTGTGAATGAAATCACTCACAGCAGGTTGAATTCCTGCCTGTTCAGGTGCCATTCAATAAAAGTCGTGGGTTTCATCTGAATAAATCATTTCTAGAATTGTTCCAACATCAGTTTGTGTGCTGAAAGCTTCTGGAAAAGTAATTAATAATTCAGGAGGTGCTGATTTCAATGTCTTGGGAGTGTTTTGCACTGAGCATCCCAAGCCTGGCAGTGAAATAATTTAAATCCCAGTGGGCAGAGCTGTCAATACACCCACAGGATGTGTTGCCCAACACTTTCCATTAGAAAACCTGTAGTCACTTGTTTATATAAATTAGCCAAATTTGTAGCTATTTCTGCTGGAACTTTCCATGACACTGCCTGCCTGGGGCAAATTTTTTAAGAGAAGCTTCTTTTGAGATGTTTCAGGTGTTCAGAGAAAGAGATGAGGAGAACAGTGCAGGGGAAGCTTTGCTCTGATGGAGCAGACACTCAGTCAAGGAATGTAGGGGATATTCATGGAAAGACTTGCCCAAAATTTGGGGCAAAAAGTGGGATTTTCTTGTGTTGGTCCAGTAGATGCTCAGCCCTGTGTGCTCGAGCCATGTGAAGGCTGAAGCTGCAGCGAGGGTGGATGGGGAGGAGGGAAGAGCTGTTTTGGGAAGTGGTTTATGGATAATGGTGGGGGTTTATGGCTGGTTTTTTTGGAGTTCTCTGCTCTGGAGTTCTCCAGTGCTGTAACAATCCATGGGGAGAGCACCTCTCTGCTGCTTTTATAATCACAGGACAGCTCAAGCTGGAAAGGACCCTAAGGATGGTGCAGTCCCAGCTCCCAAAGTGCAGGTACCTGGTTTAGAAAAACATGGAAATCATCCCTGGCCTTTTCCTTGCAAATGAAGGTGGATTTTTCCATCCCTTGACCATTCCTGCTGCTTTTTTGCTCATGCCTGTTTTGTTGGATCTGTCTTGGTGACAGGCACCCATGGTGCTCACAGGTCCCCAAATGATTCATCCAGACTGGGATGCCAGCAAAATGAGCAGGAACATTAAAAGCATCCTTGTTTGGTGGTTTTCACTGGCATTTGCTACCCTGCCAGGCAGTTTAGAATCAGGTCTGTCATTATCTGGAATTTCCTAGCCATGATGTTGGCTGTCACTGACGTTGATGCTGCTGTTTCACACCATTCTTCCTGCTCCTTGAGATGCTTATTATAAAAAATGAGGGTTCAGAAAGGTTTTTGCATTGGTTTGGTCTTGGACTTTTCCAGTCCAGCTCAGTTTTCTGTCATTCCTTGGCCATGAGGGTGGGGGAATGGTTTGGAGCAAGGAGCTGGAGCGTGGCCCAAGGTGGTGGCTGGGGGCAGCAGCAGGAGGTGGCACAAAAGGCCTCGTTTGTGGCATCTCAACTCTGTCACCATCCTCAACACCCTCAACTGAGCTCTGGGAGGGAGAGCTTGGGTGCACTGAATTGCAGGCTTGTGATTTAGGAAGGACTCAGCCCTTTCCCAAAAATCCAGTGTGGTGTTGGACCTTCTAGTTGTGGTGGGCAGATCTGTGCCCAGCAGGTGATGCTGGGTGAGCTCCTTGCCCGATGTGTGTACACAGTGGAATTCCTGGGTGGTTGATCCTCCCTTATTCTGAAAATCTGGGTTTTAGATAAAAATTCAGCATCCCTGTGAGGTGAAGAGGGGCTGCTTCATTGCATGGTTTGGGATGGAAGGGACTTAAAAGGACTTAAAACATGTCTCATTCCACCCCCTGCCATGAGCAGGGACACCTCCCAGAGACCAGGTTGTCCAAGTCCCATCCAAGACTCTCCTGGAACACTTCCAGGGATGGGGCAGCCACAACCTCTCTGTTAAGCTCAGCTATTTTGAAGCTTGAGATACCGAGCTGGATTTGGTTTTTTTTCCTCTTCAAATTAATGATTTTAAAATGTTTGGGTGTTTTTCTGTCTGCTTTGAGTCGGTACGAGCTGTGAAGCTTCAAAAGGCCTGGGAGTAACACGTGCTTTGGGATCAGTTTGGCACCACATCTCACTACTCAGCACATTAATCCTGAATTTGTGTGGCCACTTCAGCAAGCTTTTCCATCCAGGAATGCCACATTTCCATACCCAGCTGTCCTCATAATGTGAATAAAATAACGGGAAGTCACTTCAGCTGCTTTGCTGCCACCAGCACTGCTGCAAACGCTCCATTAGGGTGGTTCAACCTCACCTGTGCTGTTCTGCCCTCTTCCAGAAATGCCCAGTTTTGGCTTCTGTCCTTCTCCTGCTCTCCGGGTGACTTTCTCTCGCCTTCTCACTTCCCTCCTTTCTTTCCCTCTCTATAGGCACCGATATTCTTTACATCGGCCCCGTCAAAGGTGAGCTCCACCTCAATAGGACTTTTGCCCTCTGCCTCTGGTCTCTTTGGCTGCACCCTTAGTTTATTTTCCTGCTCCTCTAAAACTTTTGACTTCCAAAATCTTTAAGCAACAGGTAATACCGGTAAGTCGGGGGCCACTCATGTCCCAGGTGCCACAGAACTCAGGGGGCAGGAGCTTCCCAGTGTGGGAGCCCTAAGTCTTTTCCCATCATTTGGGCTGAAATGAGTTTTCCATCAGTTTTGCTCTTGGAAAAGAGCCGAGAGAGAGGAGAGAGACAGGTTTTCATGGGAGAACAAGCAGCACAGCATTTTCCCATTGCGAAAAGACGAACAGGGAAGGTTTTCCATCTGCGGAGAGCCGGCGTGGCCGGGAGCAGGCAGGGCTTGGCCCTAGGCTAATTCCAGGCTTTTATTCCCCTCGCTGGTAGGAAATATCTATTCAAGCCCAGGACTCTATAGCAAAACGATGACGCCGACCTACGACGCCCACGACGGCAGCCCCCTGTCCCCCACGTCCGCCTGGTTCGGTGACAGCGCCCTGTCCGAGGGCAACCCGGGAATCCTGGCCGTGAGCCAGCCCGTCACCTCCCCGGAGTCCTTAGCCAAAATGTACAAGCCCCAGACGCTGCTCGATAAGGCCAAAATCAACCAAGGGTGAGTTTTCAGGAGTTGAGGATTTGGGGGTTCTTGTGCTGGTTTTGAATTGCGTTCTCGGCTCCGCCGGGGCGTTCCGTGTGTGTTATCCCGTGTTGGCAATCCACAGGTGGTTGGATTCATCCCGATCCCTGATGGAGCAGGAGGTGAAAGAAAACGAGGCTTTGCTACTCCGGTTCAAGTACTACAGCTTTTTTGACCTGAATCCAAAGGTACAGAGCTCCTTGTTCCGCTTGCATTTTGAAATTTCCATCCTTTGGAGCGAAGGATGCCTGGATCTCTTAACATGCTGTTGTGTTGGCAAATGTCCCAAAGAAGTGGAAGTTTGAAAATGGGTTGTGCAGGCATCAAACCCAGGATTCGTGCTCCTATATGCACCAGGGTTTTAGGTGAGGTGTTGCTAGAGGTGCTTAAGAAGTTCTTAAAGCCACTTCTGGTCAGTGGCAGAGGATTTTCAGTCTCAGATCAAAGTGCTATGTTGAGAGGAGAGATCACAGAATCCCAGAATAGTTTGGGTTGGAATGGGCCTTAAAGACCATCTCGTTCCAACCCCCTGTTGTGGGCAGGGACAGTTTCCAGTAGAAATTGGGGTTCTGGTAGAAAATGGGGTGGTTTGTGTTGATCTGGGCTCCTGGTTTTCCAAGCATTTCCCCCGTTTCTGTGCCGCAGTACGACGCGATCAGGATCAACCAGCTGTACGAGCAGTCCAAGTGGGCAATCCTGCTGGAGGAGATCGAGTGCACAGAGGAGGAGATGATGATGTTTGCAGCACTGCAGGTGAGAGAACAGCCCCAGACACCCCTGCCTTGGGTTACACTTGGTTTTGTTTGCAGCCTTCTCTGCTCATTAACCTCATAAACAAAATTATGCAATCACAGAATGGTTTGGGTTGGAAGAGGCCATGAAGTTCATCCAGTTCCAGCCCCCTTCCACTATCCCAGGCTGCTCCAGCCTGGTCTTGGACACTTCCAATGATGGGGTAGCCACAGATTCTCTGGGCAACCTGTGCCAGGGCCTCACCACCCTCACAGACAAGAATTCCTTCCCAAGATCCCTTCTTCAGATTAAAATCACGTTATAAGCCTCACCTTGTCTCTGGTGGGAGCTTGGCATTCTCATGCTGGTAGAAGATGGATCATTTCCCATCTCCAGATCCTCACTTGAGTTCATGAGATAATTTAAATATTTGCCACTGATTATCCCTCATGAAAAAGAACTTGACCTGCTTTTACCAAACATGTTTATATCTATCTTAACTTTTAGTTTTGTCCTTCTTAACCCATCCCATACAAACACGAGGTTACTGAACTGTGCCTTTCTGGCTCTCTGCCCCTAAACCAGCTGGGGATAATCTGTGGCTTTCCCAGAACTATGTATTTATCTGGTTTATGAAATACTCAATGTGATTTGGCATAAATGCTCCACCTGCTATTGACTTCCATGAGAGGGATGGCAGGCCTTTGTTCCGTGTGGTCTGGCACACCTTGGAGCTGTAGGATGCAGAAATGTCCCCCTCAGGAGCAGGGCTGCCTGCTCCAAGGGCCCCTCCCAGGAAAAAAAAGAGAGGAAAACAGAAATATAATGACTCAGTTTACATCCAAGAGCTCCAGAGTGGGTTGGGCACGGTCCTTCCTGTGAGATTTTATGGATGTTTTGGTTTTCTGGGGTGAAAACAGATGCAAAGAGATGGAATCCTACAATGGTTCAGGTTGGAATGGGTTTTAAGGGTCATTTTGTTCCACCCCCTGCCATGGGCAGGGACACTTCCACTGTCCCAGGTTGTTCCAGCCCCATCCAACCTGGCCTTGGTCACTTCCAGGGATGGGGGAATCTTACAAATATCCATGTACAGCTGGTGGGAGGCAGGAAAGGGGGTGGACAGAGCTGCCCAGTGGCAGGAGCAGAGGCCATGGAGCACGAGAGGGTCCCTGTGCACATCAGGAAGCACCTTCATGCCAGGAGGGTCAGTGAGCACTGGCACAGTTTGCCCAGAGAGGCTGTGGAGTGTCCATCCCTGGAGTTACTCCAAAGCCAGGTGGATGTGGTCCTGGACAACAGCTCCAGGTGGCCCTGCTGGAGCAGGGAGTGGGACCAGGTGACCTCCAGAGGTCCCTTCCAACCTCAGCCCGGTGGAAAGAGCAGCTCTGCCCTGCTCTGTGTCCAGAGATCTCCTTCAGGGATCAATGCCTGGACACTCCTTGGAGTGGAAACATCCAAGATGGTCACTCCTGACCCAGCAAACCCTCCCAGTATTTGCTGGAATCTTCTCCTGCTGTCCCACATCTCTTCCCAAGCGTGGCAGCTGTGTCACCAGGACCCCGTGGGATCCTGGGCTCCCAGGAGCATCCAGGTGTGACCCTGGCCTTGCCTTCCAGTACCACATCAACAAGCTGTCCATCATGTCCTCTGAAAACCACCTGAACCACAGTGACAAGGACGTGGACGAGGTGGACGCCGCGCTCTCGGACCTGGAAATCACCTTGGAAGGTGGCAAGACATCAACAATCCTGGTAAGGGCTGCAGAGAATTTTTCCAGGCATCCAACATCAATTAGTTCCTTTTTTTTTCTCTTCTAATTCTGATGTGAAAATTGCCCACACCCCAATAATGTTTTCTTTAAAATGCAGGGATTTTAGATCCCAAGGGATAGTTCTGCAAAGAGGGAATCCCTGGAAAAGTCTTGGAGGAGCCAGGATCTTACTGATGCCCCCCCTGTATCAAGCCACCCTCCTGATGAAATAATGCAAAATTAAATGGAAAATAAGTTGTTTTTTTATCCTCACTACTGACTTGTCCAAATAACTGAGTTTTCCACGTTCAGGTTCCTCTTTTACTGTTTCTAATTCACATTTTACAGCACCTAAAGCAGCTGCTGGATTTTCAGAACTAATTTAGGCTTATGAAACCCTATTTTTATTAGACTGGATTTTAGCCTAGGTCTGTATTTCAGAGCATTTGGGTTTTTTTTTTCTTGATATGCTGTTTTAACACTGGTTTTCCACCTTTAAAAATATAAAGCCTGAAAATTAAAGTGCATTAAAAGGACTCAGTCCTGTCAGCCTTGGCCCAGCACAGCTTTTCCAGGCATTTTGCACATTTAAACCATCTCTTTCCAACCCTAAAATCTCTGAAATTTTCCACTTTTACACTTCATATAATTTTTTAAGTGTTTATGACGGGTCTTTTTGTAGCTACATCCATCCTTAGATGCATTATTGGCATTAACAACAGCAGAGCTTTGCAGTATAAACCAGAAACAACAACAAATTTTTATCACCAAGACATATTTTCTAATTCCTTTTGCAAAACCAGATTGGAAACACATCACTGAGGAACAGTCCCTGCCAGACAGGAGTGAGGAGGACAATGATTCATCCAAAAAACCCCATCCCTTTCCTTGGGCTTTGTAGCAGGAGCCATTTCCAGATGCATTCGAGTAATTGAATACGGATAATGGGCAATTACTGGATTGTTTGTTTAGATTCTGCATTTTTTTCCCTGTGGTATCTGTAAACAGTTTCTCGTTGCAGACTGAAAGTAAACTGTCCTGCTACTGGAAGCTCCTGGAGCAATTCTCCCTTTCCCTGGCCCTCGAAATTTTTTTTAACTTCCAGCTCCTGGGAATTGCAAGTGTCATCCTGGTGAAAAAAAAAAAAAAAAAAAAAGAGAGAATTTAAACGGAATGTTTCAAAAATTTTGGGGAGAGAAACAAAAATCTTTCTAGGCTTAGAAATCCCTTCCCCAGTCAATTCTCTGCAGAGGTGCCTCTTTCCCTTTTGTTTGGAGCATCAGGAATAAGTGAAGGGAGGAGAAAATTCCCTGTGCAGCCGTGACCGCCGGTGACCCCGCGGCTGGGAATTGGCTCCAGCAGCAGCAGGAATTCCTCAAAGGAAAACCAAGCCTTGTCCTCTGCTTTCAGAACAGCAGAGCTGGATTTCTCACTGCTCGCTTCTCCTGGGAAGTGGCTGGGGCTTTCTCAGGAGCAGTTTCACAACCCCTAAAGCCCTGATGGTGCTCCTGGTTCCCTCCCCTGCACCACATCCCTTCCCTCCTGATCCCAGTGTTCTGAGTGAATGGGATAATCTCTGATTTCCAGGGTGACATCACTTCCATCCCGGAGCTCGCTGACTACATTAAAGTCTTCAAGTAAGTGCTGATGGGAAGAGCTGCTTGTGGAACTGGTAACGCCTGTGAATAATTAATGGTCCTGCCTCTTAATTTCCTTTGTTGTTTTTATCTCCTGGCCTTACAATATTCAAAATATTCAGTACTTAAGTTGATTGGTTCTTAAATACAAAATTCAATGTGTTCTCCAGCTCTGGTGCATCCCATAGCCAGCAGTGTGTGCTGGGATATTTCTTCAGCACATTTCATGCCCAGGAGAGAACAAACCATCCTAAAATGAGGAGTAAAACCTAAAAACCTCCCTCAAAGACTTCTCCTGGTCTGCAGGAGGCTGGAGGAATTCTTTCCAGCCAGGATCCCGGTCTCTCCATGCCAAAAGGAGCAGGTTAAGTTGACTCTACCCCTCTCCCAGCTTGCTCAGGATTTAGGGTTTTTTTAGCTTGCTTTGACTCGGTTGGTGGTTCATGGAAACTGGGAATGGCAGCATCTGGACTTGGAGGAACATTTTTGGCAGCCATGACCGTCCTTTGCAATTTACTGCCTGCTGCAGTGAAAGTTCTGGAAGCTGGAAACACTGATGGGATTTCACAGCAGAGCTGTAGGATAGCAGGGGGAAAAAAGCTGCAGACAGTGAAGTAGCTCTGGAGCAAACCTTTATTTTATGAATTGTTTGGTTCTGGAGCCAGAACTTGGCACTCTGCTCTGAAAACTCCTTCTGCCTCTCCAGGGGTGAATTAACGAGGTCTCTGCCCCTGTCTGGGCTTGTGGTCTGGCTTAACTGGGGCAAAGTTTCAAGGCTGTGCCCAGCCCCTCAGTGGGTGTTTCTTCCCTCCTTTGAACAAACAAACGAACAAAAAACAAAAACGTGTTCTTCTCCTTGATCTGCTGATTTGCCAATCAAATTAGGCACCACTCCGGGAGCTAATTGCCTGCAAATTGAAGAACCAGGGAATGGAGCAGCCAGAAACTGCTGGTGCCTCACTCAGTGCAAGCCCTGAACCCTGGGGTTGGGGTTTGAGGCTGTCAGATTGAACACAGAATTCTGTTTGCTCCTAAAAGTGGGGCTCAGGTGGGATTTTGGTGCCAGAAATCCACTGTAAATGGTGCAGTGTATGGAGCTGTCCCAGCTTTGGTTATGCCTCTTGTCACACTTCAGCTGGCGAGAATTGGAGGAGCAGTGCATGTCCCTTGTATTCCACATATTTCACTCCTATAAATGTGTCCCAGTATGTGACTGGTGTGGCTGTAGAGATTTGGGAGTGGTTCCCTCTCTCCTGCCAGCCAGGTTACTGCCCTTGCCAGCTAAAATCATGGAATTCCAGAGTGTTCTGGGTTGGACTTTAAAGATCATCCTGTTCCAACCCCCTACCATGGGCAGTGACACCTTCCACTATCCCAGGCTGCTCCAAGCCCTGTCCAGCCTGGCCTGGGACACTTGCAGGGATCCAGGGGCACCCTGTGCCAGTGCCTCACCAGCCTCACAGGGAGGATTTCTTCCTAATATCCCATCTAAACAACTCTCAGCAGCTGTTTCTGAGATGAAAATACAAGAAATGCATGAGAGGCTGCAGATCCAGCCTTAGAATAAGGTTCAGAAATCAGGGAAGATTAAAATACTCCGATACCTGGGGCTCTGTGAAAGCTCTGGGCTTGTGTTGTGATGAGTTCAGGGTGCTTCACTTTGCAGGGCCATCATTTCTCCTGCAGAATCGAGCAAAATCCGTGCTTTCTGTAGAAAAGAGCGGAACCTTTTGTGCTGTGGAGTGTTTAAAAAGAAAACAAGGAGTGCACTGAGGCGTGTGCGTGACTGACACGTCCTTGGAAGTGCTGCTTCCCCTCAGAGCCTGAGCAGAGTGGTTCCAGTTTCATATGGTGGCTCTAGAGGCAGATTTTGCAGTGGTTCATGGGCTCCTCTGTTTTTGTAGCACAGTCCTCCAGCTCCCCCCACCTTGCCCCAAATTATCTCCCTGGGATTGAAGAGTCTGAACTTGGAATTGGAGCTCAAATCCTTGAGCCAGTAGTGAAGGGGTGGCTGAGCCCCCAGGCAGGGGTGGGAATAACCTGACAGCGGCTTGCCGGGGCTGAAATTCCAAGGAAATACTGAGATTTCCTGGGGAGCAGCTTGTTTTAGGAGCTCAGACCAAGTGAGATGTCTCTCCACATGTCCTGCAGGCCCAAGAAGCTGACGTTGAAAGGCTACAAGCCCTACTGGTGCACCTTCAAAGATACCTCCATCTCCTGCTACAAAAGCAAAGAGGAATCCAACGGGACTCCTGCTCACCAGATGAACCTGAGAGGTAAGAGAAGCTCAAGGCTGGAATAAGAGAAGCTGCTTTTTATTCCAGGAATAGGCTGCTCTTCCTGCATCTTCTTTTCCCACTGCTTTATCGCCTCGGAATTCCATCCCGGGCTTAGGTAAAGGTGTGTAAAGGAATGAGGTGGCTGGTTTTGGATATGGTGGCACAGACTTGGATTTCTGAGTGTGATTATGTGTGATCCCATGGGAAAGCACCACCAGCCCCTCAATACCTTGGGAAGGGAGCTTGGAAGACCACAGAATGGTTTGGGTTGGAGGGGACCTTCCAAACCTTGTTCCAAACTTCCACCTGCCCTTCTCCTTTTTGTCACTTATCCAAAGGATTGCAGTGACTCCCACAGCATTAAACTGGAAAGAACAGAACCATTTTGTTCCTCTGCTGCCTTTATTTCTCCTCCCTGCTGCTGGTTGGGAGCAGCCTCAAGAGCTGAAATTCCTATGGTGGCTGCCTGTCCTTACGTCAAGTGAAACATTCTTGCTCACTGAGGAGACAGGAGACCGTGGAGACAGGAGCAGGGGGGATGCCAGACAACCTCAGGCTGCTGTAGCAGCAAGGCCTGACCCCCAGGACCTTCCTGGGAGCTTTTGACAGATTTGCTGTGACAGCACTTCCCAGAAATCTGGGGGGTGATGTTGATGCAGTGCCCGCGCTGCCGTGGCTGGGGGGCTTCATCACCCCCCGTGTTTGCACAACCACTTGGAATTCTCTCCAGGCACCAGGAGCAGGATGCTCACACCTCACTGCTGGCTGCAGCAGCCAGAGCACAAAATCCCTGAATGGTTTGGGTTGGAAGGGACTTCAAAGCCCATCCAGTTCCACCTCGCTCCCACGGACAGGGACACCTTCCGCTAAACCAGGATGGTCCAAGCCCCACGGAGCCTGGCCTGAAACACTTCATGGCATCCCATCATTCATAAATAACGTAGAGGGGTTGCAGGGTGAGAGTCAACACCCATCCAGTCACCTTTTCCAATCCTTTCATGAAGATTTTGGGGTGTTTTCCAGCCACTGGATCCATTTCTGAATCCAGGCAGGATCCAGGAGTTCTGTGGGTGCACGTTCACTTTGGCTTCATTGCTTTCAGATAAGGTTTTGCTTTTCCCTCCCGTTTGCCTGACGCTTGGAAAAAGGGACATCTGACACAGGTTTTTTTTCTGTGCTGCGTGGAGTGTTCATCCCATCAGAGATGTGGGACAAACCTTTGGCAGCACTGAGGTGCCACGGGAGACCCTTGAGTTCAGGGAGTTTTGCTCTTTCTTTTCCTATTTACGCTTTCTTTGCCACTTTTTAAGTCATAGTTCCTCACACCCCTGCTAAACACTATCTCCCTCATTGCAGGATGTGAAGTTACCCCTGATGTGAACATCTCTGGTCAGAAATTCAACATCAAACTCTTGATTCCAGTGGCAGAGGGGATGAATGAGATTTGGCTGCGCTGTGACAACGTAAGTTCATCTCTTGGACTGGCCACCTCTTTGCCCACCATCTTGCTCAGGTGCTGTTCTTTAAATAGCAAACAGAAAAATGCTCTCACCTGTCTGATCGCAGCATTCCAAATGTGCTCCAAGTCACCTGTGAGTTTGGAGCAGAAAATCAGCCTTGGCTTTGTCCTGTGGTTTTTGGCCATGCATTGGTTGGGTTTCTGCCCGTCTTTGTGCTTCTTGGAGTCTCCGGAGGCTGGGAGGGAAATGAGGGCTCCGTGGGGTGTTTTTTGAGGGGGCTGGTGGTCCCCCCATGGCTGTGACAGATCTGTGTCCCTGTTTTATGGGACAGGAGACGCAGTACGCCAGCTGGATGGCCGCCTGCCGCCTGGCCTCCAAGGGCAAGACCATGGCCGACAGCTCCTATGGCATGGAAGTGCAGAACATCCTGTCCTTCCTGAAAATGCAGCATTTGAACCCAGACCCGCAGCTGATCCCAGAGCAGATCAACACTGACATCAACCCCGAGTGCCTGGTCTCTCCTCGCTACCTGAAGAAGTACAAGAACAAGCAGGTAGGAGCTGCTGTTGGCGTTGGCTGGGCTGGACACGCGTCCCGGCGGTGGCTGGTGTTTAACACGGCGTGGTTTGGATGTTTTGGGTGTCCTCACTCACTGGGATGCACGTGGTTACTAAAATGAGGTGGGAGTGAAGGGTGTGGTTTGGATCCGGCACCTGGGGATGGCACCCAGCACCGGGATTCTGCCGTGTGAAGTGCGTGGACGCGGCAGGGAGCCTTGAATTGGAAATGCATTTGAAATTGGTTGATGTTTATTTTAAACACATTCTGGGAATGGTTTGGAGCCTGCTGATAATGGTTTGGCCCCAGCTGCCCCATCTCTGCCCGGTGCTGGGGTTAAAACCCCTTCCCCTGCACAGAATCCATGGAGAAGCCCTCGGGATCAGCGGAGCTGCAGTTGCTTGCAGTGCTTTATCCACACTTGGCTGTAACACAGTTTGCATATTTCTCTTTCTGCTTTTCCACTGCTTCCAAATGCCAGTCCTCGGAACATTGCTTCAGTTTTGAGTTGCTGTGACTCGTGCTTGAACTCCATCCACGCTCCATCCGATCCCTGCCTGACAGGGCTGAACTGTTCCACACTGGGAATAAATGCAGTATTCTCTCAAAGAGAATTGTATGTCAGAACAGCAGGGAAAATAAGGAAAGCATTGCTCCGTGGCCTTTTGGTGACTTAAATCCTTCAGGCTGCTGGCTGGGGCTGGATATGATTTCTCCAAGCCCAGAAGAAGGCTGCAAGTCAGAGAAGCCGGAAAAATATAACTTTTTATTGGCACAGCACGATGATTTCCTGGCAGTGGAGTTATATTTTATATAGCCCTTATTATTCTCCTGAATAAGCCTTTATATCCACTTGGATGGAGGAGAGGCTGCATAAATATACTATTTTAACCTACATATATAGATATACAGATATATATTTATATATATAAAATACTTTCTAGGTTTCCAGTAAAACAGAGGCACCTGGAAAAATACTAGCTTGGAAAACTTGCTTACTGTGCAGGTATCCTGGTTATAGAAATAAAATCCATGGAATCACGGGGATGGGGATGATCCCAGTCAGGACGTGGCCATGGTGTGGACACCAGAGCCCTCACAGGCATCAGCTAAGCAATGGATTTAAGATTTTCCTTGGTGGCAAGAGGCAAAGCTTGGAGCAGCAGAGGATGTTTGCAGAGAGGAATGAGGGATGGAGGCTGCAGGAATGTCAGGAATTCGACCTCAAGGGTCCTTCCGCACAGGGAAGGAGGAGGAGGAGGGGGAGGAGGAGGCTGTGCAGCCCACAGGAGGTGCTGGAAAGGGAATTGGCCATGGATTTATGGAGGCTCTGAGTCCTCACCAGTCCCAAACCCACTGGGGTGATGTTTGTCTCCACGTGCAGCAGGTTGGGATTGGAAGCACCAACTCCTAAATGAAAATAAACAAAATATTCCCACCCAGAATAAGGATTTTTCAGAGCTCCCAGGTGCCCTGCCAGAGTTTGGTGTGGGAGCCATCAAGGGCAGACACATCCCTGGGAAGCAGAGCTGATGTTCCCTTCATCTGCTTGTTATCCCAAACAGCATCCCAATCATTTCTCCACATACCCCAATTAAAGGAATCTGCTGAGCTCAGAGCGAGCTCCTGAGCTTCCCCTCAAGCTTTCCCAGCCAGAGTGGCCTTGAGTTTGTGCAGAGGCATGGAGAGGAAAGCGAGGACATGAGCTCACCTCTGAACTGGCAGCTTCACTCTCCCCTTCACCCCCAGCAGGACCACAGAATCATGGAATATCCTGAGTGGGAAGGGATCCACAAGGATCAGAGTCCAGCTCACGGCCCTGCACAGACACCCCAACAGTCCCCCCTGCCACTGAGGCCATAGTCCAAACACTCCTGGAGCAGCCTCGGGGCTGTGCCCATTCCCTGGGGAATGTGGGCAGTGCTCAGCACCCTCTGGGGGAGGAACCTTTCCTTGAAATCCATCCTAAACCATCTCAGGACCAAAACCATCTCTCCAGAATGCCAGGGCCCAGCTGGGATCACTCCAGTGCTCCAGCAGGGCTAGCAAATCTCTGCTCACTTGTCCCTGCTCACATTCCCTTTGGCTGCTTTTCCACCTAAGGAATTGTGCATGTGGTTTGTTTGGTTTGTTTTTTTTTTTTTTCTTGAACTTTGGTTTGCAGTTAATTTACACTTTTCCCTTGCTTTGTTGCCATATTTCTGATTGCTTTTTTTTCTTTCTGCCTCCTTTTCTTTTGTTTTTTTTTTTTTCATTTCGCCTTGCCATCTTCAGCCAGGCTATGTAAGAGACTTGGTAAGTGACAGCAACAATAAAATTAAGATAAACTTAAAATAAACTTAATCTAGAACCCCTTTGGTTCAGAGAGCAGCGGTGAAAGCACTAACAAAACCTGCACCCTCCCTGTGACACTTGGGCCCTGGTTGGTTTTTATAACAGTCCCCAGTGATTTATGGGGTGAAACTGGAAACCCTACACCAAAAATTCGCCTTGTTGTTCACTCACATCCTTAAAGCTCTTAAGAGCATGAGTGGCTCTGACCAGACATCTCTGATCTATATTTGCTTTCCTGTATCTGGAGATGGGAAGCTCCATGTGGGCTCTGAGCAGTCGGAGATGAAATAAAGCCTCAGGGGAGGAATCGTTGATTATCCGCGCTCAGATCCCGTGCGCGTGACAGCGGAAGTGGCACCGAGGTCCCCTGTCCCCTGACCCCGCTGTGTCTCGCCGCCCGCAGATCACGGCGCGCATCCTGGAGGCTCACCAGAACGTGGCCCAGATGAGCCTCATCGAGGCCAAGATGAGATTTATCCAAGCTTGGCAGTCGCTGCCGGAGTTCGGCATCACGCACTTCAACGCGAGGTGGGTGGGGCTGCAGGGCTGGGCTGGGGGAGTTTCCTTGAAGGATACAGGAGGAGTGGGTTAAATATCCTGGAATCATTGTGGATTGGATTGGGTTGGGTTGGGTTGGATTTAGTTGGGTTGTGTTTAGCTGGGTTAGATTTGGTTGGGTTGGATTGGGTTTAGTTGGGTTGGATTTAATTGGGTTGGATTTGGTTGAGTTGGGTTGGATTTAGTTGAGTTGGGTTGGATTTGGTTGGGTTGGATTTAGTTGTGTTGGATTGGGTTGGATTTAGTTGGGTTGGGTTGGATTGGATTTAGTTGGGTTGGGTTGGATTGGATTTAGTTGGGTTGGATTTGGTTGGATTTGGTTGGGTTGGAAGGGACCTCAAAGTTCATCTTATTCCAACCCCCTTCCATGGGGAAGGACATCGCTGTGCACGTCCTCGGCTGGGGAAGTTGCACTGCAGCTGAAATTAAAAACATGAGCTGCGCTGATTTATGAAAATGCTTTCACAAGTACACTCGGCTGCTGGGTTTGTTCTCACAGGCTTGTTTTTATCAATCCCTCTGCCAGGTTCCAGGGTGGGAAGAAGGATGAGCTGATCGGGATCGCCTACAACCGGCTGATCCGCATGGACGCCAGCACGGGCGACGCCGTCAAGACCTGGCGCTTCAGCAACATGAAACAGTGGAACGTGAACTGGGAGATCAAAATGGTGAGATGGCGTCTGACACCCTGTCCTCTCCCCCTGCTCCTGTCAGTGAGACAGGCACCACGCCCAGAGTCCTGGAATCCCACAATGGTTTGGGTTGGAAGGGACCTTAAAGCTCATCCAGTGCCACCCCCTGCCATGGCAGGGACACCTCCCACTGTCCCAGACTGCTCCAAGTCCCAATGTCCATCCTGGCCTTGGTCACTTCCAGGGATCCAGGGGCAGCCACAGCTTCTCTGGGCACCCTCTGCCAAGAATTCCTTCCCAATATCCCATCTAAATCTGCCTTTTTGCAGCTTAAAGCTGTTCCCTGTGTCCTGTCCCTCCATCCCTTGTCCCCAGTCCTTCTCCAGCTCTCCTCGAGCTCCTTTAGGCACTGGTGAAGTTATATGTGACTCTTACGAAAAAACCCTCAATCTTTCTCTCCTGTAGCCAGAATTATTTTCTCCATTCTCTGAACCCACCCAATTAAATGAAGTGAAACCTCAGCCACTGATGTTTGGGCTCCATCCTAACCCATAACACAAATGTACAGGGCCTTATCCATTCTAAAATTCCTTTCATTTGCTGCACAACTCAGACTTTCCTGTAAATAGCAAAAAAACCCCTGAGTAGTTACTTCCCCAGGCTCCGAGATGGGATTTTCCCCTGCTTTTACATTTGGATGCAGAAAATTTTGGGCTCCTTTTTGGCAGAACACACAATTAAAATTGCCAGGGATACGAAGGCTGTTCTCCTGCAGTTTGCAGCTCATTAAGAGTTGCTGGAAAAATGATTTGGCTTCCCCCTCTGCCTCAGAGTCATTGTTTTGACTCAGTTGCAGACCTGATATCCCAATTATCCACCTTGGATACTCTGCTGGGAATCCCCATCCCTCCTGCAGAGCTGTCAGTGATGGGGAGACAAAAAGAGAGAAAGCATTGATAAATGAATGGTTTGTACAGTCACTCCAAAATGAGTTCCCCCAGCCCCCATAAAGTATCTCTGTGACCAAAATTCAACTTGGAAAACCAGGGAAGAGTGGAAAGGAAGCCCAGACTTCAACAGGTGTGTGCCCAATCCTTGTTTCTCTGGAAGCAGGGAAAGTGTGGCCACATGCTCACCATGGAGAGATGGAAACACCCCAGGGGGATTGTTTCTGAGTCATGGGGGAACACAAGAGGTAATGGTAATTTAAATAAATAAATAAATGAACAGATAAATAAATAGAAAACAATGAAAAGGCAATAAAAGGTGTTTCAGTATCTAAATATTTTAATAAGAGTCATAGGATATTGAAAGGGGGAAGGAATTCATATGGATCCTCAAGGCCAAATCACCATTCACAGAATCCTGGAATGGTTTGGGTTGGGAGGGTCCTTAAAGATCAACTCATTCCAACCCCTGCCAAGGCAGGAACATCTTCTACTGTCCCAGGATGCTCCAAGTCCCAGTGTCCAGCCTGGCCTTGGTCACTTCCAGGGATCCAGGGGTAGCCACAGCTTCCCTGGGCACCCAGTGCCAGGAGTTCAGCACCTTCAGAGAGAACAATTCCTCCTCAATATCCCACCCATCCCTGCCCTCTGTCCATGTGAAGCCATTCTCTGTGTCCTGTCTCTCCATCCCTTGTCCCCAGTCCCTCTCCAGCTCTCCTGGAGCCACTTCAGGCCCTGCAAGGGGCTCTGAGCTCTCCCTGGAGCCTTCTCTTCTCCAGGTGAACATTCCCAGCTCTCCCAGCCTGGCTCCAGAGCAGAGGGGCTCCAGCCCTTGGCCTCCTCTGGGCTCACTCCTACACTGGCACCACAAAAGTTTGCTTAGGCATTAGAAAAATCATCTGTACACCCAGAAAAATCAGGGAGGAGGGAAGAATCAGTTCCCTAGGGGAGGGCAGGGAATTGCCCGAGAAGCAGCAGCAGCAGCTGAGCTGAACTGAGCTGAGCTGAGCTGAGCTGAGCTGAGCTGAACTGAGCTGAGTTGAACTGAACTGAGCTGAACTGAACTGAGCTGAAGTGAACTGAGCTGAGCTGAGTTGAACTGAGCTGAGCTGAGCTGAACTGAGCTGAGCTGAGCTGAGCTGAACTGAGCTGAACTGAACTGAACTGAACTGAGCTGAGCTGAGCTGAAGTGAACTGAGCTGAGCTGAGCTGAACTGAACTGAACTGAGCTGAGCTGAGCTGAGCTGAGCTGAACTGAGCTGAACTGAACTGAACTGAACTGAGCTGAGCTGAGCTGAAGTGAACTGAGCTGAGCTGAGCTGAACTGAACTGAACTGAACTGAGCTGAGCTGAGCTGAGCTGAACTGAACTGAACTGAGCTGAGCTGAGCTGAGCTGAACTGAGCTGAGCTGAGCTGAGCTGAGCTGAACTGAGCTGAACTGAGCTGAGCTGAGCTGAGCTGAACTGAACTGAACTGAGCTGAGCTGAGCTGAGATGAGCTGAGCTGAGCTGAGCTGAGCTGAGCTGAACTGAACTGAGCTGAGCTGAGCTGAGCTGAGCTGAACTGAGCTGAGCTGAGCTGAGCTGAGTTGAACTGAGCTGAGCTGAGCTGAGCTGAGCTGAGCTGAGCTGAACTGAACTGAGCTGAGCTGAGCTGAGCTGAGCTGAGCTGAGCTGAACTGAACTGAGCTGTGCTGAGCTGAACTGAGCTGAGCTGAGCTGAGCTGAGCTGAGCTGAGCTGAGCTGAACTGAACTGAGCTGAGCTGAGCTGAACTGAACTGAGCTGTGCTGAGCTGAACTGAGCTGAGCTGAGCTGAGCTGAGCTGAGCTGAGCTGAACTGAGCTGTGCTGAGCTGAACTGAGCTGAGCTGAGCTGAGCTGAGCTGAGCTGAGCTGAACTGAGCTGAGCTGAGCTGAGCTGAACTGAGCTGAGCTGAACTGAGCTGAGCTGAGCTGAGCTGAGCTGAACTGAGCTGAGCTGAGCTGAGCTGAGCTGAGCTGAACTGAGCTGAGCTGAGCTGAGCTGAGCTGAGCTGAGCGTGCCCTGCAGGTGACGGTGGAGTTTGCTGACGAGGTGCGGGTGTCGTTCATCTGCACCGAGGTGGATTGCAAGGTGGTGCACGAGTTCATCGGGGGCTACATCTTCCTGTCCACGCGGGCCAAGGACCAGAACGAGAGCCTGGACGAGGAGATGTTCTACAAACTGACCAGTGGCTGGGTGTGAGCCCTGCCAGCCTCGCCCCGCAGGAACCCCCATGGCCATATTCATGTTTAACTTTCCAAAGCTGTCCTTTGAGATAATGCTGCTTAATAAAGTAAGCTTGAAATGTATCTTTTTTTTTTTTTAATAATTGAATTTTTGGTTGTTGTTTTTTTTTTTTTTTTTTTTTGTTTGGTTTGGTTTTATTTTTTGGTTTTTTGTTTGTTTGGGTTTTTTTTGTTTGTTTTTTTGTTGGGTTTTTTTTGTTTTGTTTTGTTTTTTGTTGTTTTTTTGTTTTGTTTTGTTTTGTTTTTTGCATTACCAGACCAGTTAATCTGTGTGCACTAATGAGCACTTCTGTTAATTTGCTATAACCAGACCATGTCTGGGCAGGGTGACAGTGCCGGTGACCTGCAGATCCAGACTCCGATGGGCAGATCAGGATAAAGATTTAACTGACTTAAAAAAGCCAATTTTTGAAGAGAACTCTAAGCCATCTTCTTGTAAAGCCATCCAGGGCTAAGCTATATGAAGTCTATTTATCATGTTTAGTGCATGAGTGTTTTATTTCCTTTTTTTGATGTTTTTATTCTGTACATTTGACCTGTTTGAAGTCGTCCTGCTCCCAGGCAGAGCTGCCATCTCTCTTCTCACACTACACCAGGACTCTCAAGGTGCCTGACATGACTTTGAGGATATCTTTGTGTGGCCTCGAAGATGATATTCTGTTAGTCTGTTACAGCTTGGTTTTATTTGTTTTAACTTGCCTTTTGATAATCATTTGTATTGTCTTTTTTTTTTTTATTTTATTTGTACACCGTATTGTATTATGACACTTTTAGTATTCACCAGCATAGTCACTGTTCTGCCTCTGATATGCCAATTTTTTTCATTACGATATGAAGTAAAAGGTTTATGAAGTAAAGGTTTTTGTGTAACTAATGTAAAAAACCACAAATTTTATAAAGTTGTACAGTTTTTGTAACTAGTCTCACAAGCCAGCTAGGATATTGCATAGATCAGCAGTAACTGTAGGATGTCTGGAAGGGGTACGGGGACAAACCAAGGAATAAAAAACCCACAAAAATTACAATTTCAGTCCAGTAAATTTTGGTCTAAGTTAAAGGGGATTCCAGAGCTGTGCCACAACACCCTCAGTAGCTGATCCCTGGGGCCAGGAGTGCCAGGTTCATTAAGCCATTCACACATTAATGCTAACAAGGAGGCATCCCCTGCCCACCTAATGCCAAGGAATAACCAGCGTTGTGTTCCCATAGTCCCTGGTATCAAGACTATGTTCAAATACATTTTATTTTAAATAAAAGTCAAATCTTTTATTTAACATTCAGCTGCCACTCCTGGTTTTTGGGGTCTAACTGTGCTATGCAAAAGCAATAAACAAGTCCTGTAGGGTGGAGCCATCCCATGCCAGCCTTGGGCTCCTTATCCCAAGTTTACTGAAACAAATGCCACTAAAAAGTTAACAAATTCTGGAATGGTCTGGGTTGGAAGGGACCTTAAAGCTCATCTCATTCCACCCCCTGCCATGGCAGGGACACCTTCCACTATCCCAGGTTGCTCCAAGCCCCAGTGTCCACCCTGGCTTTGGACCCTTCCAGGGATCCAGGGGCAGCCACAGCTGCTTTGGACACCCTGTGCCAGGGCGTCCCTACCCTCAAACCCAGGAATTCCTTCCCAATATCCCATCCATCCCTGCCCTCTGGCAGTGGGAAGCCATTCCCTGTGTCCTGCCACTCCAGGCCCTTGTCCAAAGTCCCTCTCCAGCTCCCCTGGAGTCCCCTTTAGGTCCCTTGTAGATACCACTCCCGGCCAGGCAGTGGGGAGCAGCCCAGGGATTCAGGGAATTGCAGGATCTAAGCCAAACCCATCACTGAACTGTCCCAAACTGCCACATCCACAAGGCTTTCACATCCCTCCACTGACTCCACTGCTACCCTGGGCAGTCTGTTCCAGTGTCTGACCTTCCTTTCTATCAAGGAATTTCCCCTAAAATCCAATCTAAACCTCCCCTGGCACAAATCCATCTCCCCATTTCTGCACTGATCCTTTCACACCACTGTGAAGCCTGTACCCTTGCTCCATAAAATCCAGGATAAGGGGTGGCCTGGTGGGGCTGGGCGAGTCCTCCCACTCCAACAGGGCCCAGGACGTGCCAGGGATGTTCCCAGTCCTGCCCCACGCCTTCGGGCTCGTTCTTTGGGATGCAGCAAGTCCGGGCAGCTCCGAGCCACACGAGCGGAGCACGCTCCTGGCAGGCAGCACCAGGATCTCGGCAGCAAGCCTGGAACAGCTCCAAAGCTGGCTGTGGGATGGGGATGGCTCCCTGAAAAATATTTATTGAAAAATATTTGCCTGCCTGAGGTTAGGCAGGATGGGGAGGTGAAAAGATGGAGCAAGTCCCCTCGGTCTGTCCGTCCCCAGGCACCTCGGCTGGGCCTGGCTGGAGGAGGTGATGAGGCAGGAAATGCTGAGCAGAAAAGCAGAGGAGGTCAGGGAAGGGCCATGGGAAGGCAGAGGCTGCTGTCAACCACAGCTCTTCCCCACATGGCCCCCCGAGGATGGGAACTGGGAGAAGCTGGGTGGGAAGCAGTGCTGGAGCTGCAGGAAACAGGGAGGGGGTCAAGGTGATCCAAAGGAGAATGCTGGGTTTTCCAGGATCTCTCCTAGAGGAAAACTTCCTTTCTCCTTGGATGAAAAAATGAGATGTCGGAGTGGAGCGGGGTATAAAAATGATGTGATTTGCCTAAAATCTGGAGAAACACCAGATAAAATAGGGCATGGATGGGAATGGCCACACACTGAGGATAGACAGGGGTGAGGAGGAAGTGTGAGGAGCACCCTGGAAAAGGGATAAAGGAGGGAAATGGTGAGAGCTGGAATCCATGGGAAGGATAGGATAATCCACCGCAGGGACAGGCAGCAGCGAGGACAAGGAGGTTTGTGGTTGTTTGCTCCATGATCCTGAGCCAAAGGAAAACCAGGATGTGGCAGGCACAGAGGGTTTCCAGTGATGTGGAAATCACAGGCCAGGTGGGTTTGGGGCGTCTGGGCATCAAACCCAGCAGCAGAGGATGAGGAGGGTCTTGGCAACACAAGACACAGCCAGTCCCAGTTCCTGCAGCTCCAGCACTGGAAGAAGACACAGAGATTTATTTTGCTGACACAGGGAAACGTGCCTGTGGTTGTTTCTTTTGGGTACTCCAAGTAATAATCCAAATTAAAACCCAAAGGAGAAGCCAGGCCGTGGGTGTCCCCAGCCCCCGGGTGACTCAGCCTCAGGGAGGAAAAGCTGTGATCGCCTGGCATCCACAAACCGGTGGCTGTACTTGGGAAAGAGGAATTCTTTCCAACTTCAGTGATAAGCACATGATGGGGAGGGAGATTGAAAGCCAACAGGGCTGCTCAAACCTCAGTTTAACAAAGTGGCAGAGATGCCTGAAAATGGGACAACTCCAGCCCTCCAACAGCAGCAGGGCCAGGGGGGTGATGTTCCCCCCTTGCTGACCCTGCTCCAGGACCTTGAGGAGGGGAAAAGGAAAAAATAAATCACTTTTTTGGCAAGGTACTGATGCAAACCGGCTGGCAGGCTGCAAATGCACCTCTCCCAATGCAGCAGGGGATTTGGATGCCTGGGGGGTCGGCTGGGATTCCTGTGGCGTTTTAAACCCCAAGTAATTTAACACCGTGCAGATGGGCGAGTCCCGGAGCGGGTTTGGAGCGGGATCGGTGGAGTTTTGGATGCAGGAGAGGTTTGCAGACGCACGGGTATTTGAAAAACACAGCAATAAAAGAAATATCTCCCCAGCAGGGCTGTCCCCTGCAGCAAGGAGGGGGCGAGAGCTGGGTGTGGAGACATCCCGCTGACAGGAATTGATGGAAAAGGGACATTTGGGGACGCTGCTGGTTTGTGGGGTGGGGGAGGGCAATCTCTCCCCATCCTTGGAAATTTTCAAGGTGAAGTGGATGGGGCTTGGAGCAACCTGGGATGGCGAAATGATAGTGGGGGTTGGAAGGAGAGGATGTTTAAGGTCCTTTCCAACCCTAAACATTCCATGACTGGGATTCTCTTCTCTCCAAAAGGAGCTGGGTTATTGCCTAGGACACGTGGGTTTCCAAAAGGCCTCCCTGGGATGGCCACCCCAAGGGCTTTCCTGTGGTGGGCAGGGGCTGAAAAAAAGCTCCTTAAATGAATCCCTAGTAAACCCAAGGCGGATGAGTCACTCCAGTGTCTCTCGGGAAGCACACTGGAGACTTTCCAGCCTTCAGGCCAGGAAGGGGCTCCTGGGTGGCCAGCAGCACTTCCCTGGCTGTGTGCAAAGACATCTCCAAATTCCCTGTGCTCAGAGAGCTTTATCCGACCTTGCCCTGCCTCGTCCGACCTCTCCAAGTCCCTCGTGGGGTTGAGCATCCCCGGGCTGGGATCAGCAGCACTTTTCACCCTGAGCTGCCCCACAGAGGGCACTCAGGACCACCAGAGATTTTCCTGGGATTGGTTAGGGATGCAGGAAAGCCAGACCGCGTGTCACCAGAGGCAGGACCCAGCGCAGAGCTGGAGCCACCCACGGATGTGGATGTGCCTGGTTCCGTGTGGCTCACACAACCCTCATTTCCCAGGTGTGTTATCCCTCATCTCCGAGGCAGGAAGGGATGGTGAGGATCCATAGTGGCGGCACCAGGAGTGGTTTAATGGGTCTAATTAAATTCAGGAGGATCAGTGACCTCGCTCATGCAGCTCCAAAACCATTCTGGAGACCAGTGGGGATTTTATTTGTTTGCTTTCAGTCTCACAAGAGCCCCAAGTGCTTTGATTTGCAGCCCCGAGGCACTAAAGAGATAAAAGATCCATAAATATCTGCTGGATGTTATAGATCTGAAACAAATACAGTGCCCCCCTCCCCCAGCTCTTCCCATAAGCACCAGTGCAATGCGGCCCCTGCTCCCGTTTCCATTGGCATCCCAGCCTTCCCTTTGAAATCCCCTGCATCCCTCCAGCTGTTCCACATATTTCAGGCTTCAGTCTCCCCCCAGAAAATGCTCCTTTAAGCTCTCCCGTCTGGTTTTCATAATTCCAGGATGGAAATGGGGACTTTTCCCAGGCCGAAGGTCTGTGATCCCTCGGGATGCAAACCTGGAGCTGAAAACAGCCCCGTGGATGGGCTGTGGGGGGAGAGGATGGGGAACTCCAGTTTAAGAAGAACTTGAAATCCCAACATGCCAAATTCATCCCAGAAAAGCTGCCAGGGAGCTCACATCAGTGTGATCAACATTTGGTCTGATCCGAGGAAGAGGCTGTGGAGCTGCATTTCAGGAGGTTTTCTTTTTTTAGCTTGACACAGGAGCAGCAAAATATTTCCCAAATTCCCAAGTGACTCAGAAAGGCCAATCCCATATTTCACAGTGGCTCAAATAGGCAGGAACCTGTCAGATACTAAAATCATTCAGAAAGTTTTCCCTTTGATCCCCAGCTAAGACAAAGAGTTGGTAACAGAGCTCCCCTGTGCTGTCAGCTCCTGGTGAAGCTGCAGATTCCCAGCTGGTGGGAAGCCTCTGCTTGGAAAACTCCCACTCCCCCTCCTCTGAGAATGCAGCAGTTTGAGCAAATAAAGCATTTGCTCTGGGTTTTATTTTTGGCCTTTGGTCAACAGCTGGTCCATCCCTAATGAGTGAGCTGGGCTTTGATTTCCTGCCTGGAGAAGGGGGTGAGAAATGGGAGAGTATCTGGGTTAGAAATTCGACTCACACCAGTGATCCCAGCTGGGATTTACTCCTATTAGTCCTTTTCCTGGAGATCTATCCCAAAGAGAGGCACTGGAACATCTCAGGAACAAGCATTAGGGGACACAAGGGAACTGCAGGGGTGCCTGGAGAAAGTGAAGCTCCCTGATCCCAGGCTGTCCAAGGAAAGGCACCACACTGCCCTCCAAACTGGGCTCAGGCAATGGGATAACAGTAGCTCCATTGTTCCCCTTGTGCAATTTCTTAATCATCATCACAGAAACCCAGAATGGTTTGAGTTAGAAGTGGCCTTAAATCCCATCTTATTCCAATCCCCTGCCATGGGCAGGGACACCTTGGGATACCAGGAAAAGCCAGGTTCCTGGTATCCCTAATGGCTTCAGCAGATTTAGGCAGGAGGGCAAAGAGCTGCTGTACCTTGAGGAAAGAGTTTTGTGAGTTTTGCTTTTCCCCTGATGAGGCAGTGAGGGCAAAGAGAGCTCTTGGGAATGGTAGACCTGGGAAGAAGACTGCCCCTCCTTCCAGAGGGACACGGCTACCCTGAGGCCACCTCCAGCCCCCATCCATGCTGTGTCCCACCCTGGGTGGCCCTCTGGAGGGACCACATCTGATTTACATCATCTCCCAGCTGAAAATCCCAAGTCAGACACTTCCAAGGATGCAGCCTTAGAGGCGGGGGCTCCCTGGAACTCAGGACAAGCTGCAGGGTCCGGCTCACGGCCTTGGGCAGCTGCTTTATCTCCTGAACGTTTTTCCCCTTCCCATGAACAGGAGGAGAGGAGGGTGGCAATGTGTCTGAGACAGGGAAATGATGGCAAAGAGGGAGAGGGATGTAAATCTTGCAAAGCACTGAAGTGACAGATAATGGAAGAGAATTGAGGTGGGAACAGAGAATGTCGATTGTGGGGGAATGTGGAGGAGATGAAGAGCCAGGATGCCACAGCAAGGGTGGATGTGCCCCTGGCACAGCGTGGAGCACAGGGCAGAACCTGGCCCCAGCTGCTCCCCCAGCACCCACGTTGTCCCAGATGTCCACAGGGCCTGGAAATGAGAGCACCTGGAACCTTCAAGTCTCAAATTGTCCTTCAAGCCCTCTGTGACCAAGTCAATCCAAACGATGCTGTTAATTAGGCAGAGTTCAAAATCAAACCTGAGGGATTTCCTGCCTCCTCTTCCTCCCCTATCACTGTGCCACAAAGTAAGAGAAATGAGGAAAAGCTCATAAAGGAGAATTAAGGGAAGACGCTCCATGGAGCATCCATGGTTCATGATTTTCCTCTCCTTTTGAGGGACCCACATCCTCCCCTGGCCCAAACACCTCCCAAAGCACTGCTCACCTTTCCCATCCCATGCGTGCAACACGACTAAGATCTCCGAGGTTCACTGGGCTTCATTAAACTCGGGTCATTAAATTCCAGGGAAGCAGCCAGGCAGTGGCAGGGATCTTTCATTGTCTGCACGGCTGCAGGAACTGCTCCAGACACGGAAGAAGCTGAAATGTGATGTGCAATAACTCCACCTAGAGGGAAAAAGGACTGAGAGAGAAGGGCCGCGGGTGAGCACAGCAGGGCTGAGCACATTCCCGATCCTGGCACAGGGGAGGGACCGCTGCCTGGACACAGGCATGGCCACTGGGACAACAGTGGCATGATCACAGAATTGTGGCATGATCACAGAATGGTTTGGGTTGGAAGGGACCCCAAAGCCCATCCAGTTCCACTCCCTGCCATGGCAGGGACACCTTCCACTGTCCCAGGCTGCTCCAAGCCCTGTCCAACCTGGCCTGGGACACTTCCAGGGATCCAGGGGCAGCCACAGCTGCTCTGGGCTCCCTGTGCCAGGCATCACCACCCTCACAGGGAAAAGTTTCCTCCTGATCTTTAATCTAAACCTCCCCTTGTTCAGTTTAAATGCTCTGTCCCCTGGGTGTATCTGAGACCATCGGTTCTCAGTGATGCCATGGCTGGCTCAGATCCCAAAGCCACCTGTCCCTTTCCACCCCCAGGAACAGCTGCTCTTCTCTGGTCTCACACAGAAGATTCTTCAAGTTCTTCACTTGAGACACTTAAATACACCCCTTAAATATATCCCCCAATACCCATGGAAGAGGAGAGCAAGGGAACTGGACTATATTTCCTTTGGAGAAACTTCAATCCTGAATTGAATGGAGCTCATAGGAACACAACCTTTGGGAAACACAGCACTCCTTAGGTATCCCACTGATGGGACATCAGGTGACAGCGTGTCTGCAGAGACAGTTACTGGGCAAATGCCATCTTGGTGCCACCTTGGTGGAAGGGGACAAGGCAAAAGCTGCTATTTACTCAGTAATCCAGGAAAACATCTTATGGAATCCACGGTGTGCTCATTATGTATGGGAATATCTGTCATCCCGAGTGCTCTGCCTCTGGCTGATGAGAAAATGTCCTTTCACCCCAAATCTCCAGAGTCACCTTCAATGTGCACACCCCGTACCTGCAGCACTTTGGGATCAGAAGTATCATTTGGGCTTCACCTCCCATTTCTCACCCTGAAGCCAGATTTGTGCTGCATTTGATCGCAGCTCCAATTTTTTGGGACGAGCTGATACTATTTTACTTCCCATAAAACAGCCACATCCAAAGGAGGGTGAGAGCCATATTAAGTTTCTTGTCGGAACTTCTTTTTTTGTTGTACTTTTTAAGCTTTGACTTGGACTCTGAGCCAGGATATTGGAACATTAGTAAGGGGAGATGTTGTCAGGTTTAGGCAGGAATTTTCTCCACGAAGACAAAAAAAAGTGGGTTTAGGACATGGGTAGGAAAGATGGGAAAAGTTGAAGACACCAAATACTTACAGCCTCCATGGATGGCAGGCTGGGGCTGCAACACCCCTGAAGCTCCAAACACTATCTGGGCAGTTAAATAATATTTGGCTGCTTGGTTAAAGATGGGATAATTATTTCCAGCGAGGCAGACAGGGTCCAGATGCACTTCTCCTTCCATAATTGCACTAACACTATCCCAAACCCCAAGGAAATGCTGTTTCCCAGGCCCAGGAGGCCATCTGGATGGCAGCAGAGCTTTGCCAGGTTTCCTCTTTAATTTATTAAGCTGGAGCAGGTATTTAGTTTCCTATTATCCATCTGCAGGAAACACTTGGGGACACAGAGCAACATCTTTCTCTCCAGGAGATAAACAAGCACTGGATCTTCTGCAAAATCCAGGTGCCTAGAGCTGGTTTGTGCAGCTCTTCAGACATTTCCACCCCTCAGGATTTATTTGTGGCTGGATACAGCCCTGTCTATGAGAGGTTAAAAGAACCAAAGAGGAATCGTCCTCTTAGCCCTGAGCATGTTTCCAAAACAGAATGTAAACACCTTCATTGTGGCAAGGATTCCTCCATTCTTCCTGCCTTGTGTCATGCAGCCAAATGAAAAGGAGAGCACTTTTTCTCTCATAAAGCAGGGTGTGTTCAGGCTCCAACATTTGCATCAAACAAGTGCATGGCTCCCTTCCCATCTTTCTGGCTGTCCTGAAGTCATGGATTTGCAATTTCCCTGCTGGCAAATCCGGAGCAGCCAAAGGAGATCACTTTGCTGGAGTTTTGGGTTTTTTTCCTCGCTGCAACAGAAAGTGACACAGTGGAACTGGAGGAGAGATGTGGAAATGAGGAAACAGTGGAAAGGTGTTATTTCAACTTTCCCCTTGATCTTCAGCAGCCAAATCCTGGCCTCAGAGATACCAGGGAGCTGTGGATCCTTGCTGGCCTTGGAAAGAATTACAGAATATCCTAAACTGGAAGGGACCTCCAAGGATCAGAGTCCAGCTCCTGTCCCTGCACAGACACCCCAACAATCCCACCCTGTGCATCCCTGGGAATGTTGTCCAAATGCTCCTGGAGCTCTGGCAGCCTCAGGAATGTCACCATTCCCTAGGGAGAGCCTGGGCAGTGCCAGCACCCTCTGGATGAAAAGCCCTTCCCTAAAATCCAGCCTAAACCTCCCCTGGCACAGCTCCAGCCCTTCCTTGTGTCCTGTCCCTGCTCAGCAGAGAAAAAACAAAGCCCATTTCAAGTGTGGACTCAGCAAAGTGGCTGATCCCTGATCCAGCTTTTCCCATTCTGGGAAAACCAATCAATGTAATTGAGCTGTTGGAGCGAGTCCAGAGGAAGTCACCAAGATAATTAAAGGGATGGAGCAGCTCTCCTACAAGGAAAGGCTGGGAGAATTGGCATTGTTCAGCCTGGAAAAGGCTTCAGGGTGACCCAATTGCAGCATCCAGTGCCTGCAGGGAGCCTACAAAAAACATGGAGAATGACTATTTACCAGGGCCTGGGATGACAAGGAAGGTTTTCCCACCCAGATCATTCCCTTGCTCTGGTTTAGACTCTGGCTGCTACAAAATCCATGTGCAAAAAGGTTTGTCAGCACCTGTGGTGGGAAACAGGACAGCACTGTTCTCCAGGACTGACAAACTCAGCCTTGCTGGGGCAGAGCAAGAGTTTTAACCAAAAGAAAGGATTTTTCCCTCATTTTTCAACGTTCCACTGCACAGGAACACTGGAGGTCAGAAGCTGAGATACACACACAGAGGACACTGCTCAGCTGTTAAATCCCACAGGCCAGATGCACCTTCTGGGTCAGGATGTCCCTCCACAGCCATTGTTGGGGACTGGGAGGATGCACCTGGATAAGGATTGTCCAAAAGTCGCTGCATTCCAGCTGCAGGTCCAGGAACTCTTCTCTGAGCCTCAGTGGGGAAAGCTGGGCTGACCCCATGTGCTCATGGCTTTGTTATGGCACGGTTTGGGTTTTAAAAACTGTTGACTTTCCACTTATTCAGACCAAAAAAAAATGATGCAAAATCTACCTCAAATCCATAAAATCTTTCCATTGAGGAAAAGGCACTGGTGAGAGAGTTAAGTTAAACCTCTGTGTGTCATTTTACACACCACGGAAATGTGTCCACATTCCCAGTGTCCCTGTTCAACCAGGCAAAGCAGCACAATTGAATGTCCATTTTTAGCATGGATGGGACATTCCCAGACTTCTGAATCCCTCAAAACAAACGAGAAGGGATAGGAGGGGAAACTCACACCCAGTTTGTGCCTTTCCCTTGCAATAAAAGGTTAAATATTGCAGTGGTTCATCTGGCTGCAATGTGGGAGCTTCGCCCCCAGATTTTGGGTGTGCCTGGACCAAGGGAGGTCGGTGTGTGTCATCTGGTCACTCTGGGCCTGAAAAAGTCAAAAATAAGGAATGTTGATCGTTTCCACGGTTACAGAATGATTCATTCTGATGGTAAAATAACAAGGGAGACACATGGAAAATGAAAATCATGTCTCAGAAGTGTTTTGTGTCATTATGGCATTCAGCAGTTCTCCTGCTGCAGGCTACATGCATGCCCTGACCTTAGCTATTCAGAAAACAGTCTCTTGAGATGATCCCAAAGCTGGGTGGTTTTTTTTGTTTTGTTTTTTTTGTTTGTTTTTTTTTGGGGGGGGGGTTGTGTTTTTTTTGTTTGTTTGTTTTTTGTTTTTTGTTTTTTTTTTTATTGAAAAGGAACTGACACCCTCACGTGTGAAGTCTGACAGCTGTGGAGAATGAACAGGGCTGTCCCAGCACAGGTCTTGTCCAAGCAGAGCAATGGAGCCTCCAAAAACAATCCCACTGAGATAAAAATTATCAAACTGAAGGCCTGGAGGGACTTTGGACAAGAGGCAACGGCTTTAAATTGGAAGAGGGTGGGTTTAGATGGAATATTAGGAAGGAATTCTTCCCTGTGAGGGAGGTGAGGCACAGGGCGCCCATAGAAGCTGTGGCCGCCCCTGGATCTCTGGAAGTGCCCAAGGCCAGGTTGGGCACTTGGGCTTGGAGCAATCTGGGACAGTGGGGGGCATCCCTGCCATGGCAGGACTGGAACAAGTGTTAAAGGTCCTTTCCCATTCAACCCAGTCTGGAATTCCATGATTCTGTAACTCCAAACCCATCAAACGCCTCAGCCTTGGCACCCCTGAGGTGGAGCGAGAGGGGTGTGTGTGTGTGTGTGTGTGTGTGTGTGTGTTTGCGAGCTGAGGCCTGTCGTGCCTCGCTGCTCTCACCCTTGCCCTTGCAGAGCCCACGGGGGTTTCTGTAAGGGTGAAAAGACCCTTCAGGCGGCGGGAAGGGCGGACCCGCTATCAGCACACGGCACCAGCCGCCATCTTGGCAGAGCCCTGAGGGCGGTGCTGAGAGGGGGGCGTGGCCTAACTGAGGAAGGGGGCGTGTCCATAGCGCTCCCTCCCAACCCGCGCAAGGGGGCGGAGCAGGCCCCAAAGGCCGCGAGGCCGGCGAGGCGCTGAGGGGAGGGGCGTGGCCAGCGGGAGCGGAGATCGGCGGCGATTGGCTTGAGTTCGGCGGTAGTTGCCTGTGATTGGCTGAGTTTGGCGGTCGCTGGCTGTGACTGGCTGCGCGCGGGGCGGGAGGGGGCGTGCGCGCGCGCGCCGGGCCCGGCGCGGCCCCGCCCACCCTGCCACGTCCGTGCGGCGCGTGCGGCGGGGCCGGCGCGAGCGGGTGAGTGCGGGGAGGGGGCCCTGAGGGGTTGCGGGAGCGGGGAGCGCTGTGAGGGCTCGGTTTGGGGAGGGGGCCCACCCCCATCCTCCCCCGAGGGGCTGCTTCAGCTCGGGGGCGCTGTGGGAACACCACCGAGGGGTTGGTGTGTGTGTGCGCGCGTGTGTGCGGGGTTGATATGACCGCCCCGAAGGTCTGCCCGTGAGGCAGCAGGATGCCCCTCTCACCGTGAGGGAGTGCCCTCCTCAACGGGCCATGTGTGAGTTGAGGGGTCCCCTCTGAGGGGTTGGTCTGGGGAAGGGTCGTACCCCCGAGGGGCAGCTTCAGCTGAGGGGAGCTGTGGGGATCCCCCGAGAGAGCGTGTGTGGGGTGAGGGCGTGTGGGATCCCCCCGAGGTTCTGTGTGAGGTGTGGAGAACCCCAGGAAGGGCTGTGTGTGACGGAGGTGTTGAGGGGATCCCCTCAGAGGTGGGGGAGCCCCTCGAGAGCTTGGTTCTGCAGAGGGGTCTGTCCCCAGGGGTGCTTCAGCTGAAGGAAGCTGTGGGGATCCTCCAGGGACAGAGCTAGGCTCTGTCACCCCGTCCCCCAAAACTGGGGGCTGGCAGAGGTCTGGCCAAGCCCCCCAGGGGGTTTAGGGGTGTCCCCCGGGATGGCAGCTCAGCTCAGGGGGTCTCTGGCCATTCACACGTGGGGATCCCAGGATGCTCCAGGGAAACTTCAGCTGTGCACCAGGACTACCCACAGGCCAGAGCTCTTCTTCCCTGTACCTTAATCTTCTTTTTTTAAAAAAATTATAATTGACATTATCCCAAATCATATTTCTGTTTCCAAAAATGAGTGTAGCTTGCAACAACATCCTGCTCCACCTGTGCCAGAAGTAATTGGGAAAATGCCTTTTAATTGGTCCCTAATTGCTCATGGAGCATCACAAATTTTTTCTCCTTGTACTTTTTCCCCAGTGTCCTGTAACCCTAAGATGGAGTTTGAGGTTTGCTTTATTCTGTACAGACACTGTTTGAATGTTTATATGGACATTCTGGAATTCTGAGGGACAGAGGAAAAGTGACATTGGAATAGTTGAGCTGTAGGAACAGAGAAATCTGTAGAAATGTTTCTTTTTGCAATTCATCTTTACCGCCCTTTCATTTTGAAAGGAAATGAATGAGACTTTGTGTTGCTGTTTAATTGCTATATATACCAGCAGGTTTTTTTATATTTTTATATGCAAAATTAGGATGACAATTGGGATTCAAAGGCCAGCAGGTGGCATAAAAAAAAGATTTTGTGTTTTTTTTTTTTTTTTTTTTTTTTTTGTTGACAAACTTCAGTTGGGTTTCTGGAGCCACTTTCACTTTTGAGGCTTATTACACTGTGATGCTTCACAGCAGACATTCTGTTCTTTCTCTGGGCTGTGAGGTGTCTTATTTTAAAAACTGTCATCCCAAACACTTTTTTCTTTCTGCTGTTTTTTTTGGCCTGACCACTAGTGTGTGGCTGCTGCATGGTTCATGGTGCAGCTAAGGCAATCTGAAGATTTATAAAGAAATTAAAAGTTTTCATGAGCTCTGCTCGTACCAGAACCCTGACCAGGTATTCCACAGGGGACAGAGTAAGAATTATTTTCCTTTATCACAGAATTCTAGGTTGGAAGGGACCTTAAAGCCCATCTCATTCCCATGGCCAGGGACACCTTCCACTATCCCAGGTTGCTCCAAGCCCTGTCCAGCCTGGCCTTGAATGCAATAAGGAAAATACATCCTTTGGTAACCCAGAAGAACCCCAGCTCCCCGGTGTCTTTAATCATTAACAGGTGTCTCAGTGTCACCTTGGCACTGCTGCTTTCCCTGTTCACAGACACTGTGGGGCTGTGCTTGGCAGCAGGGCTCTGTAAACACACGGGGCAAACAGGACAGGCAGGCTGAGGGGTGGCTGTGCCATCACCTGCTCTGGGATGTGGCACCTTGTGCCCCAGAGATTAAATATTTGTGGGGTGGGACTGCTTGGAAAAAAGTGCATTATTCCCACTGAAGGTTTTAAATTAACAGGAGTGCAAATGATAGCTAGACAGGTTGTTGGGAGGTTTCTTGAGGGTGATGCTTTCCTTTCCAGAGGGCTCTAGAGGTTAAATGCCCTTCTCAGAGCCTTATCAGGCTGGATTTTTCCAGGATAAACACACAAACTCCGTGTGTCGCTCCAGCTGGCGTGTCTGGGTGCACGCTCTGCGTAAACCCAGCAGGTGAAGGCTGAGCAGGTAAAGTGAACAGCAGTGTATTCACCTTCCTTGAAACCCCTGAGGAAAATCCCATGGCATGCTACAGGAGGAACAACTGATTTGGAGATTAAGCCTTGCCTTACCATTGCCTTCCAGATCTCTGTTTGCAGCCATGATGCCCCTGGCCACGGTGATGCCCGATGACACGCCCATGTTTGACCCCAGGATCCTGCAGGAACTCGACTGGAGTGAGAACACCACCACCTTCTCTCCTGCTATTTCTCCACTGGATCCAGGGGATGGGCTGGTCCTGAGACCACTTTGCACAGCTGATTTAAATCGAGGTAGAATCCTGGTTTATCTTTGCCACAAATGACACTGGGAGGCTCAGTTGGTAACTTCTGTTTCTGCAGGAGCTCTCAGTAGATTGGGATTGCTCATTTTCCCCGATTTGGGTTATTTTTATCAGTAAACAATTTGATGGCATTTTAGAACGTCCTGAATTGCAAGGGACCCATAGGGATCATTGAGTTCAAGTCCTGAACCTGCACAGGATCCCCAGCAATCCCACCCTGTGCCTTGTCCTAACATCCCTTGGGCTCTGGGAGCCTTGGGGCCGTGGGCACATCCCTGAATTTGAGCTTTTGGTATCTTGGATTGGGTGACCCTAAAAATTTGGTTTACTGTTTTAATCCTAAAATTCAAGTAAAATTTTCCAAATAATCCACAAGTTCCCGTTCACCATGGTTTTGGAGAGGGAGCACAGTTGTTCATTCTGTCCTCTTTTAATACCAAAGCAACATGAACAAGCATCTTGGTGCATGAATTCCCCTTCAGTTCTGGAATTTGGATAAAAACATTGCTTTGGACTCTCACTTGAGCTTTAGCCAGTCCTGTTCAATCCTGTGTTGATGGGACGGTGCCATGGGGATGGTCCCTCTCCAAACAGCTGTGTTGGATTGTTCCTTGCTGTTGGAGCTGGCTGTGTGTCTGTCCCTCACTGAGAGTTGTTTTCCCCCCTCCTTTCCTGCCAGGCTTTTTTAAGGTTCTGGGTCAGCTGACGGAAACCGGAGTGGTGAGCCCTGAGCAGTTCATCAGTGAGTACCTTCTTATTCCTTGGCATTTCCAGAGGGCTTGCAGGGAATCCAAGGATCCTGATGCTGACAGCAAAGTTGCTCAGGTGTGAGTCCCTGATGCCAGAGGGAGGGATTACTTCAGCTCCCCTGAGGGAGCCCTTGGCACCCAGCCTTGAATCCAGTTGTATTTATCCCCAAGGGCTGCTTAGCTGAGACAGGCCTAAATTGTGAAACTGGTTGTTAGACTGAGCTTTAGACAGCTGCTAGGATGGATTGCTTGGGCTGAATTTGGGTTGCTCCAAGCCCCTCCAACCTGGACTGGAACATTCTCCAGGATGGGGAAGCCACAGCTTCCCTGGATGACCTGTGCCAGCCTCTCATCACCCTCTCAGGGAAGAATCTCTTCCCAATATCCCATCTAACCCTGCCCTCTGGAAGTGGGAAGCCACTCCCCTGGTGCTGTCCCTCTGGCCCCTTGACCAAAATCCCTCTTCAGGTCTCTTTGAACCTACTTTAAGTCCCCTTTAGATCCCATTCCCAGGCTAGATAGGCAGTGGAGAG
The DNA here is from genome assembly GCF_963662255.1 of Cinclus cinclus. Classification (NCBI taxonomy): domain Eukaryota; kingdom Metazoa; phylum Chordata; class Aves; order Passeriformes; family Cinclidae; genus Cinclus; species Cinclus cinclus. The sequence goes on from NC_085051.1 coordinate 60,255,472, forward strand.
ATAGCTCAAGGATTCAGGGAATCACAGGAACTGAGCTAAACCCACCACTAATCCATGTGTCCATGCGTTGCATCCACAGATATTAAATCCCTCCAGAGATGGGGATTCCACCACTGCCCTGGGCAGCTGTGGCAGGGCTGGACAAACCTTTCTATGAAACTGTTCCCTGTGAGGTTGGTGAGGCCCTGGCACGGGGTGCCCAGAGAAGCTGTGGTTACCCTAGCCCTGGATCCCTGGCAGTGCCCAAGGCCAGGCTGGACATTGGGGTTTGGAGCAGCCTGGGACAGGGGGAGGTGTCCAAGGTAGGGGGTGGAATGAGATGAGCCTTAAGGTCCTTCCAACCCAGAGCATTCCATAATTCGATGTTGTAGCAGCCATGTGCAGAGCTGCTCAGCAAGGAGGGTTCTCTGGGCAGATAAGGAAAAGGAATTGATGTCATTTCTGCTTTTTCATGGGTTAGTCTCACACTGGGGCTTTCATTTTCTGGAGTCTTGGGTGTATCGTCCCTGTGATCCCACAGTGATTTGCAGTCAGAGACTGCTGCAAGTATCTGACTTAACTGCAGTTTACTGTGAGCCTGAATTGCCTGTTCTGTGCTGTGCCTGCTCCCACAGAAACCTTTGAACACATGAAGAGATCTGGAGATTACTACGTTACCGTGGTGGAGGACACAAACCTGGGGCAGATCGTTGCTACGGCAACGCTGGTTATAGAACATAAATTCACTCACTCCTGTGCCAAGGTAAATCCTGCAGCTGGGAAGGGAGGAAGAAGATCCTGTCCCTGACTCTGGGCATGCTGGTTTTATGGTGCTATTGTGTGGTGACATCCTCAGGTTGTATCCAGGGAGGTTTAGGTTGGATATTGGGAAAAATTTCCTTGTGAAAAAGGTGGTCCAGCCCTGTACAGGCTGCTCAGGGCAGTGGTGGAGTCCCCATCCCTGGAGGGATTTAAAAGCCATGTGGATGTGGCACTTGGGGACAGGGGTCAGTGGTGGCCTCGGCAGTGCTGGGGAGCAATTGGGCTTGATGATCTTGAAGGGTTTTTCCAACCTTAAAAATGGAAATATTTTTAAAATATGTATTTTAAAAGATCAAGTATTTTGTGTATTTTAAAAAAATATATCACATCCTTGAGTGTAGAGCTGACAGTAAAAGGAAGTTTTGGCTTTCCCTAAGGAAAAGGAGCACTTGGAGATCTGTCCCATTGTCCCAGTGAGCCTTGGAAGGAGTCAGACACGGTTCTGCCAGAGCAGATGGCTGAGGATCTCCGTGCTGGGAGTCCCAGCCAGGCTGTGAACACAGGGAGCTGGAAGGGCAATTCCAAGGCTAACAAACACTTGCCTGTGTTTTCAGAGAGGCAGAATAGAAGATGTGGTGGTCAGCGGGGAGTGCAGAGGGAAGCAGCTTGGAAAACTGTGAGTATTCCCCACCTTTGCCATTGAGCAAGCCCTTACACATCACACCTTCCTGCCAAGCACCTGGGAAGAACTCAGCCAGCAGGGATCACCAGCTGAGCATAAAGTGATCTGCAGGAAAACACAGAGAGTGCTGTCAGCCCTCAGTGTTAGGGCTGTGATAATAGAACTAATTAAATACTCACTGACCCAGCGTTTAACTTGACTTTCTGTCTTTTCCAGATTAACATCCACCCTTACCTTGCTCAGTAAGAGACTGAACTGTTACAAAATCACGCTGGAGTGTCTGCCCAAGAATGTGGATTTCTACAAGAAGTTTGGCTATTTGGTATCTGATGAAAACTACATGTTTCAACGGTTCTTTAATTAACAACTTCTAGGTGTTCTGGGTTTTTTTGTTGGGTTTTTTTTTTTTTTTTCTTCTTGGAAAGACTGTTGGTGGAGGAGCTTGTGCTGCAAACATTCTCTCTGTGAAAATTTCTATAGTTTATTGCTGCAGATATAACAATCCCTATAAATAATGAACATCACATGTGTAAATCTTAGGGGAAAAAAATTACTGAGGTTTTAGAAAGGGTCCCCTGGGTTAGAAAATAAGTTTAGAACTAATTTTTACTACTGTTGACTCAAGGTGAAGCTTTTCCGTTCTAGCTGAGTTACAAAGGACTCGTTAAAGGGATGGTTTTTAACCAAAGGTCTATATTTTTATCTCAAATCTTTTCTTGCATTGTATTTTTCTAAAGGTTTGTGCTTTTCTCAGTAGCCAAAGGCCAGCCCCTGGGACTGTCCTGCTGGCTGTGCTGATGGAAGGATGATGTAGCTGGGGAAGGGATGAGGCTTCTCTTATGCAGAATTAATGACACACAACAGGCCTTAGTTCTGGATTTTTCCATGACACCTCATAGAAGTGCTGGTGGTGCATCAGAAGTTTTATAGGCACTGTTTTCCAAGACTGGATTTGTTACTGTTGGTGCAGGTTGGGGAGAATCCCTACAGGCTGTGCTGAACTCCCAGTCTAAAAATGGATGTGTGCTTCTCACTGCAGGACTCCTGCACTTTAGCTGATAACTTGGTTTTCAGGATAATTACTTTTTTATTACATAAAAACCCCAAATGTGGTTTGCAACAGGCCAGGGGGTAACTGGGAAACTGGAATGAGAGGGGTTCTGGTTAGTAATCAGTGGGAAGGGGATTGGGATGGGCAGATTCAGCTTCACCTGAGGGTGCTGGGGGTGTTCAGCCCAGAAAAACCTTAGAGCCACTTCTGGTACCTAAAAACGGGGGAGAGGGACTTTCGTATGGGCAGGACACAGGGAATGGCTTCCCAGTGCCAGAGGGCAGGGTTAGGTGGGATACTGGGAAGGAATTCCTGGCTGTGAGGGTGGGGAGGCCCTGGCACAGGGTGCCCAGAGAGAATCCATGGCTGCCCCTGGATCCCTGCAATGTCCAAAGGCCAGGCTGGAGCAGCCTGGGATAGTGGAAGGTGTCCCTGCTGGAATGAGATGAGTTTAAGGTCCCTTCCAACCCAAACCATGCTGGGACTTACTGAACACCCCTGGCCCAGCCACTGGAACTCAGAGGACCAGGAGGGATTCTCACCTCTGGCACAGCAACCCAGGAGAGAAATCCACCCCCCTTCTGGCTCCTGAGGGATCACTGCTGCTGTGGAGCTTCCCTCTGCTGCAAGAGTGGATCGATGATTTTGGCACTTTTGCCAGGGGTGAAAAGCAAATAAGGTCCAAAGCCCTGTTGCCAACAGTGGTGTTCTGTGTGGGGAGTGACAAAGGCCAGAGCCATGAATAGGGCATTATACCCAGCCAGGGTTGTTTGTGGGCAGCCAGGCCTTCCACACTGTCCTGCTTTGTGCTCTGGAGAGCGACTCGACAGTGCTGGGGGCTCGGCTTGGTCTTCCTGAGGGTTCTCCACTCCATCCACTGTCTCCTTGGTGATGTCTGTTTTATTTATTGATTATTTTTTTAAAGAATATCTTTGTTGAAGCTGAATAAATGATTGCCACCTGGATCTGGACTGTTTTTCGGGGAGTGAGGACATTTGTGTTGAGCAGCAGCACATGCTCTCTTACCTGTTCCCCTTCCCTAGGCTGAAAAGAACACTTTTAAGCAATTCCTTGTGGATTTCTCTCCCAAGAGAAAGCAGATGTTCTTCTCTGACAGCATCGGCACGGCTCGAGCCCTGACTCTCATTCTGTAAAGCAGCTCCTGCGTTCTCTGCCGGCCCAAGTCACTGACGTGGATTTTCCTGCCTTTCAGTTTTAATTAATTCCGAATTTCAGCCGATTTTAAGTGGATGATTTGAATTCCATGGTACCTAGTCCACGTAAAGAGCCCCAGGCCCTCATGAAGAGTTAAAGAGAAGATCAGAGTGAGGAGCAGGTCATTGTCAAACAGATGACTGGGGCTGAAAGCTGGGGTTTGTCACTGCATCACAATGGCCTGGACAGGCACAGCCCCCTGGAGCAGCTGAAGAGCTCTTTGTTATCCCAGAGGTGACAATGCCACCCCTCTGGAAAAACAGCAGCTGGAGAGCCCAGGCTGGGGGTCAGGTGTGCCCTGGGACACTACAGGGACAGGGACAATGCCACAAGTGCCAGCTCAGAGCAGCCCCCGGGGGAGGGAAACACAGAACTGCAGCAGCCCTGAAGTTTATACAAAGGGCTGAAGAGGGAACAGCAAGGACCCCTGTGTATTTATTATGGATCTACAAAAATAAATCGGAGATATAGACATAAATATTATATACATATAAAATATATGTACATATAAAATCTATATATACATACGTATTTTATGTATATATCAAATTTACATGATATTATATATAGATTTTATAGACTATATATGTACACACAAATATCTATCTATATGTAATCAGCCCTGACCTCCTTGAGGCAAACACCAAATCTTTCATAAATGTCTGCCCCCTGGGAAACTCTTCCCTGGACTGCAAAAGCATCTGGGTACCTCTGGTTTAGATAGATACAGATACAAAAATTACATATAGCTACAGATAGATACATCTTTATATATATATTTATATATATATGATCATATATATATATATATATAATTTGTATTAATAGCAGTATTTGGACACATAGTTGATTAATAGTGGAGACTCCCAGACTGGTTTGGGTTGGAAGAGACCTCAAAGTCCATCTCATTCCACCCCTTGCCGTGGACAGGGCACTTCCGCTTATCCCAGTTTGTTCCAAGCCTGGTCCAGCCTTGTCTGGAAGATTTTTTTTTTTTTGGTCAGAACCAGCCCTAAGAGCTGCTCCAGATGTTGAATGTTTCCTCCTCCCTGCAATTCTTTAACTGAGATCTTTCCCACCCTGAGGAAGAGATCTCCAGCTCCTTTACACTCTGCTTCCCCTAAGCTGGAAAAGGCAATTTCAGCACCTCAAAGAAGAGCTGTGAATTCCCAAAGATTTGGGTGTTGCTGTTTTGTGTTTAAACTCTGGAAATAAAAAATAATTCACCCTCCACTTGTCTTTCCAGTCCACAGTGACAGACCCTGCTTTCAATTCCTGCCTTTAGTTCAACCCTCAAAACCAAATATTGAAACACTTCCTGGCACTGAAACTACAGCAGCCAGACACAGGAAGCTTTAAATAGCTTAGTAATAGATCTGAGGAAAATTAAATCTCAGAATCCCTTAGGATCTGACAGGCAGACAGACCAGCATGACTGTAAAAGGCACCAGGAGGGTGTAACGCCAGGAAAAAAGAACTGCACTGATGAAAAATCCTTAGTCATGGAGCTTGTGAGAAGCAAGGGAGTGTTCCCAGGACCCCAGAGAGAACAGACCCAGACACGGCTGGGCCCGGAGAGATGAATCAGTGCCTTGCAGCTGCGTTTCATCCCTCCCCTTCCCCAGGGACCTGAAATCGAGAGGGATTTGCTGCTCCCAGCGCCGTTCCAGCAGCAGCAGCAGCAGCACGCGGCCGGGGGCTGTGCAGGGCCAGGCACAGCCCGGCTGCTGCCGCGTGGGAGCCTCGTGCTCCAGCGCCTGCCGCTGCTTCTCCCAACAGCCCCGGAGCGTTCCTTCAGCGAGGGGCAGCTCAGAGCAGGAACAAACCCTCTCCGCCTGCAACCCAGCACTGCACCCTGAGCCAGGCAGCTGGACACTGACACAGTGCACTTCTCCAGGAGACAAATCACTTCCTTTTTTTCTGGCTGCAACGTTCCTAACTAAAGCATGACACTATTTATTGCAGATTTTTTTTTTTTTTTTCCTGAAGGAATTACGCTGCTCCATCAGTGCTGTAGGTGGCAGAGGGTAGCAGCAGGAACAGGAATGTACTGCTGAATGCTGATCCCCAAACCCTGAGCCCATTTTTTCCCCTGTTAAAACACAGTCTGCTTACCAAGCTCACACTTCCCAAATTTTTCTAACAGCCTTGCTCAGTCAGTACAGTGTTCCCACATCATTCCAGCCCTGACTTTTAGGCAACAAACATTGGGAAATAAAGCAGATGCACAACCAAGACTGTGCTTGCACAACCCCTGTGCTGCTGAAACAGGAGAGTTACAGCTGCACAAACCACCCTGACAATCCCCCATCTGAAAACCTTAAAGCCCAAGAAGTGTTTCCTTAGCTGAGTCCAATGTTTTACAAGAGCTGAGGTGAATCCTTTAAGTCTTGATTCAGTTATGGGCAGTGCCCCGAGCCTCAGTTTTCAACTACAAATCCAATTTTTACCTCAAAATGATGCCACTACTGCCTTGTAACAGCAACTACCCCTTGAAAACCAGTTTGAGGATGTTCTATACAGTTCAACTTGAATTAACCTCTACATTTATGTTCCTAAAGCAATTTCTGCCACAACACATACTGAGAACAAAATGAATTTTAGCAAACTTTTTCTTTACTAAAGTCTCTTGTTATAAATTACACAAATAACTTTATAAACAAATCCCCCCACTTGCATTTTGTTTAAAGTAATAACTTTATATCATACAAATAAAGAAATTTCAAGTATGAAAAGTGCATTATTGCAATAATACCTCTTTGCAAGTCCAAAAATCTTGGTTTAGATTAAAACTGTAAAGTGTAAAAAAGGAGTAAAACAATCAGTGCCATCTATTCATTCAAGAAGTCCAACATCTTAAAAATGATGCTTAGTGTGTTGCAGAGGCAGATTTACATCTGAAAGCAACATGTAATTGAAAAGAAGCTATGTGTGTTCATTGTTTTGCATTAATTCTTTTGTGTGTTTTTTTTCCCCCTAGTTTTCTTCACCTTTCTTGGCAGGAATTCTCCCTACAACCAGTGCTTTTCCTCAGCCATCACCCATTCTGTGCTGCTGCCACCTGCATGGTGCCGAGATCTTCATCCTCCTCGTGCATCCTCTTCAAACTTCCTGCAGGAGGCAAGAGGCAACTTCAGCCATGGGAAACCAGGATATTTAAACACTTCACACTCAAGTTGAAACCCAGCTTGCACATCAAAAGCCCTTCCCAAGAGTTTGGGATTCTGCTGCTAAAGGTTTGCTTAAAAATATCACCTCACACCCCCAGCAGGAACAGTTTCTCACCTGTGCTGCCAGGTGGGACTGAGAGGGATCTCTCCAGCTGCAGAGGTGACATCATCTGGATGGTTAATTTTGCTAGATAGATGGCTTCATATTCCTGGAAAGGTTCAAAAATGTTGATTGGAAATACTTTGGCATAAAGCTTTGCAAGGATGAGCAGGGCTAATTCAGAGATTATCTCACATTCAGGCACTGATTTGGGAGAAGGAGAATTCTTTGTTGCTTTGACATGAATGACAAAAACCATCAGGAATTCAGAGGAAAAGTTCAAGGATGACTAAAGAAATGGCTTTAAGAAACAAACAACATTTCCTCTGCAGCTCCTTCAGCACCAACCAAGACATTTCAGAGCCTCTTAATCACTGCACAAACCAGGATTTTTATTTCTCCTCCATTCCTGGATTTGCTTTGTCCAGAGCTTAAGTCTAAGGAACTGAGGTGCCCACTCATCTTCCTCCCAAGCTTTACTCCAGCTCCTGACATTTCCTTGAAGCATATTTGTGTAAATGTCTGTTTGGCAGGAAGATGATTCATTAAATGGCTTTTCAGTTATGATCAAGAACTAAAAAAAGTCACCTGAAGTTGATGGACAAATCCAGCATTAGGATTAATACAGAATCTTCTTTCTTGGACGTAAGTAAATGCATCCCTTAAAAAGAGAAAACACTTCAGTGAAAAGTGTGTAAAAGTCTCTGTGTCAGATTGAGTCTTCCTTCAGATGATCAGTTTTTCAGAACTACAGAATCTCTAAACTCTTCCCACAGGAACAGCCCCTGGGGCCTCTCCCAAGGTTTTATCCAAAGATGGAGGCTGCTGCCCTGATTCCCTGAGCAGCAGGTACCTGATTCTTATAAAAAAAAAATTTAAAAAAATAGTAATAATAATAAAAAGGGTGTAAACACCACTGCAGTGAAGTGAAATGGAATAATCAGCCCCTGGTAAAGTCTTAGGCAATGCGCTGAGACTGAGTGAAAACAAAGTTTCTGTTGCCTCCAAAATTCACTCACACCACTTGAATTAAAACCTGAATAGCTCTTCTTACCTGTACTTCACCCCAAATGTTTCCATTATGTATGCAATAACTAAGGCAGCACTGGGAAAAATAAAACAAATAAAAATTAGTAAAATAGATTTCAATTGTTTAAAAACATTAATAACAGGATGGATCATTTCCTACCTTCTAGAAATCCCTGCGTTCCCATGGACAAGAACTTTTCCTGAGAAGGAAAAAAAAAAAAAAACAACCCAAAAATTACCCAAATTTGTATTAACCGAATAAAATGCTTTGAAATGTAGTTTTTGCTTGGTATGGAGAACCAGGCAGCATCAAGGCACATCACCCTGAATTTCTAACTACACTCTGTCCTTTGGAATACAGGAGCTGGGATTCCTGCTCCTGTGAGGATTCTGAGTGACAGAACAGCCACAATGCAGATTTCAGGACCTACATTACAGAGGGGACAAAAAAAAAACTTCATGCACAGAACTCAGTTGTGTTTCAAGTGAAAAAAAAATCCAAACCCCAGAGGTTGATTTTCCAGTTAGAGGTAAAAGGAAAGAACACTTGGTTCTAAATTTGTCTAATACAGTTCAAACCAAGCATAATAAATCCTCAAATTTAAGAAAAGCTCATATTTAACCTCTAATACATACCCCTAAGTTGGTTTTAAAGCTTTAACAACACCTTAATAAATGAGGGAAAAGTTAATATAATTTTACCTCCACTCTGTAAACTTCCATCAATAAATTCTTTAGTCTGAAAAAGAGAAGAAAATACAAGACTCAAACTTTCAGATTATTTCAAGTGCAAGTAGTAGCAACACCTAAATTTGGTATAATGTTTATAAGCAGACATTTGTATTTCTTTTGTACTTTCAAGTATTCCTAAAATTGTCAGCTCTAAACCAATGAAGGCAATGTTGGGGTTTTTGGTGGAAGAAGGAACAAAATCCTTTTTTTCAGTTGCAAACTGAACTAAAATAAAGATAGAAACCCACAGCTCAAAACCAGGGGTTTGTTCCAATAATGGGCATTGTTTAATTTACAAGTTCCTTTTTAATTCCTCTGCAGCAAACATGTTTAAAGACACTGCAAAGCTCAGTAAATATTTTGAGTTTGATACAAAAAATGTAAATATTCTTGGGCTCAAATAGAAGTTCCCCCCAGGTCAAGGCCCTCAGAATTCCCCCATGACGAAATCTGTTTTGAGGCCAGTCTTTTTCAATTTTTATTCCATTTTTTTCTTTTGATACCATAACAAGAAGCAGTTCTTACAACTCCAACTGTTCCCATACTTTCAAAAAGGAGCTAATTACATTTATTAAAATGCCAAAAATAAAGTCAAGAGCTGGCAGCACTTGCAAGTGCCTCAGGCTGAGCATCACAAATGTGAAACTTGAATTTGTTAGTTCAGAAAACTCCTGAGCAATTCTCTTCCCAACCCATCTACTCACCATAGGGAAAAATCTGATTATATTCTCCACTGGATTATCTGCAATATCCAAGACTAAATACCTGCAAGGAAAAATTTACTCTGAGTACACAACAGCACAGAGTTGCTGCTCCTGGGAGCTGCTACAACCTCTCCACTACACTCCCACCTGCAGGAGGAACCCAGCACAGCCCCCTGGCTTTAATTCCTGCTTAGAATTAAATTAATTAGAGTTTAGAACTCTGAAATTCAATCAAGAACCTTGTGAGGAATCTCCTCCAACACCCCCTGACAGATTTCCCCTCTGAGAAATCACTTAAAACTGAAAAAAGTTACTACAAACTATGGGTAATTCAAATTTGCAGACTCATTCAGGATGAATAAAACTCATGGTTTGGATTTAAAGTCTTTCTGCACCTCAGCACATTTTTCAAATAATTCTGTCAAAGTGAAAATATTTGGAAAGAACACACACACAAAGGAATCTTGATCATTTCTCACCTAAATAACTGCTGGAAGTTTGGTTTAATAAAATTTGCTTCAATGTTTTGTCGTATGCATATTACATGGGTTATTCCATGTTTCTGGAGTACAGGTAGCTGAAGAGAAAGAAAAAAATATATATTTTAATTAAAGATTAGTATATTAGCCAGTGATAAAAAGAAAAAGCTGTACTTAGATACAAAATAGGGATATATCAAGGAAAATCTGAGCTGCTTTTCTAGAATTCAGAGTGTGCAAATGTTTTTTCCAAAAAAGAAAAAAAAAAAAAAAGACAAAAAAAGGAAGGCATTCAATGAACTTGTTTGTCTCTCCCCACTTTTCACTTTGCCTGCAATTTCAAATCCCTACATGAGGGAAGAACTTGCAGCCAGCACTGGATTCTTGCTGGAATCAGATCATGAAAATAAGATCATTTAACCCATGAGGCAAATTTGCAGAGCCAAGCTGTGCCTGAGCAGTGCTTGACTTTACTGTAAATTTAATTTTCCTTGTTTTAATGGCTATGTGTGAGTTCCCAGTTCTGGTCTTGCAACACTTTAGCAAAGGAAATAGGAATCGATAAAGTATCTCAAATGGTTTAAATTCTCTAAGAAAAATTATATTTAAGAGTCAATTTTAATACAAATAGCTCAGACCACCCCACAAATGCACCACATACTCCTTCCACTTTGGCATTTTTCACGTTCCAGTTCAGAACTGCAACCAAATTTACACCTCTATAGATACACTCGAGCAGATCACCACAGTAACAAATCAAATCACCACAGCAAAGCTTCCCTGGGAGAGAATATTCTGAAAATCATACCTTGCTTTTCATAGCTGAAGAATATGGGCCTAAAAATAACCCAGGTAAGATTTCCTAGGAGGCAAGAGAAGAGCAGACATTTAATATCAACTCCAAATGATTTGAAATAACACATTTCACTCACCTCACAACATGGCCGTAGACACAAATAATTTACGTATTTCTGATATGTGTAATCAGTGTCATTTATAGCAGGACAAGGGGGGAAAAAAATGGTTTGGCAGGATAAAAGAAACATGATCTTGGTGCTGGAGATCTTGTTTTGGACCAGGAACAAAGTCCTTGATTTGGACTAAGTTCCAGGTTGATTCCTGCATCTCACTCAGCCCCAGCTTAAGTGAAGGGAAATTTTAACCTGGTTTATAATCCTGTCTTGCAATTAATTCCAAATTGCTCTCATGAAAAGAGATACACACACGGAATTTCTTCAAGCTTTGGCCTGGCAGTGGGAAAATACGAGTTTTGAATCATTTATCTCCCCACCAATGAAGATATGCAAGTGTGTAAATCTTATCTTGTGCAAAGGTTTGACTGACACCACGGTAGGAAAATTTTAATTGTCCATTCCACCAGAGAACACTTCCAAGTTTAAGGTAGAAAGCAAAGCTCTGATACATTTTTAGCAATCATCTAAAAACATTCAGAAAACGTAGTATTTGGGGAATTTCTGTTTTAGTGTCTGCACAACAGAGATACAAACACACCTGTATTCCAAGCAGGAAAATCCTCACCTCAGTTAACTAATTAATTGTCTCCCATGGTGCTGCCTGGCACTTTACAGGTAAAGACTGATTTTGATACCAACTCTTTTTTTTCTCCACATTAAATGCTCCACGGATTTTGCCTCAAACAGTAAATAAAAGCATCCTACCTGCATCTCTCTCCTCATGGGATAGGTCCAATCCTTCAAAAAAAAAAAAAAAAATATATATACACACACAACAGAGAAACACATTCAGGCAGTCATGTGTACATGCATTTTATAGAAAATAATCACAAGCTCTGTACAAGCTCCCTGCTACCTTTCCACGTGGATGCCAGCACCACCCAAGTGCAAGGAATCCTATTTGGAAAGCTGATGTGAAGAAACCTCAAGTATTCTACAAAGAATCCTTAAGGCTGGAAGAGGTCCTTATCAGCTGTACATCCACACCCCAGCTTTCTGCTGAGAAACTTCCCTCTGAAGTGAGGAGGGGAAAAAGAGAAAGGAAAAAAGCTTTAGAACATTCTGTACTGGCTGATGCATTCCTGCAGCCACTGAATTAACAGAAGGTAACACGTGGAGCAGGTAACTCCCTTAAAATCCACACTGCCTCACCTAATCCACTCTGACTGAACAGTCAGGATTCAGCTCCAACAATGCCACAAACCTGTGCTGTCCATGACCACAGCAAGCCATTAGTGAGTCTCCACTCCTCCCCATCCCACGGCCAACTGGGAAGGCTCCTCACACAGTAAATAAAACACTGTCCATGATCCTGTTGGATTTCCAGCCCAGCAGCCCAGACCCCTAGGCTTGGGAGGGTTCAGCTCCCATTCCCAGTTGACCATTCACCACCAGAACTCCCAGAGCAAACGCCAGGATCAGAGTTTCCATCCTCTGCTCCATTCTGCAGCTCTGCCACGGCTGAACAGAAAGCTGCTCAGGCAGAGACTATTCCTGTCTTTCCTTCCCTACAACTCCCACTGGCCTCTATTAACAGGTTCTTACTCATTCCTTGACCCTCACACGTGAAGGAGTTGGAGATGAGATCCCAGTTACCATCTGGAGGTAAAAACAACAACAACAACAAAAAAAAACAAAAAAAAAAAAAACACCCAAACAAAAAAAAGGGAATACAAATATATCCAATAGATTGCATACATTTATTTACATAACTCTGTTGTTTGAGCACACACCAGCAGCTAAGAAAAAACTTGCCCTATGTTCTGATGTCCTCAAAAGTATGAGGAAGTTAAACTCCAAGTATTCCAGCTGGGATGGCAGGTCTGGATCACAGCAGGAAGGATCCCTTAAATTGCAGCACTGTTCACTTGAGCACCTACACTTGTCCCAGGAGTTTTAATTTCACATTAAACCTCTTTTTACCAACACAGTAAAAATCCTGTGCTTCCTTCAGACATTCCCCCCCCCCCAGTGCACAGGGAGGATATTCCAGCTCTTAATAGTGGAATTAAGAAGGGTTTTAGTATCACTAAAGTTATTTTGGAAAAGAAAGCAAACAAACATTTAGCCACTCCAGACAATCCTCTGGATAGCACCTAAAGTGGCAGCACAAACAGGGAAATGAAATGCACTGAAATGGGCTTTGCTGAAAACACACAAGTAGCTAAATTACTTCTGCATGTTTCAGCTGGAATAATAAACTCCTGGAAGCAGAAAGGAGAAATGCTGTGACGAAAGGATGATATTTACAGAACTGTATCCTTTGAAGGGGGACCTGAGAGGGTTCAGCATCACCCTGCTGGCTTGCTCTGTACACAAAAGCATCATTCAGCCCTCTAAAGGTCAGAAAAGCCCAGGTCTGTCCAAGTTTAAAACCAAGCCTAAGAGCAATAAGCTCCAAAAAGCTTAAGCTGCACTCCAGGAATATGCAAGCACTTCAGTGGGTTTATTACTCAGTAGAATTTAGAAATCTTAATCTGGAGCACAGTGAAAACACTATTTCATCACTATTTTGGCTTAACAACACATTGCAAATACTCCTTTCAAGTGCATCAGAGGCAGGGATTTTTAAGCCCTAACAGCTGTAAACTGTGCAAAATAAATAGGTAAGAACTGAGCAACGTGAGTCCAAAGGGAACCAAATCCCAAAAGACAGCACAGATGTTCTGAGCAGGAAAAAAATATCACTACAGGCCCCAGACGTTGGTCCTCAGTGCACTTCAGGAAGCAAGAGAGATACAGTTTCCAATGGGATTTAGTCTGCAAAGTGGCTCTCTGAAAGACAGTGTTTAAGGAAAACATTTAGTCTGAGACAGCTACACCAACTACTGAAAGAGTGATTTTGGTGACTGCTGACAGCCCCTCAAGGCTTTCAAAACCAACAATGCCAGATTATTCAAATTTTATGCAAAGTTATGTAAAAAACCCAATCTATTAATGGAGACTGAAGCCAAGCACTGGTTCCATTTTAAGGAATCCATTCCTCAGCCAGGTTTTCCACACTGTCCGGAGGCGAATAACAACTGAAAGCTTCTCTTTTGATCAGATCAAATGCAAGAATTTTGCTAAGAAAACAAAGGGTGATGCCAGAGGTGGAGGGAAGAACAGCATTCCTTGCTGCCACGGATTTGGGAGGCACTCCAGAACAAGTGACAACTCACCGGGAAACTCCATCATCAATATTTGCAAGACACCAAAGAGATGGAGTGCAAGAAAAACCCCCCAGAACTCTTAAGTTTTAAAGATGAGCCACTTTCCCTCTGACAAGGTCTCAGAAAGGCAGAAGGGGGGATAATGCACATTCCAAAGCTCTCCCTTCCCTATCCACAGCAAATCTCCAGCTGAAATAAGTGGAAGCTATGAATTAATAGGTAAGACTTGTCCACACTACAAAGAGCTTCGTGGTATCCAATATCCAAACTACATCACCAGCAGCTCTGCCAACAGTTTGGGTTATTTTGTCCATATTTTCTTCTTTTTCTTTCTTTCTTTTATTGTTCTTCCTTAGAACAATTTAATGGCAAAAAGTGACATGGAGTTATTTTTGTAAGAGCGACCTTGGCGAGGACTTAAACAAAAAAAAATTATATTAATTTTTTTTTTCTTTAAATTAATTGACCAGCCCTGACATTGAGACTGTACCAAAGCAAAGAGTGTGGTTTTTAAACACAACAGCCGAGCTGCATATGCCTCTCCAGAAGGAATGCAGTGAAATGGATCCACGTGACACAGCTTAACTGGTCCCTCACTGACAGCTGAAGTCTGCAGACCCATCTGATTTTCACACACAAAAGGCACAGCCCCAGTCTTTGTCTAAGCCCAGCTCTGGCTGAAAAGCAAGCCCAGTTAGGATGGTTCAACTCCTGATGCCTTGTAATCAGTAGAGCCTGCAAACCACGGGTGAAGGGGGAAGCTCTCAGAGATGAGGCAAAAACCACCAGCAAAAGAAATCAAATCAGTAGTTAAAGGAGAGGACATCAGGAAGTCTCTTCTAGATTCTCACTGCTGCTTTTCACCTGCTCAGCACCACCCACCCCTTCAATGACTCCTCCTGCCTCCCAGGCCGTCACTCAAATCCTTTGGAAAAGCTGCACACAGCTCCCAGTAAGACCTTCCCGACCACTCCAGCTATCCAACCCCTTCCCAATTCCCAGACAGCTTTTTTTGCTGTTGATTTACAGCATCACTTCCCTCTCCACACCCATTTCTCTTCCCATCCCAATTCAGCCCAGCAGGACTCCCACATGATGGATTTGTACACCTCAAAAATCCAGGGCTGTCAGCATCCTCTTGCCTGAAGCTGTTTGCCTGTAACACTCCAAACCTGCTACAAGTTTCTCCCACAGGTTGTGAAGTTGGAGCAGCAGAAGCTGTTAGAACAGCACCAGCCAGGGGCTCTGACCTGCTCCAGTTCCTGCATCTGCTCTGGCCAAGGGAGCTCCTGGCTCTGCCTTTAACCACTGCACAGGAAATTCAAATTACAGCCCCACCGTGTTGTATCAGAGCACCGAGGGCAGGATTACATCAGCAGCACCATCATCCCCCCCGGCCAGGCTGCAGCTCCGACTGGGGCTGGGTCCTGATCCCACAACAATGACCTCCACACAAAGGCTTCGATTCCCTTTAAGTGTCATTCGCACCATGAAATGAGATCACACCTTGCGTTTTTGAAAGCGTTTTACGAGTTATTTTACATAGCCCGAGAGGAGAGGGATGTTATCATCAAAGAACTGCACAAAAATCTAAATCGGTATTTGTAAAATGGAACAACTGCAGAAGAAATCCTGTAATAGTAGAGCAGTACCAGAGCACGCTCACTTGCCATATTTTAAAAAGAAAGCAGACAAACTAATTGAGGCACTGAAAGAATAGTCAAGGAAAATATTTGAGTATCACTAAAGCCTGTCATGTCTATCATCGTGAAACGTGGTAGTTAAGAGCCTCAAAATTAGCTACAAACAGGAATGAAGTGAAAGGTTGTGTCTTCAGTTTCAGTCATGCTTTGTGTTCTTGGACAGTTCGATTAAAAATATGGGATTATTATACAAATGGAATGATTTCAGTTATTCAGGAAGGGACCTACAACTATAATTTAGTGCAACTATCTGACTAATGCAAGCCCATATATATATATATATATATATATTATTTTTTTCCCCAGGTAGAAATCCTAGTGCAAGTTTATAAAATACACAAAATTAAACCAAATCCTTTCATTCCCTGAAGGTGTGAGCGTGGCGCTATCATGAGCAGAACTCAAGGAATGTTTGCACAGTGCTGCTGTCCCAAAAGCGGCTGAGGGCTGGAGAAAGGGGCAGGAGAAAGGGGGAGGTGACACTGTCACCCTTGCACAGCTGCTCCATCCCATGGCCACCACTCTCAGGAAACCATGTAGGGATGGAAGTAGTTTTCCAGGGAATTCTGTGTTTGTCAAGAGCATTTGGACAATGAGAAAGCCCCACCAGAGACATTTTTGCTATTGAAAATACAGAGGAACACAAAAGCAGGAAGGTAGAAAAGAGGAATAATAGCAGGTGGGAATGACAGAGCACACGGAGGAAGGAAGGAGTGAAGGACAACAGGGAAAGAAAGGTTATTTTAGCAGAGAGAAACCACAGAAAAGGATAAAAGGTAGAACTAATAGAAGCCATTTCTAAACAGAAATGGAAAGTAGAAACAACACAATTCCTATTTATCCCATTTTCTAGCACTGGTCCTAAAGACACCTCATTAAATACCATCAGCACACAGGATCAGCAGCATCAAGAAAAACTTTCATAATATATTTTTTTTGCCCAATAAAATTGGAAATAAAGCAGTGGAGGCAGAATCCTTCATCTTACAAGCAGCACAAGCACTCACACAGATTATCAGAATTGTTTATAATGGTTCAGGAATGGCTTTTTTCATACCCCTCCTTTTTCTAATTCATGAGTTGGGCTATACTGAGAGAATCCTCATTTAGCTAAAAACAAAAACCAAACCCAAACATGCCTTAATTCCCAAATTCTACAAACTGCTCCACGGTGCCTGTGTGGATCCCACCAGGCCTCCCCAGGATGGGAGGCACAAATTAATCAGGACTGAGAGAGACATTGCTCAACTTCAGCTGCCACAGAGCACTTTCCTGATTTATGCAAAGCAGTATCCTACAGAGTTGTGATCAAAATCTGTCACCTGATTTACATTTCCCAGCACAACACAGCATTTATTCTCCATTTTTTGGGCTCTATTACGTGGGCAGGTAAAATCATTCCAATGATACAGGCTTCCTACTTATTTTAGAGAGTCTGCAGAGGAGGGAAAAAGCTGTGTTTTAAGGGGTTCATTTGTGTTGCCTATCAAAAGTCAGAGTAAAAAACGTTTAATAGATTTGTTCCACCTTTAGAAGGGCTGCATCACTTCATAGTTTAAAAAAAGCAGTCAGAAATACATTAGCATTTCAGACTAAATATAGCTGTCAAAAATGTAAATTTCTTTTTTAGAAAAACCCCATGTGCTAAAAAGAACTCTGCTTTGATGCATAACAAAAAGGCAAATATGTCTGCTTAGTCAATAGGCTGCTAAATTAATTACAAAACCCATGGAGAGTCCTAAAAAAATTCTAAGTACATCATGAATACTTGGTTTGCTCAGCCTGACTGCAAGCAAACACGTTTTAACAAATAAATAAACTGGTAATTGTTGCTGTGTTCTCATTATACATATCCTAGTACTTTTTTTCATTTGCTTAACATTTAATGGAAAAATAATTTCTATTAAATTCCTTCAATTATTCCAGTCCTTACTGACCTTCTTTCCAGAAGTACTAAGGTGTCTCAGAACTAATAAGCCAACATGTACTAATTGTTATTAACCTGACCCTTTTTAATGGGTTTTTAGCCCTATTATTTCCTCCCAGTATAAACATGTAACACAGAACTTCTTAAATTTAAGGAAGTTTGAAACCCGACCTTGGAAAACGTGCTGATTTTAGGGAAAAAAAAAATTAAGCTTAGAAATGGTTTCACATCACACATAGTCACTATTACCCATAAAACTGAGATATTCACCATCACCAGACTGTAAAAGAACACACAGTTCACAGACATTCCCAGTATAAAACAGAAAAGCTTTGCCAGAATGGTGAGTTCCAGGTTTTCCAGCCTTTCCCAAGCTCCCAAAAGTACCAACAGCCGAGAAATTTAAAAATCCAGCAATCCCAAACACCACACCATGGATTAGGGACAGGGCAAACAATATCCAGGCTGGAAAAGTGACCTATTTATCCAGAGCACATCCCTGCAGCCCGGCCCAGTCAATCCAGGCTGCTCTCTCCCCTCAACACCTCTCCCTGTGCCAGAAAGGAACGGGATGCTGTGCAGCCAAGCAGCGATTTGGCTTTATTTTTAATTATTGGTATTATTATCAAAGCTGTGACATGGTTACGAGTGTCAGCTCGGTGAAGGGAGCTGGGGGTGGCACTTGGATTGAGTCGAAGAAATGACAAAGCTGCACTTTTGAGCAGCAGGGAGCCAGCCAGGGATTCCCCAAGCTCTCCCTCCTCCCCTTCCCTGCATCCGGAAAACAAATCTGCCGAGCCAGCATTAAACCATCCACCACCAACTTCCTGAAATATTAGGGATTACTCCTCACTGAAGAGCCTCCTCACTGCAGTGCCCAGGAGAGGATCTTCTGCTTTCCAGGAAAATCTACATTTTGTGGGGAGAATGATTTTAGTTTCCTCAATTTGCTTTTCCAAAGCACTGTCCTAAGAACTGGGCTAAAGTCTCTTACACTTTGCATTTAACAGGTTACCTCCACAAGAACTTTGATATTCACCACTGGCTTTCACTTTCCTGTTTCCCCCACATGCTCCAGCTATTTATTGTCTTATATTCAGAGCTTGGAATTTGTTTACATGATGTTGTATTTAGATCAAGTCAGACACAAATGTAGAATACGGAAAAGAAATTATTACAGTTTCTAGAATCAGTTCTCGAAAATCCACACTATGTGAAGTTCTAACACACTATACATCATATTATTTATAGACAGCCCACAAAAAGACCCCAAAATTGAAAGCTGCCCTGAAAGACAATGCATTATAATGTCCTTTTTCATCAGTTAAGAGTTGTAAGACTGGCAATGAGCTCTGGTTTCATTTTTATTTTAACCCCACATTCCTCTTTAGCCATTTTAGATGAAAAGCCACCCTCAGACAAAACTGTGGATAATAGGATTGGTTTCTCCAGAAAGAAAACGTATTTTAAAACAAACAAATTATAAACCTCACAGGGTGGTAGACGATTTGTGTTGAGATACAAAGTGATTACAACTTTGTGAGAACAACTAAATAACTTGTAACACCTCCAGAGCACTGAAGTGATGGGAATATTAAATCCTGACGACAAAAACAGAACAAAAAGAGTCACTCCCATACTTCAGGTAATTTACCACCATAACAGCATTGAGCAACGCTGTTCAAACAGAAATAAATGCTGATGTTTAGAAACACACGACAACCTACAGACGTCGGAAGAGCTCACACACTCTCAGCTTCCCTCACGCAGGCTGTGACATTTCACATTAAATATCTGAGGCCACCAAAGGGGGTGGGGGGGAACACTCGGGGATGTTTGTGACACACAAAACACAGAGCAGCAGCGCCCAGGAGCTGAGCCAAGTTCAGAAATCAGACACCGCGCAGAGCGCACATTGCCACCTGTCCTCGGCCGCACACTACTCCTGGCTCTGGAACACCGTGGAAATACCTCGGCGATGGACTCACCCGAGTGCCGGATGGCTCCAGGAGGAGCCGAGAGGGGAAAGGCAGCGAGGGCTCGGCAGGGACACGCAGGTACTGCCGGCCGGGGCTGGGAGCACAAGGACACGGCCGGGGCCGCACGAAGGCACCGGGACACCGAAGGGCGGCCAGCAGACAGGCTGGGACACGCGGAACGCAGGAAAGAGGGCACAAAAAGGAGCGGGGGCCGCTGTGGGTGGGTAAAAACCGAAGGAGATGAAGCGAGGGGGCTTCGTTCCCTGAATGCGAGGGTGGCGAGATTGCCCAGCCAAGCCGTGGCCGCCCCATCCCCGAAGTGCTCAAGGCCGAGTTGGACAGGGCTCGGAGCGGCCGGGAACAGTGGGAGACTTCCAGGCCGGAGGCACCGGGGAGATGCCGAAAGGCCGGAGCTCTGCGAGGGAGATGGAGGAAGCGCCCGGCAGCGCCCAGCGGAGGAAGGATGCGGTCGGTGGTCGCAGGGGGGTCAGCGGCACAGGGCGGGACGATGGATCCCAGCGGGAATCCCGCGGGAAGGGCGGGCAGGGCTGTGAGGGGAAGCCCCGGCGGGGCCGCGGGTCGGGCGTGTGCGGGGGGCCGGGAACCGGAGTTCCCGCTCACCTCAGAGTCCTCTTTGGCCTGCGGCAGCGCGGGGAAGGCCGGTTTGGCGAGCTCCATGGCCGGGCGCTGTCCGGGCGGGGCAGGACCCGGGGCAGGGCGGCTATTTGGGCAGCGGGGCCGCGGGCTCCGGCTCGGGAGCGGCAGGAGATGGAGGCGGCGGAGGAGGAGGCGGCGGCGGCGCGCTCAGCCGCTCGCGCCCGGCCGCCATGCTGCTGCTGCTGCTGCCGCCTCTTCTTCCCTCCTCCTCCTCCTCCTCCTCCTCTTCTTCCCACCTCTTCCTCCGCCCCCTCCTCTTCCTCCTCCTCCTCCTTCCAGCCTCCGGCCCGCCCCCGGGCCCCGCTTCCTCAGCCCCCTCCCCGCTCCGCCCCGCTCCGCCCTCAGCGCTGTGCCCTCCCCTCACGGGCAGCTGACGCCGCGGTTCGTTTAATGGAGCCGCTCGCCAGCTCCGAATCCCGGGTGGCTCTCCGCGAAGTTTCAGTAACGAGCGGTTCACGGTGAGCAGAACCTGGCCCTGAGCGCCTCCCGCCGTGGCGCGGCCATTACCGCTCCCCTGACATTCCCGAGGGCTCCTTCTCCTCACGCGCTCGCGTCCATCTTGGCTCCGTCGCCCATGGGAATGTCGCTGTTGCCTCGTGTTGTCGCTGGCAATGCCCAGCGGGTCTGGACTGCCCAGGGAGGTGCTGGAGTCCCCACCCCTGGCAGTGGCCTCGGTGCTCTGGGCTGCGGACCAGTCACAGGCTGAACTCGGTGATCCCAGAGGTGTTTTCCAGCCTAAATGACTCTGGGATCTCCAGTCGGCTCCTCTTTGTGTGAGTGATGCCCTCAGACACCTCAGTGTTGGAGCAAGAACCTGCTTGTCTGCTTTTTGACGTCTCATGCTCTGAGAACTCCAGGAGAGCTGGAAAGGGACTGGGGACAAGGGATGAAGGGACAGGACACAGGGAATGGCTTCCACTGCCAGAGGGCAGAGATGGATGGGATATTGGGAACTGGGAATTCCTGGCTGTGAAGGTGGTGAGGCCTGGGCACAGGGTGCACAGGGAAGCTGTGGCTGTCCCTGGATCCCTGGAAGTGTCCAAGGCCAGGTTGGACATTGGGGTTGGAGCAGCCTGGGACAGTGGGAAGTGTCCCTGCCCATGGCAGGTGTTTGGAATGTGATGTTCCTTAAGCTCCCTTCCAACCCAAACCATTTAAGATTCTATGGAATTTCACGTTAAGCTGCAGTTTTTCATTCCTCTGCTTTTTGGTGAACCAAAATTTTACACTGGTGTCACTGGAATTTCTGAGGGAAGCTTAGTCAAAGCAAGCCACATCAACGGGTTGGTTGCTTAAATGAAATTGGAAGTTTCCTTTTGGAAATACTAGACTTGGAATCTTAATGAGTCTCAATTCTTATTTCTAGTGC
This sequence comes from Cinclus cinclus, assembly GCF_963662255.1. Lineage (NCBI taxonomy): Eukaryota > Metazoa > Chordata > Aves > Passeriformes > Cinclidae > Cinclus > Cinclus cinclus. The sequence goes on from NC_085051.1 coordinate 60,277,136, forward strand.
ACATTTCTGCTAAATAAAAACTTTGAGAAACCTTCAAAAATCACGTTTTGGTAACCATTCCCAAAGCCAGAGGCTAAGTTCGCTGTTTACAGTGCTGTTCTGCTCAGAAATGGACTTTTATTTCATGTTCTCATTGTTCCAGGCACAGGGGTTTACGAGCTGCACTCAAAAGGGTGTTAAAACTAAACCTGAGAGTTTTATCTTTACACTCCTGACACAGCCTCAACAGGGAGAAAGGTCTGTAACAGCCACATAAACAGGGAAATATTGCTGCCTGTCCTTTTTTAACTGTTCTGCACCTTTTTACCATCTGTTCTATCTGTGATGGGAAAGGAAATAAAACTACAGCTGTTAAAATTGCCAGGGAGATGCTGTGTGTTTCCTGGGAAGTCAAGAGCTAATCTAATGTACTTGCCTGTCAGCTGAGCAGGCCCAGAGTAATCCAGTTAGGATAATGAGAAGTGGCCAGAAGTGCAATTTAGTGCATTGCTGCTCCAGTCCAACATTCAGGTGAGCTGCACAGTGCAGTGGGTCTGTGTGCACCCCTCAGGGTGGAAATGCTTGAAAAATAAAAATAAAGCAGATGCCCTTAAAGTAAACCTTGTTTACTTCTTGTAATAAACAAACACCAGCTCAGGTAAATCCTATTTCCAGAATTCAGCAGCAAATGAGTGTGCCAAGAGCTGGCCAAGAGGCTAAAGGCACCTGGCTTGTAGCAGCCACAGAGTGGCTACAGGAACAGGGCAGTGTGTCAGGCTGTCACTGTGCTGGGCACGGTGACAGCCCTGGGGACAGTTTTGGGTCACTCAGAACAAGACACTGAGGGGCTGGAGAGTGTCCAGGTCAGGGAATGGAGCTGGGAAGGGGCTGGAGTACCAGGAGAGGCTGAGGGAGTTGGGAAGGGGCTGAGCCTGGAGAAAAGGAGGCTCAGGGGGGACCTTGTGGCTCTGCACAACTCCCTGACAGGAGGGGACAGCCGGGGGGGATTTGGGATCTGCTCCCAGGGAACAGGGACAGAAGGAGAGGGAACTGCCTCTAGTTGTAAAAGAAAAGGTTTAAATAGGGTATTAGGGAAAATTTCTTCCTGGAAAGGGCTGTCCAGACCCCACCAATCCCTTCTCTCTCCAAGGCTTAGGCTGCCTCTGTTTGGTATAGGAAGCACAGGACTCCAATCCTTACACGAGAGAAAAGTTGCTCCTCAAACTCAGAATGAGTTCACAAAATTCACCTTTCTCTCTGAGAGCTACACACAAAGTCCACCAGGATGAACAGATTTAAACAGGTTTTATTCATAAACTGTTTGGGGAAAGGAGATTTACTGATATACAAAAAGCCAAGAAATGAACTGACTTTTGTCCTGTTTGTGAATCCCTTCAGGCACGTTTATAAATTCCCACCATAACTGCTAAGAGAAGAACACATCTCCAGACATTTTTACTGAGCCTGGGCTGTAATGAACACTGCATTTCAGAATTGTACAGAAAACACACTCCTGTAGCCAACTTGCAACTAGCATTCCCAAAATTACTAGCTACATGCTACACAGACACCTTACAATGATAATTGAGAAGTACATTATTTCTCTCCTTTTTTTTTTTTATGCCTTAACCCAGTAGGATGTGTACAATCAATCACAAATTCTATGGTTAATTTACACAGGTTTGTAGTCAAGCTTGGACTCCAGCTTCTTGGAATCAGCCACTTTCCTGACAGCTTTCATGAAATCTTCCTGAACTACGAAGTCATGATCAGCACGGATAGCAAACATCCCTGGGAGGGAGGATTTAACAGTTGGAAGACAGAACATGAAATATCACTCAAATTCAAATGAAAACTGATCCAGGCTCCACTATCTATATGACTTTCCCATGTCTTGGATGTTGTCAAGAGGAGGGAATTCACCTTTTTGAACTAGGGGATTACTAAAACCAAAACTTGTTCGAAGTCTGAGCGTGCATTTGCTGTGCCACTCAGCCTGCCCATGCAGGCACACCACGAGTACACAAATTTTAATGTGAAAAGAGCATAAAACAGCATCAGCTCTCCAGGCACACGGGTACCAAGAGCCCTGACTTCTCTCCAAAAAGGAGAAAAATGGGTACAATCTCTGTTTGTGGAATGTATCTGGTTCTAATGAGACAGTGGGACACATCATGATCAGCCAACAAATGGCTGGCTCAGACCAGCTCGACTGAAATGTTCCAGCAGAACATTTTGAGTTCCTGGGTTTAATCCACAGAGGAACAGCTCCAAGATTCAGCATTATCCAAGACTTAGCACATCCAAATGAGGAGTTAAGGAATTACCTGCTTCAGTACAGACGTTTCTCAAGTCTGCTCCATTGAAGCCATCTGAGAGCTTCACAATTGCTTCATAATCTGTTCATAAAACAACAATGTTCATAAAACAGCAATAAATCACCCTTCCCCTTAGGGTGCCAATAAAATACAGATCTAGCTCCCAAACTTGGATTTCAGTGCAGACAAGAGAGCTGCCCACTGGGCTGATAAATTAGCTGGAATCAGCAGCTGCATCAGCCCTTCCATTAAAACAGAAATGTGTGGCAGCCAAAAGCTCATGTTACATAATTAAATCCCAAAGTTACTAACTTTTGGTTACAAGAATCAACATGAAGTGCAAAAGCTCCATAAAGGCAAGGTTCTTATCATTTAAATGCTGTAAAAACCTAGAAAACTTATCTCCAAGTGGTCATAACTAATTCCCTTTCCACTTCCAACACTCCATCTAATAAAGGCACTTAGTGTCTTAATACATTAAGCCTGATATTTTATGCACATGTATTTACTAAAAGAGTGGACATGGTTATAATTCAGTGGAAATCAATTTCTAAGCCACTGTTGAGTCTCCAGCAAGTTCTGATTTTTGCAAGGCTGCTTATTAAAACTATCAACTCCCTGGAAAACTTTTCAATTTCCCTTCTGTATAAAATTCAAAACATTTGAGTTGAATGTTTTTATCTCAAGAATCCAAAAGCTCCTAAACATGAGAAGTTCTTCAGCTGTATTTTAATTCCATGCAGTACAATGGCATATAAAAATTCTTTTCATAATTGGAAAGTTAAAAAACATAAGCAAGGGGAATGAACAAGGTTGAACAGTGCAAGGTTTTGAGTTTAGACACCTGGATTGAAGCAAGAGAATCTCATGCTGGAACCTGAGCAAATCCTTATCTTTGGGTTTTAATCCAATTTCCTCTTCACCCTTCTACTAAGTTCAGGCCTTCCTTTTGGGGTATCAAAGCTGAGCATCACAGTTTTTCTACATCACATGCAGGAATTTACCAAGGACCTGACCTCTCACCTTGCTGCTGAATGGCAGAAGGGATGATCCCACCCTGCTCTGCTCCGGTGCCAAAGAGAACAGATCAAACAGAATTCCAGAATCCCACGATGGTTTGGGTTGGAAGAGACCTTCAAGACCATCTCCCTGCAACCCCTGCCATGGCCAGGAGCACTTTCCACTCACTCCAAGCCTTATCCAGCCTGGCCTGGAACACTTCCAGGGATCCAAGGACAGCTACAGCTTCTCTGGGAGAACTGAGCCAGTGCCTCACCATCCTCACAGGGAAGTTTCTTCCCAATATCCCATCTAACCCAGCCATTCCCACTTGTGCTGTCACTCCATGCCTTGTTAAAAGTTTCTCTCCAAGAACTTTACCTCAGGTTCATGATTTGCTTTGGAGCTCCTTCTCTCTCATAGCCTGCAGCCACGTGCAGGTTTAAGCCAACACTGCTGCTAAGAAAAGCAATGCCCACCCCTGGCCCTCCCCCAGCTCCTGCTGTCCCTGAGCTGAGCTGCAGCTGCTGATGCAGCCAGATGGTGGCCGGGATCAGCTCCAGGGGATGCAGGAATCAGCACTAAGGGGGTGGGGGTGCCACAGGGGCCCTGCTGCACTCCCAGACAGCCAGCAGTGCTTTAAAGGCAAATCCCAGCCCCAGTTTCCTCCAGGAAAGCTGGGAGGAGTCACTGTGAAAGCAGGACTCTGGGCAGCTCAGAGTAACCCAGTCCTTAAATAAACCTTCCCCATTTTAGTCTATTCTTCTCCCCTTACACTCCTGAGAGAACGATCCACACCAGTACACACAACAATTCTGCCTATGCCATCTCCAAACCCCAAGGTTTCTCCCTGACTTAAAGACTGCTGATTTCAGACTTCTTCATTAACAATATTTCTTTCACTGAGGGGCGAATGAAAGCAGTCTTTACTTGCACTGAGCTGTTCCATTAGAAACAGGAAACTGCCTGGTGAGAATCACGTTGATTTTCCAGTTTCCAGCTGGACTCCAAGGGTTTATATTCAGTTTTCCTTTTCAAAGACTTAATAACAGTTCAATGAGGATGCATTAAAAAATAAAACAGGTAGAATTCCAAGAGGAGAAGTTGTGTGGGCAGTGTAGAGGTGGGAATACAGTCAGAATCACAGTAACGACTCACCCTCTTCCCATCTCTACAACCAGCAGTAGGAATGACATCCAGGGAACTTCTACTCACCTATCTCACCATGTTTGGTTATAGGACCTGCGTGAATCTTCAAAATATCTAATCTGGCTTGTTCATTTGGTAGATCAATATCTAGAAAGAATTACAGCTTCAGTAAAAGCAGAACCCACAATTCCCATGATTACATCCTCCTTCCAGCCAGTGGGAAGCAGAAACTCACGGATTTTTCTATCCAGCCTTCCGGGCCGCAGCAGGGCAGGATCCAGGGTGTCAGGTCTGTTGGTAGCCATGATCATTTTAACTCTGTGCAGAGTGTCAAATCCATCCATCTGATTCAACAACTAACAGGGAACAGAACTTTGGTTTTAAATAACCCCAAAGCTTCCCAGTCTGATTTGTTTTCCTGCCTAAGTATTCTTCACCAAGATGAAAAGCTCTGAAGTAAAAAAAAAAAAAAAAACAACCCTACAAGGCCTTGAGCTCCCTGAATACTCCATCCCAAGTAATGAAGGGCTGAAGAAAGACACTGAAAATGCTTTGCCCCAGAGAAAAAGACATTGAGCAAAGCTGAGCTCAAACATGAAAACACTTGACTAAAACAATGAGGCAAAGAAAATATAGCAAGGACTAAAGGAGCCAATGGCTGCCTGACACATTTGGATTGTAGTGCACCAAGGCCAGGACATTCCAATTAGACTTGAAGAACAGCCTGTGGAATACTAATCCACACACAGGAAGGCATTGCACTGTGAACACTCAAAGCACTTGCTCTTTGATCACAGTGATTTAATTCTCTATGGAAGCAGACATATTCTTTTGAACCAAGCAAACTGTTTGCAAACACAGGCCAAGGAAGGTTCCCATTAGCTTCAGAATTCCTAGCTGTCACCAGTGGTTTTAACAGTCTCTTCACACGACCCAATTTATCAAAGTAGTTACTACAGGAACAAAGAAATACAAGTGCTCCTCCTAGCTTTGAAAATCCAACTGCAACAGCCCAAAAATGTTATAGACTGGGTATCTTTGGGAGTAAAAGAGACAGAAAGGGGGGGTTCTCCAAACCTTCAAAAATGCAAGGAACAACAGGCAGCAAAGGAATCATTTCAGCAATTTAAAAGATTCAATTAGTCTCCACACTGAACTTGTGGCTGAGTTACCTGGATGTGCAGCTGCCTTCTGTAAAAGCAGCACTTAGTTCACTTTTAGTTTAAGATTACTAACCCAGAAAAGGCACTGCAAAGCCAGATCCCAGGTAACAATTCCCACCTGTATTATGATTTAATGTGGCTGTTCAGGCCAGAGTCAGGAATTGGACACTCACTTCCATCAGAGTCCTCTGAATTTCTCTATCAGCTGATGTGCCTTCGGAAAAGCGGCGCCCACCTGCGGCACAACAAACCCATCAGTTCTGCTACTTGATTTTTCCCTTTTAAACAGGGGGAATTGGCTTTAGAGCTGACTCCAGCCTTTAAAGGAGAGCCCAGCCACCTCCCAGGCCATGAGCCTTACCAATAGCATCGATCTCATCCATGAAAATGATGCAGGGCTGATGATCTCTGGCGTAATTGAACATCTCCCGGATCAGCCGAGCGCTCTCGCCGATGTATTTGTCCACTATGGAACTGGACACCACCTTGGGAAGGACAGAGGATGTGGATGAGGAGACTGGAGAGCAAACAGACCCAATGTGTGTGGAGGCAGTGCTATTACACACCTTGAGGAAGTTGCAATCCAGCTGGCTGGCAACTGCTCTGGCCAAAAGGGTTTTTCCTGTACCTGGACAGACAAGAGATTGAAGCTGTTTTATTATAAACTCAACACTGCTTGCCAGTGACTTAGGAAGGATGGGAGGGGGGAAGGGAAGGGGAAAAAAGGGAAAGGAAGAGGGAGGGAAAGGAAAAAAAAAGGAAATAAAAAAGGGAAAGAAAAAAACGAAGAAAGGAGACAGAAGAGGAAGAGGGAGAGTGAGAGTGAAGAGGGGAGAGGGGAGAGGGGAGAGGGGAGAGGGGAGAGGGGAGAGGGGAGAGGGGAGAGGGGAGAGGGGAGAGGGGAGAGGGGAGAGGGGAGAGGGGAGAGGGGAGAGGGGAGAGGGGAGAGGGGAGAGGGGAGAGGGGAGAGAGGAGAGAGGAGAGAGGAGAGAGGAGAGAGGAGAGAGGGAGAGGAGAGAGGGTAAAAAAAGGAAAATCAAATACAGTAGAAAGAAAATAGATAAATGAAAAAGAAAAAGCTTTTTTTAAAAAAGGGGAAGAAGTAGAAACAAAGAAGGCTTTTGCCACAGCCTGAAAGCAACAACCAAACACTTGTTGCCCTTAGCTGGGACTCACCAGGGGGGCCGTAGAGCAGGCAGCCTTTTGGAGGGATAATTCCCACACGCTGGAATAATTCTGGGTTTGTAAGTGGCAGTTCAATGACCTGAGAAAGGACAGAGAAACAAACTGAGCCTCTGAGTTTTAAAACAGGTAATGATGCACCTGCCAGGCTGGTTCTCATGTATCTGCATTCTTATTTACTGGAAGCATTTTTGTGTGAGAAACAGTTTGATAAGAAAATGTCAGAGATCCTATGGATCAATCCACTCCCCTGGCCTGGCTCTGCAATTGCTGCTTCCTCTCAATGCTCTTTGCTCAAATCACATCCCTACTGTCCAAATTCCATTCCCCAGAGCAATCCTGGCAGTTTTTGAGCAAAATTCCAGTCTGCTTTGCTGGCCCTCCCACTTGACTTCAAGGCACTCCAACAGCCTAAAGGGCCTTAGATCCTTTAAAACCCTCTTCCCTAAAGGACTATCTTCATTTCAATCCAAATCCAAGCACTTTAAATGAGCACTGATCTGAGAGGATCCTCGAACAGCCCCGTGGTGGTGGAGAACAAACATTAAAAAGGTGGTATTGCCCTAAAAAGCCTCACTGAGAGCATTGACCAGTGTCTGATGGGGGTCTGAGGCACTGGGTACCTCCCGTAACTCTCGGATTTGTTCCGACAAGCCTCCGATCTCAGAGTAGGAAACATCTCCTGGGTCTTCATGAGACATGTTATAAACCAGTGGATCCACTTCCCTGGGCAAGTATCTGCAAAACAAAGAGTTAAGAGGAGATATTTTTATTGTGCAGACATATTTATAAGTTCATAAAGTTATTCCCATACATTTTACAGTTATATGAACATTATTTCTTCTCTTCCCACCTTATGTGCTGAAAAAACAGAAAAAAACCCAAACCTAGCAAACTTTTTAAAGTCTTTAAACACAGCTTAAAATATGGCTGAAAATACTATAATTGTTTTTCTAAAGAACAAACTAATTCTTTTTAAATCATATAAAACAGACACACAAGTCTCCCCTCAAAGTAACTGTCCTTGCTTAAGCATTTTCTTTGCAGAAAATGTTTACAAAATACTGCAGAAATTATTATTCAAGTCTTTTGTGTAATGTTTTTCCCCCTTTTTATGATGAGAAGAGCAGAATCCTACCTCATAATAGTCAGAGTGGTCATGTCCAGAGCAACTCTCGTCCCTGGCTTCAGCTTACTCTTGTCAAGCTAGTCCCAAAAAAAGGAATTCTGTTAGAACCCCACTCCAACACAATCCCTGGTTTTAGCAAAGATGTTCACTGGAGTTTGCACTCCTTTCTCCATCACATACAAGAAGAAACAAGGCTGCAGAGTGACACACCAAGCAGTCATTAACCTACCTCCACCACTTTTAAAATAAAGACTGTTTTCTAGTGCATCATTCATTTTTAATTTTACTGCTGTCAATCTGACTGCATCAGTAGGATCTAATCCTCCCCTCTGCTCCACACAGGAACAGCTGTTTCACACTGACCAAACAGCCCTCACAAAAAGTTGAACATTTTCTTGTGTCATGACTTCCCCTCTTTGAAGTCAGCTGTTCAATTATTATTCCTTCACCCCAGATGCCTCCTCACCTACCTCAGAAGATTTTGTCTGCTTATTCCATTTTTATGGGATTTCTAAATACATTCCAGTACACCCTACTAAATTTTGTTGGAATTAAAAGAGGATTTGGACAACCCTTTCCCAGGACATCTGCAAGTTTCCCATTGTCCCTGCTGGGGGATTTATAAGGTCCCTTGCAATGTGGGTTCTTGACCCTATGGAAGGGTTTAGGATCAAGCTGTCTCCCTTCCCTTTTTGGGGTCACTGCTAAGACCTATTTCCAGCTTCCTTATCCAAAGAACTTTGTAACAGCTTGGAATTCTCTCAGATTCAACTCTGCCCAACAGACTGAAGTTATTTTGCAGTGAGAAGAAAACAAAGAGAAACCACTTGACCTTCTTAGCTAATGCACTTGAGATAGGGAAGTAATTTTGCTTAAACAGCCTTGCTCTCCCCCCTCCTGAGCAGAAGCAGCTCAGCCACGAGGGCTTTGATCAAAAACTTGTCCTTCTAGTCCAGGAGAAATTGTTTGTCTTTGATATTTTGACATTTTGAAAACAATCAGGGGTATTTTTGGTTGGTTGTTTATGTGGCTTTTTTTCCCCTGAGCCTCTGGGAGCAAATCAATGATCTTTTAAGATAAAAGAGGGATTTTAGTGAAGAATAAACTCCAAAGTGCTGGTTCATCCAAGGATAACCTATTCCTTAGGATTCCCCTTTGTTTCAACACAGAACATCAAGATTACCTCATATGCCCCAGAGTGGAATTAAGTTTACTTATGTCCCAAAATTCTGCAATGAACATCAGTTTCTCTCCAGAAAGAGCAAAAAAAAATTAAAGATATGGATAAAGATAATGGTTTTAAACAGACAGAGAGTTTAGATGAGAGATTGAGAAGAAATTCCTGGCTATGAGGATGGGCAGGCCCTGGCACAGGGTGCCCAGAGAAACTGTGGCTGCCCCTGGATCCCTGGAAGTGTCCAAGACCAGGTTGGACATTGGGGCTTGGAGCAGCCTGGGACAGTGGAAGGTGTCCCTGCCCATGGTAGCAAGTGGCACTGCATGAGCTTTAAGGTCCTTTCCAACCTAAACTATTCCATGATTAGGATATATCATAAAATAACATTAAATCTAAAACTCAGCAGTGTGACAGCAACAATCACAGCACAGCAACAGTGACATTACACAATTATCACTTTTCATAATAATTCATTTTCAGAGAGTCCAAAAACAGGCAGAAGGACAGAATTTTGACTCAATAAAAATCATAAAACACATGCAAGGTCTTGGGAATGCTGTGGATTATTTTGTCTCCACCAGGAAACTACAGAGGGAGAGAGGAGCAGGTACCAGTGTAAAACAGAACATATTACCCAACTAAGGACCCAGTGAATGAAATGCAATGCTAATATTCCACACCAAAGCCAATTTTAATGAATATTCACACAGATCAATTACCTGACGGCGACAGCCAACCACGTATCTTGGTCCATTTGTAGCCTTCACAATGACTGGAGAAAGAAAAAACCCAAATTTACTCCATTCACCCTCTGAGTTTTGCTTCTGAATTATACAGAATGTTTTTCTGGAAATAATCTGATCACCAATACTTACTACTCTATAACTTTAACAAGATTTAAACTTCAAAAGCTTATTATTTTGTGGCTGCTCCATCCCTGGAATTACTGCATGCCAGGCTGGAAAGGGCTTGGAGCAGCCTGGGATAGTGGAAGGTGTCCCTGCCCACGGCAGGGGGTGGAATGAGATGATCTTTAAGGTCTCTTCCAACCCAAACCAACCCATGGTTCCACGATTTTCACAATCTCAGAGAACGTAACAGTTCAGTGTACTTACACTTCTCCTCTGTCAGCTGTTTAAGAACCTCTCCAACAATCTGTAAAAGAGTAAATACAGCATCAACCACATGAAAAATTAACATTGCAGGACTCAGACACACTGTAACCCATCCCTAACACACCAGTTCCTGATGTCAAAGACCCTGTTTTGTTCTACCTGGACTGTTCCCACTTTCTTTTTCTTGATGCTAAAAATGGATGTAAAGATTATATCCAGGCAGATACACTGGCAGTAAGCAGCACAGGATGCCAACACCTCATTTCCCTCACGTACCTGCCCAACACTCTGCAAGGCCTTGAGATCATTTTCTGACTTCTCATACTGCTTGGTGAGTTCTTTCAGCTGCTCCCTTACTGGAAGAGGAAAGAAACACAGGATTTTGGTAACCTTCAACCCCACAAGAGCATGGGACCAAACCCTTATTCCAGCAGCAAATCTGCAGGTAGAGGGAGACTGGGAGACCAGTAAGGACCCTTGAGCTAATGTGGAGAAGGGAACAGAGCTGAGGAAGGGTCTGGAGTATTAGGAGCAGCTGAGGGAGCTGGGAAGGGGCTCACCCTGGAGAAAAGGAGGCTCAGGGGGGACCTTGTGGCTCTGCACAACTCCCTGACAGGAGGGGACAGCCGGGGGGGGATTTGGGATCTGCTCCCAGGGAACAGGGACAGGAGGAGAGGGAACGGCCACAAGCTGTGCCAGGATAAGTTTAAATTGGGTATTAGGGAAAATTCCTTCACGGAAATGTTGGTCACTCATTGGGGAGAGGCTGCAGACGAAGACAATGGAGTCCCCATCCCTGGAGGTGTCCAAGGAACAACTCAGTGCTCTAGTCTACTGACTGTCTATTGACAGTCACAGGTTGGTCTCGTTGATCCCAGAGATCTTTCCGAACCAAAATGATGCCGTGCTTCTGTGACTCTCCAGAGCCCTCCCGTGGGGACCGGGACCCAGCAGCGGCGCTGGCAGTTCCCATCTCCGTCCATGCCCCGCTCCCCGGGGCCCGGCCAGGCCCATGACGAAGCGCGGGCAGCGCCGCGGCCGCCGCGCTCCCTCTCGGGGCTCCGCGGGGCGCTCAGCAGCGCTCACCCCCCATCCCCTCACCGCCCGCCGTGCCCGCGCTCACACTCCTTGAGGCGGCCGTCGATCTCCTTGTGCTCCAGCAGCTTCTTGCGGTAGTCCTGCAGCGCCTTGTCCCTGGGGTCCGCCATGACGAGCAGCCGCCGCTCGCAGGGAATGCCGGGAAGGGCCATGGCGGCGGGGGGCGCTCCCGCCCGGCCCTCAGCGCCGCGCAGCGCCCCCTGCCGGCGCGGAGGAACGCGGCTGTCGCGACACGGCGGCCGCTGTCGTGAGGGGCCGCGAGGGTCACGAGCATCGGCTGCGATGGGCACGGGCTGTGTCAGCGCTCAGAGGCCGCAGCGAGGGTTAAAGAGCGGTCACGGAGTGTGGGTACAGGCGGAGGGGTGAGGAGGTGCAGGGAGACATCATGGAGCTCAAGGAATCGTGGGACGGTTTGGGTTGGAGGGACATTAAATCCCACCCCAGTCCACCCCTGCCATGGCAGGGACACCTTCCACTGTCCCAGGCTGCTCCAAGCCCTGTCCATCCTAGCCTTGGACACTGCCAGGGATCCAGGGGCAGCCACAGCTCCTTTGGGAATTCCAGTGCCAGGGCCTGCCCATCCCCTCCCAGGGAACAATTCCTGCCCTACCTCCCATCTAACCCTCCCCTCTGGCTCTGGGAAGCCAAGAAAATGTTGGGGTTTTGCTCCCGTCCCATGGCGTGTCCCTGTGGCTCTGCAAGGGATCCAAGACCAAGAGGAGCTGCTCCCCAAAATCCCGCTTTACCCCAGGAGCTCATCCCAAAACATGTTCCAGGGAATGCCGGTGGCATGGGAAGGGCTTTTGGCCGCTGGCACTGCCAGGGACAGATCAGACACTTTTTCCTCGTGCTCTGCCTCGAAGTGCATGAAACCTGGAAGGTCTGGTGTCCTAGATTCCCAGACTGACTTGGGCTGGATTTAGATGTCATTTCATTCCAACCCCCTGCCGCGAGCAGGGACACCTTCCATTATCCCAGGATGCTCCAAGCCCCATCCAACCTGGCCTTGGAAACTTTCAGGATGGGGAAGCCACAAAAAAAATAAACTTTTGGAATTTAAATCTGCTTAATGATTTTGAGGAGCAAAGAATTAAAGTATTGGTGATCAGATGACTGGCAGAAAAACACACTGGATAGTTCTGAACCACAACTTAGAGGATGAATGCAGTAATTTTTCTTTTCTGTAATTTTCTCTATCCAGTCATTGGGAAGGTAAAAAATGAACCATGATACAAACAGAACAAATGGCTGGCTGTTGCTGTCAGGTAATTATTATGTGTGAATATTCATTAAAATTGGCTTTGGTCTGGAATGTTAGCATTGCTTTTCATCCACTGGATGAGAAGTGGGGTGGGTTTTTTCTTCTGTAATGTGCACATCGCTGTTTTACACTGCTACCTGCTCCTCTCTCCCGTTCTAGGTGGTAGTTGTGCAACTTCCTGGTGGACACAGAACAACCCACAACATGCTCAGCACCTTGCACGTGTTTTATTACTTTTGATAACATCAGGAAAATTAATCCACAAACACCAGAGGTTTATGTCCAAATACGAGACAGAGGAGTTCTTTTACTTTATGTGAATAAAGGGAGAGGCCATGGGGCATTCCCCTGGGGTCTCTCGAATTTTTGAAGGACACAGCCTCCCTTTTAATCTTAATTTCCCATCTGCATTTACCTCTCTCTTTCCCCTTGGGCTGAGGTATTTGAGAGGCACGGACTTCCTGGAATGCCTGATGCCTGAGGTTCCCCTCTAATGTGCAACCCTCCCTTTTAATTTTTATTTCTTGCAGAATTCATGGTTTTTCCCCTTGCTTCTTTCATCTTTGTCATAGTTTAGGTTTAGTTTCATGGAGAAAAGCTTCCTAGTATGCCCTCCCCCCAGGTGCCTTCAATATATAACCAGCACAATCTTTCAATATCCAATTTCATCTTTCAATATCCAATTTCATCTTTCAACATTCAGTTTAATTTATCAGCAAACCTGCAGTTTGTTTGTAAAGAAATTTTTTTTTTTTTCACTCATCAACCAGTAGAATCCTTCCAATTGTTTCTTTTATCTCTCAGTGCAAAAAGAAACAGACCCACAGCTTGTTTGTAAAGACAAATCGGTCGTTCCTCTCAATAATAATTTTTTTTAATGTAATCTTGATCTGTCAGACCCTCTGGGCAGGCTGGGGGATGCACCCCGAGTTCTGGAGCCGGGAGCGCTGGTGTCCCTGCGGTGCCTCTGTGTGACTCACAGCGCCGGGAATTGCGACCGTGTCCTGTCCCCGGTATGTGTCCCCGGTGTGTGTCCCCGGTGTGTGTCCCCGGTGTGTCCCCGGTGTGTGTCCCCGGTATGTGTCCCCGGTGTGTCCCCGGTATGTGTCCCCGGTATGTGTCCCCGGTGTGTCCCCGGTATGGGTCCCCGGTGTGTGTCCCCGGTATGTGTCCCCGGTGTGTGTCCCCGGTGTGTGTCCCCGGTATGTGTCCCCGGTGTGTGTCCCCGGTGTGTGTCCCCGGTATGTGTCCCCGGTATGTGTCACCGGTGTGTCACCGAGCCCCGCCCGCCGTGTCCCGCTCCGTGCGAGTTCGCTCGTAGCCGGTGGTGGCCGCGCCCCGGGCGGGGCGGGGCGGGGCGGGGCGGTGTGATGGGGGCGGTGTGATCGGTGTGATCGGTGTGATCGGTGTGATCGGTGCGGTGTGATCGGTGCGGTGTGATCGGTGTGATCGGTGCGATCGGTGTGATCGGTGTGATCGGTGCGATCGGTGCGGTGCGATCGGTGCGGTGTAATCGGTGCGATCGGTGCGGTGTGATCGGTGCGGTGTGATCGGTGTGGTGTGATCGGTGTGATCGGTGCGATCGGTGTGATCGGTGTGATCGGTGCGGTGTGATCGGTGTGATCGGTGCGATCGGTGTGGTGTGATCGGTGTGATCGGTGCGATCGGTGTGATCGGTGTGATCGGTGCGGTGTGATCGGTGTGGTGTGATCGGTGTGATCGGTGTGATCGGTGCGGTGTGATCGGTGCGATCGGTGCGGTGTGATCGGTGCGGTGTGATCGGTGCGATCGGTGCGGTGTGATCGGTGCGGTGTGATCGGGGCGGTGTGATCGGTGCGATCGGTGCGGTGTGATCGGTGTGATCGGTGCGGTGTGATCGGTGCGGTGTGATCGGGGCGGTGTGATCGGTGCGATCGGTGCGGTGTGATCGGTGTGATCGGTGTGATCGGTGCGGTGTGATCGGTGCGGTGTGATCGGTGCGATCGGTGCGGTGTGATCGGTGTGATCGGTGCGGTGTGATCGGTGCGATCGGTGCGATCGGTGCGGTGTGATCGGGGCGGTGCGGTGTGATCGGTGTGATCGGTGTGATCGGTGCGATCGGTGCGGTGCGATCGGTGCGGTGTAATCGGTGCGATCGGTGCGGTGTGATCGGGGCGGTGCGATCGGTGTGGTGTGATCGGTGCGATCGGTGCGATCGGTGCGGTGTGATCGGTGCGATCGGTGCGGTGTGATCGGTGTGATCGGTGTGATCGGTGCGGTGTGATCGGTGCGATCGGTGCGGTGTGATCGGTGCGATCGGTGCGGTGTGATCGGGGCCGGCCCCCGCGGCCCGCGCTGCTGCCGGGCCCGAGCGGGGAGATGGCGGTGAGGATCGTCCTGCTGAGGATCGTCCTGCTGGGGATCGTCCTGCTGGGGCTGCCCCGCGGAGCCCAGCCACGCTGCTTCTGCCAGGTGAGCTCGGTGCCGCTCGGAGAGGGGTTTGGGAGAGTTTGGTTTAGGGTGTCCGGCACGGGAAGGGAGTGGAGACTCTGCTGGGGAGAGTCGGGAGGAGGGCGTGGAGAGGCTCCGAGGGCTGCAGGAGCTTTCCTGCGTGGAAAGGCTGTGAGTGTTCACCTGGAGAAGAGAAGGCTCCAGGGAGAGCTCAGAGCCCCTTGCAGGGTCTAAAGGGGCTCCAGGAGAGCTGGAGAGGGACTGGGGACAAGGGATGGAGAGACAGGACACAGGGAATGGCTTCCAGTGCCAGATGACAGGTATGGATGGGATAGTGGGAAGGAATTGTTCCCTCTGAAGGTGGTGAAGTTCTGGCACAGGGTGTCCAAAGCAGCTGTGGCTGCCCCTGGATCCCTGGAAGTGTCCAAGGCCAGGTTGGACACTGGGGCTTGGAGCAGCCTGGGATAGTGGAAAGTGTCCTTGCCCATGGAAGCAGGTGGGACTGGACAAGCTTTAAAGTCCCTTCTAACCCAAACCATTCCAGGAGTCTGTGATTCTCTTCCATGCCATCTTAACTGTATTTTTTCCCTGCTCCCATCAGAAGAGGGAGTGCTCCAACTTGTTGAGCATTTCTTTCCCAGCCACCTAGATGCCTCTCCTGGGATGTTTCAGGGACATCATTGCTATCCCTAGGAGCTGCTTCATCCCCTCTCCTGCCTTGCTGCTTTCCCAGCTCAGCTGTCCAAGAGAGGTCATGGCTGCAGCAGATTCCTTCCCAGGTGTGAGCTGGGCTGCTCTGCTCCTTAAAGCTCTTCCAGGGTTAATTCCCTTTGTTGGTGTACCAAATGTTTCACTGTGCACTCAGTGCAGTTTCTGTTGAGGTACAGTAATGAGAGGACAGGGTACAGTCGAGCAGGCATCTGCATTTAAGGAAGAGATCACTCTGCAGTTCCTTCTAAAACCACTTTGCCCAAGCAAAGTGGCTGCCCCTGGATCCCTGGAAGTGTCCAAGGCTAGGCTGGACAAGGCTTGGAGCACCCTGGGATAGTGGAAGGTGTCCCTGCCCATGGCAGGGGATGACACAAGATGGTTTTTGAGGTCCCTTGAAACCTGATTAATTCCTGGTTTTGCAAGATCCAGAAGTGAAGATGTCACAATGTCTTTAGTACTTTATTTTGTTACCTTTAAAAACAGGAAGCTTTTATAAAGGCTACTCTTGCTGTATTAAATTTCTATTCCTTAAATGTCAGTCAGGAATTGAGAGTGGAGAAAGAAAAGAAATGGAATTACATTCTTGGCTTTGGCTTCGCCTTCTGGGGTGGCTCTTGACACTTTCAGCTTCCTGTGGAAATAGTAAATAAAAGCTTCACTGATAAAGAATTGAAAAATATGCATTTAGATTCTGGATCTCTGCAAGGTTTTTCCTTGCAGCTTCCTGTAAGCAGAGGAGTTTGTCTCCTAAGAACTAAATGTTGAGTCAGGAGTGTGGAATGGGATAAGGAGCCATAACCACTAGCTGAACTGGCATTCTGGCATGGCAGTGGCTGGCAGGCTCTTTTTTCCCTTGGACTGGAGGAGCTGGTGTGGTGCTTTGTGCACTGGTGGGTTGTTGCAACACACTTTTCATTCTGTGGAGCAGCTTAGTTTTCCCTGCAAATGTTTAGGTCAGGATTTTTTTTATTACCTTTAGGAAAAGGTGTCATGTAGGGCAGCATTTCTAACCACCAAACCTTTTAAATCACACCTGAGGGCTGCCTCATCTTTTGGTTAAAAATAATCTGCTGATCCTCTTGTGCAGAACTGGTCTGATGGTTTTTATTTGCCACCAAAGAAAATATAGGGCCAGCCTTACATGATCTGATTTTCCCTCCTTTGTTTAGCTCCTTGAAGGGCTGGCACAGCTCTTGGTTTCCACCTGTGAACCATCTCATGCTGTCTCATGAGCTTCTCAGGTGAAGAAGCCTCAGTGTGGGGTGACTGGGAGAGCTCTGACTTGTCTGTCAGCCTGTGCTGGGACAGTTGACAAGGGCCACTTTTGGGAATGCTGCTCCAGCAATATTCCAAGTGCTGACTTCAGCAGGCTGTGATTCTGGAATGGGTGTTGCACTCCTGTCTGTCTGCACCCAGGGCAATGCCTCACCTGCTTTTTGTCACTGTTACTTTATCTCCCTTCCTTAGAGACCAACCTGAAACTTTTATTAGAAACATCCATCTGTTGCTACAAACACTTGTGTTTCAAGTACTGTTTTCTGTTTTCCAAGCTCTGATTAACATTCCTGTATCAGAATCCCCACAAACTTTACAGGCAGCTGATTTCCCCCCCCCACCCCCCCCCCGAGATATTCCTGTTTGCATCACAGCTTTAGTCAACCATGGGCATCTTCTGTATATTCCTGGTAATTATTGTTCATTTGCTGTTCAGAGGCTGATGCAGCTGCATTAAGGATGTGCTGCAGGTGTTTGGCAGATGAAGATTTTGCTGAGGTTTCCGGTCTGGCAGAGGGCTGGTTCCCTTTGGGGATGTTTTTGTAGGCAGGATGCTGTCATTAGGGGTGAGTCTGGCCATGGAGAGTTTCCCCCTTGGTACCTGGGCAGACTTTCAAGCTGTCCTTGCGTTCCTGTTGAATTTGTGTTCACTTGGCAGCCTCCAGGGCAGGAATTCATTCCTAGCACAGTTCCCAGTTTATCTGGGGTAGATTCAGGAGGAGTTTCCAGGTGGAGAGAAGCAGATTTTTGGAGGTCCATTCTGCCCCTCTGCTCTGCTCTGCTCTGCTCTGGTGAGATCCCTCCTGGAATCCTGTGTCCTGCTCTGTGGTCCTTCCAGAGCAGGAGGGACAGGGAGGTGTTGGAGCAAGTCCAGAGGAGGCCACCAAGGTGATCAGAGCATCTCTCCTGTGAGGAAAGGCTTGGGAGAGCTAGGATTGTTCAGCCTGGAAAAGGCAAGACTTCAGGGTGGCCTAATTGTGACCTTCCTGTACCTGAGGGGAGATGACAAGAAAGATGGAGAGAGATGATTTACAAGAGATAGAGTGCCAGGACAAGGGGAATTGCTTCCTACTGCCAGAGGGCAGGGTTAGATGGGAGATTAGGAAGGAATTCTTGGCTGTGAGGGTGGGGAGGCCCTGGCACAGGGTGCCCAGAAAAGCTGTGGCTTCTGTGGATCCCCTGGGTCCCTGGGAATGTCGAAGGCCAGGTTGGATATTGGGGCTTGGAGTAACCTGGGATAGTGGAAGGTGTCCCTGCCCGTGGCATGGGATGGAACTGAATGGTCTTTAAGCTCCTTTGCAGCCCAAACCATTCTGGGATGCTGTGACAGCCCTTCAGGCCCTGTGGTTTGACCCCATCCTGAGGCTCCCAAGTGAGATTTGCTTCTGTGCAAGTTATGGAAAACCTAGTCCTTGTTTTCTGGGCAAAAGATGGGGATAAAGCACCTGGAATGGCAGATAATGCTCCCAGGGCAGGTGCAGGAATGACTGTCCTCAGCTGGCTGCCAGCAACTTGCTCCAAGTGCACTGGCAAGGATGAAAGGGAAATAATTTCATAGAACCATAAATATCCCGAGTTGGAAGAGACCCACAAGGATCATTGAAGTCCAACTCCTTTGTGCCAGGAAACTTCTGCTGAGGGAGTAGGGAAGGGATCTCCTCACCATCAGCTTGGTGTTTTGTCCAGAAGAGCAGGCAGTGCCAGGGAAGTTGGTACAGGCTAAACCCAACCCCTCAGCCTCTGTGGCTGTTGTGGCTGTAGTGGGAGATACAGGTAAAAGTTTTCCTTCTGTCCTGCCTAGGTGTGGTATGGGACACAATGAGAAAAAAATCCTAAAATCCACTGCTCAGGGAATGTTCCTGTGATACTCAAGTGAGCAGAAAGAGGTGGGAAGAGCAGCCTGGCTGGGATGGAGGGGAAGGAAGTTGAAGCAGAGGCTAAACCCAGGGATTGCACAGTGCCTGGTGTTGGTGTTCCCAGCACACGAGGTGTGTCTGGTGGAGTTTGGGATTGCGAGCGCGTCTCCCTCAGAGCTTACTCAGCACCCGGAGCCGCTCCTGGCACGTCTGTCCTGGCGGCTCCTTGCATCTCTTCCCACTGGGAAAGCCCAGCCCTGCCCCTCAGCCTCCTGCCAGGTTCTCACACCAAGGCAGGAAGAGCAAAACCCCTCAGCTCGGTGATTCACGGTGCCAGTGAGCACAAGGCACATGCTGGGGACTGGATCCAGCCGTGGTTTATCTCAAACAACTGCTCTTGTTGGCATAGGGTGATGATGTAGGTAAATATTTTGTTTGTAGGGTGGGAGGAAGTGTTTTAAGGTGCCACCCATATTTGACACATGCCAGAGCTCAACTGCTCTGGCAGCAGGAGGTGAAGTCCCAAACCAAGTGAGTCTGGCTACATCTGAGGCTTGAAAAATGAGTTCTGGGGTGGTCATGGAGCAAGAGGAAACCTCTGGAATGAAGACCAAGTCCTGCCAAATGATCTGACACTGCCACTTCCCTGAGCCTTAAAGTGGCTCAGCTTAAAGTTGTTTGCTGAGGGCATCACTGGGTGTTTCACCAGGGCTCTGGATGTTCTTGGTGCTGCTTCTCTTCTGTGCTCCTTTGGCTGTGAGCTTTGCTAGGCTGGGCACACACAGGCTGGGGAAATTGCCCATTTCTGCCCAGTCCGACTGAAATCCTTGGAGGAAGAAAGATTGAGCAGAGGTAGAGTTTTCCCAGCACCTTTCCCTTTGCCCCTTGTCCCCACAGGTGTGTTCAGGGTGACCCTGAGGCTGATCCCACCAATAAACCGGTGTTTGGGAGAGCTCCAAAACATGACCCCTCTCCAGCTCTAAGAATTTTGGGATCATCTGCAGTTCTTCACTCTGAGTTATATTCAGGATGAGGTTGGTTCTGGCTTGGATTGGTCACCAGACGTAACATAAACAGACCTGGCCCAAATGGTGCTTGCAGTGAGGGGTTGGTGGGAGCTCCAATGTTCCCACGTACAGGGATATCATTCCTTTGGTGTGACACATTTGTCAAGCGTGGATACAGAGAGCAGCTGAAGATTATCCCCAAATCTTTTTTTGTAGGTCACTTTTAGACCCAACCTTTAAGCTTCCTGCCTTGAAGGATGCCAAGATTCCAGGAAATAAAAATGTGGTTGGTTGGTGGCTTGCTGCGGTTTGTTGTTTTGATGTGTTTCTTTTTTTTAGTGTATGTATAATTTTGAAACAGCTTTAAATTGGGTAACTGGATTAGCAAATTGCTGCTGTTTATTTTTACAAGGGTGATTCAGGTTAGTGGAAATCTTAAATCACTGTTCATCTTCATTACCATGCAAAATGCAGGACAGAATTCAGTAAATGTGTGAGTGTGACATACTGAGCTTCAGCGTAAACACTTAAAATATGATTGAGCCTCCAAATCATGCTGCCTCAACAAAAACAGAGTTGTTCCAGTGGAGTAGGGAATTCTGGCTATTTTTTCCCCCACCTCCCCATTTCATGTGACTCTGTGCTCCATTTCTGCCATCCTCTCAGCTCCATTTCCATGGTGGTAAATATAATGGTTTTATTTAAGTTGTGTAGCTCTTGCTGAATTATGAGGAGCAACTGAGGGAGCTGGGAAAGGGGCTGAGCCTGGAGAAAAGGAGGCTCAGGGGGGACCTTGTGGCTCTGCACAACTCCCTGACAGGAGGGGACAGCCGGGGGGGATTTGGGATCTGCTCCCAGGGAACAGGGACAGGAGCAGAGGGAGCAGCCTCTAGTTGTAACAGAGGAGGTTTAAATTGGAAAATTCCTTTGTGAGAAGCCCTGGCACAGCTGCCCAGGGCAGTGGTGGTGTTCCCATCCCTGGAGGGATTTAAAAGCTCTGTGGATGTGGCACCTTGGGACATGGTCAGTGCTGGGGGAATGGTTGAACTCAGTGGTGTTTTCCAACCTGAATGATTCCAGGGTTCTATGATTTCCCCAAGGACTCCATGGGGGTGTGGGGGAAGCAAAACTACTTCTGGATTGAGCAACTTTGTCATCAGCCAGTAATGGATGTGTCAGGAAACCACAGCTGATTTTGTACCACTTCTTTTTTTTTTTTTTTTTTTTTTGCCTTCAGGACTTGCACAAAGCCTGTTGAGTTGTTCAGGATGATGCAAGAAGGATCCATCACATTTAGAACAGATGTTTTCGTGCCAAATGCCTCTCTGAGGCGAGCAGGACTGTTGCAGTTAATCACAGAATCATGGAATGCTCTGGGTTGGAAAAGACCTTAAAGCTCATCCCATTCCACCCCTGCCATGGGCAGGGACACCTTCCACTATCCAAGATATCCCATCCAGCCTGGCCTTGGACACTTCCAGGGATCCAGGGGCAGCCACAGCTTCTCTGGGCACCCTGTGCCAGGGGCTGCCCCCCTCCCAGAGAACAATTCCTCCCCGGTATCCCATCCATCCCTGCCCTCTGACAGTGGGAAGCAACTCCCTGTCCCTCCCTCCTTTGTAAATCCCCTCTCTCCATCTTTCCTGTCAGCTCCTTCAGTTACTGGGAGGTTGCAGTTAGGTCAGCCTGGAGCCTTGTGTTTTCCAGGCAGAACAATCCCAGCTCTCCCAGCCTTTCCTCACTGCTCCATCCCTCTCATCCCTTGCTGTTATTCTGCTCAAATCAAATCAATGGCTGCAGCACTGCTGGTTAACAACAAGGACTTTCTTTGAGGGCTCTCATGGGTGTCATTGTTGCCTAACTGGTCCCATATGCAAACTCCAGCTCTCAGCTCTGTGTTATCCTGCAGGAATGGCTTCCTGAGGCTCATCCAGAAGGGAACCTGAGCTGGCAGCCCGTGGCTCACAGCTATCATTATCATATCATATCATACCATATCATACCATACCATACCATACCATACCATACCATATCAATCATATAATATCTTTAAGCAGCCATATCCATTCTGCTTAAACTTAACTTGGATCACTGGGAAAAGGAAAGAAAATGATGAATTATTTTATAGTCTGCAGTGATAAAAAGTCCTGGCCAAGCTGTTTATATTTGATTTATTATTTTGGATGTTTCTGATTCTGATTTTACTGTTTTTTTCTCCCCCAGGTTACTGGTTATTTAGATGACTGCACCTGTGATGTCGAAACCATCGATGCCTTCAACAACTACAAACTTTTTCCTAGACTGAATGAACTCCTGGAAAGTGACTATTTTAGATACTACAAGGTCATTTCCTCTTACAAGAATTGTATTTATTTCTGTGCTGTCTTTTTTTTAATCTCCTGTGAACTTACTGCTGATCTCTTTAAAATCAGAAACCTGCATATTAACCCTGATCTTTTAAGGTTGCAGTCAGTAAGTTGGACCCTTCTGTTTTGAGGACAATCTTAATAAGATGCAATGTACTTTTAAGAGGATTTCAAAGATATTTTCTTATCCATTTTTCCCTTTTAAGCAACACATTAATGAGAGGACTTCCTTTTGTGAGCTGTGATTTGAAGATGTTGATGACCAGTGATCCATAATGAGAGGATTCACAGGGATTCCCCACTGACATGGAAAACCTGGATTAGTTACAGACACTCAGGTTCATTGATGGCTGTTGCTGTCACACATTCCATGGATTAGATTCCCTGAGGTGGATTCTGCTCCCGTTCAGTGAGATTCCCTTTATCCCCCTCTCTTCCAAACCCACCAAATCCTGTTAAATGTTAATTGTTTTGGAAGAATAATACTTGACATCAACTCACGGAAGAGAAAAATGGGGATTTGTTAAAGAAGCTCATGTCCTTTCCCCTTCCAGGGAAAAGAAATACTGAGATTGGTCTGAATGAAGCATAGAATCCTGGAATTCCAGAATGGTTTCATCCAGTCCCACTTGCTGCCCTGGGCAGGGACACTTTCCCACTGTCCCAGGCTGCTCCAAGCCCCAATGTTCAACCTGGCCTTGGACACTGCCAGGGATCCAGGGGCAGCCACAGCTGCTCTGGGCACCCTGTGCCCACCCTCACAGGAAAGAATCTCTTCCCAATATCCCACCCATCCCTGCCCTCTGTCCACGTGAAGCCATTCCCTGTGTCCTGTCCCTCCATCCCTTGTCCCCAGTCCCTCTCCAGCTCTCCTGGAGCCCCTTTAATCCCTGCAAGGGGCTCTGAGCTCTCCCTGGAGCCTTCTCTTCTCCAGGTGAACATTCCCAGCTCTCCCAGCTGCAGAGCAGAGGGAGCTCTGGCTCTCAGAACATTTTGGAATTATGGAAATGTCTGTGTGGGAAAGCACCAGCAGAAAGATGCAAGCAAGGATTAAAAGGATCACCTGTACTGATGACAAGGTTCTGAGTGATGTTATCAATCTGGGTCACCAAGGATTGCTGGTGTGGGAACAAACAAGTGCAGAACTTGGATTTCTGTTGGAAAACTGGGGAGTGGAAGGTTGGCTTGGCTGCACTGGGAGATGTGTTATTGGATAGGGTGATGTGTTATTTGCAGGTAAACCTACAGAAACCATGCCCCTTTTGGGATGACAGCAGTCACTGTGGAATGAGAGACTGTGCTGTACAGCCCTGCCCCTCTGTAAGTACTAAATCCATTCTTTTATATATATATATATATACATATATATATGTATATTTTTTTTTAGTTTAACTTTTGCAGACCAAGAGGAAACAGCAGACAAGTAACTGAGTCTTGTTATTTTAGCTAAAATATAGCAAGACTGGGGCTCTGATGGATCTTTCATGAGTGCAGCAACTCTGGTGGCCATAGGAAAGGCCCAAATACTAAATTCTGAAAGTTTCAAGACAGGCTGGGATTTTAATAGCTGCGAAGAGCCAAAAACTTCTCCTGATCCTTTTTACATTTTTTCCCATTAGTAAGTAGTTTTTAGGGCAAATCCATTATTGTTTTTGTGTTAATTAATGGAATTTTACCCTGTTGCCCGTGGGCTGCACTGTGGTTTACTTTTGGCTGATGAGTTTGACAAAGAGTTTTCCAGCCCTCTTCTAGTAGGAGAAATGGCTCTTTCAGCATTCTGTTTCCAAGGGCACTCTTGTCCCTACATCCTGGACAAAAGTGTTTTATTCCTTGAGCTAAGGAATGTAAGAAAATGCAATGTAAGAAAATGAAATGTAAGAAAACATCCTGAAAAAAAGGGGCTGAGAAGGTGAGGGAATCACAACTTGGTGGCTGCTGGTCCCTTTGGGGACATTTCATGTTTTGGTGTTGACAGCCAGCACAGACTGTCTTACCCCCTCACTCTGGGTTCTAAAATGGAATGATGATTTTTTTTTTTAACCTCAAAATAACCCTAAATGTTTTTAAAATACTTTTTCTTCCTTAAAAAAAATCTATTTTTGGTAGTGATTATGACTGATGTGATGGAGTTATGTTACAATTACCTGAGTTTGAGCTGAAAGTTGTTCTTATTTTAAGAACTGATTGTCCCTGCTGTTCTTAATTATTTTGATTTGGGTCCATTTCATCCTGAAATCACTAAAAATAACTCTTATTGCTTAATTTTTCTCCTTGCCATCACAGAGTATTTGCTCTTGTAGAAGTGGTTCTATTGCCTTCCTACCCCTGGAGAGAATGGAGGTTGAGGAGAATTTTGGGTCTGGTTGTGTGGGGCTGGCAGGGCTGACATTCCATAATGGAATGGTCAAAGGGAAATTTGGAATGCCTTGTATCAGGGACTGGTAGATGCAACATCTGAGGAGGCACCTGGGCTCCTGCCAGGAAGGTGATGCCAGGCCTGGACTGACCAGAGGCAGCTCCAGCTCCTCTGCAGTTTGTTTTGACTTCCCCAAATTCCTGCTTGGATAAACAAAGCAGAACCATGGAAGGCTGCAGAGCTCTGGAGAAGAGGAATCTTGCAAAGAAAAAAAATCAAAATAAATCACTAGGAATGCTGCTTCTCCTTGGTCTGGTGAGGAATGAGGAGTTGGATGTGTTGCAAGCTGGGCTGAGTGTTTTGGTCACCTTCTCACCTTTGGCAGCTGTGGTGACATCCCAAACCTTTCCCAAAGATAGGGCTGAGAGGTCTCAGCAGCCCCATGTGTGCCACAGGCTTTGTTTTGTCTTTCAGGATGAAGTCCCTGATGGAATCAGATCTGCAAGTTACAAGGTAGGTGGACCAAAGGATGAGGCTTGTTGTGTGATAAGGTTGGAAAAGACCTCTGAGATCATTGAGTCCAGCTGTCAGCCCAGCACCCCCGTGTTCATCACAAAACCATGTCCTCAAGTACCATATCCACCTGGTTTTTGATCACTTCCAGGGATGGGAACTCCACCACTGCCCTGGGCAGCTCCTTCTAATGCTTGGCGACCATTTTGGTGAAGAAATTTTCTCTAATATTCAACCTAAACCTGCCCTGGCCCAGCCTGAGGCTGTTCCCTCTCTTCCTGTCCCTGTTCCCTGGAGCAGATCCCAAATCCCCCCCGGCTGTCCCCTCCTGTCAGGGAGTTGTGCAGAGCCACAAGGTCCCCCCTGAGCCCCCTTTTCTCCAGGCTCAGCCCCTTCCCAGCTCCCTCAACCTCTCCTGGTGCTCCAGCCCCTTCCCAGCTCTGTTCCCTTCCCTGGACACTCTCCAGCCCCTCAAAATCTTTTTTGTTGTGAGTGGCCCAAAACTGCCCCCAGCATTTGAGCATGCGTCAGTATTTGTCAAGATGCTCATTAAGCCTAAATTTTTACTCTCTTCAAGTTCTTGGGATGCCACAGAGCCTCTGAGGTGGCTGTCCTGTAGCCAGGTGTTCTTGACAGCTCTCCAAGAGCAGGTATCACCAGGCACAAAAAGCTCCTACAGCAGTGCCAGAGGCTGCCCCGAGTCCCTGCAAGACTCGTCAGCATTGCATGAGCCTTTGGATATCTGCAGGCATCCTGTGCAAACAAACACAGGGTGGGGTGAATCATTAAAGGGTTTAACCCGGATAGTGCATTGAAGGCTAAATTAAAGCAGCAAAAAATCTTCCTTTTTAATCCTCATCCCTCCCCACCCCTTTGCTTTCCAACCCAGTATTCAGAGGAAGCCAATAACCTCGCTGAGGAATGTGAAGAAGCCAAGAGACTCGGAGCTGTTGATGATTCTTTGAGGTTTGACTTCTTCTGCCATAATCCTTCCTTGTCTTGAAGGAAAGCTGGGCTCAGAGCTCTCTCTCTGAGAGCTTTTCCCCACGTTTTTTGCAGCAAGGAAACACGGCAGGCAGTGCTGCAGTGGGCACAGCACGACGATTCCTCGGACAGCTTCTGTGAGGCTGATGGTATGGGAGAGCTGGCAAGGCTTGCAGTGGGATTTAAGCACTTCTGGAGGATTTGAAATCATAGAATGGGTCGGGTTGGAAGGGACCTTAAAGCCCATTCCACTATTTCACTGTCCCAGGCTGCTCCAACCCCCTCCAGCCTGGCCTTGGACACTTCCAGGGATCCAGGGGCAGTCACAGCTCCTCTGGGGCTCCCAACCTTCCTATCAGGAATTCCTTCCCCATATCCCATCTATCCCTGCCCTCTGGCAGTGGGAAGCCATTCTCTATGTCCTATCCCTACAATTCCTGAGGCAGAGCTCCTCTCCCACTTCATGTAGCCTCTCCAGATCCTGGAATGTTGCTATGAGGTCTCTACACAACCTCCTCTTCTCCAGGCTGAACAGCTCCAGTTCCAGTCCAAAGTGTAATATTTCAGCAAAGTAGCATTTCTACTCCTTTCCATCCCCCCTGACCTCACTATTTTGAAAACAATACACAAATATTTCAGATAAAGCTTCCTTGCTGCTCAGGGCTTTGCTGTGTTTAGCAAGGTGGGGAAGAGGTGGCTGGACCAGCCTTGGAAAATGTTATTTTCCCTCAGAAAATGGTTGTCACTGACCCAGCACTCTGCTTCACAGACATCCATTCTCCTGAAGCTGAGTATGTGGATTTGCTCCTGAATCCAGAACGTTACACTGGCTACAAGGGGCCGGATGCCTGGAAAATTTGGAACAGTATTTATGAAGAAAACTGCTTCAAGTAGGTGCTTTGGGGGAGAAGTTCCACGAGCCTGAGGGTGCTGATTTGTGCAGAGGTGCAGAAATGAATCCTCATCCTCCTGTCTTTGCTCCAGTGCCTGTGCAGGGTGGGATACACCAGGGACAAGTCATGTGGCTGTCCCAAAAGAAGACACTTGAATTTTCTTGCCTGCTTTTCCTAAAAAAAAGCAAGAAAGCACCACCAAAACCCAACAGAAACCCGTATTTTTCTCTATTCATTCCCTTCCTGAGCAAAGCTAAAGCATGGAAGGAGTTTTTAGATCCCCTCAGGCTGTTTGACTGCAGAAGAAGCAACTTCTGCTCTGCTCTGTCTGTGCACACAAGAGACAGTAACTTATTTACATCTCTTATTTAAATTATATTTTTTCCCCCTCCTAGGCCTCAGAATGTAAAAAGACCTTTGGCATCTGGCAGAGGTGAGTCATTTATTTATCTCTCTAAGTGGGTTAGTAGTGAACTGAATCCCAGCTCCAGGAACAGTAAATGTTCTCTGGGCTCCTTCTCCTGCTGGATGAAAAATATCTTACAGCTCTTGACCAAGAGTAGAATTTTATTGCCCCTGGAAGTGGGTTTTTCTAGTATCCATTGTGGAAAAAGAATGTCTGATCTCCCAGTCCTGAAAAACACGTGAGTTTTGGAGGGACTGGGAGCAGGGCTGACCCCTGAGCTCTCCCTGGGTCCCTGGTGTCTGTACTTGGCAGTGCCAAACCATTTGTGACAGGTTGAAATGGGAACCTGGCTGGGATCCTCTGTGGAAACCACCAGGAGGAGCAGCTCTGCCCTAGAGCCAAGGCCAGGC
Source organism: Cinclus cinclus (assembly GCF_963662255.1). NCBI lineage: Eukaryota > Metazoa > Chordata > Aves > Passeriformes > Cinclidae > Cinclus > Cinclus cinclus. Next base: position 60,304,913 of record NC_085051.1, read on the forward strand.
AGTGTAAATGAAAGCAGGGAAGGGGTTTGGAAATATGAGAACATCATCAACCTCCAGCAATACCCTCTGCCATGATCTCCTCATTTTCCCCTAAATTACAGAGGTGTTTGCCCCCCTCCTTTGTCCCTGGTGTGAAGGAATGGCTCTTCCCCTGCTGAAGGAGACGTACAATGTCCCTGGAAATATCAGGTTTTACTTCCTTTGCAAATATTGATCCTTCTTGCGTTGGTCAGGTTATTCAGCACTGTTGCTCATCCGGTGTCCTCACTGCTGCACTTGGAGTTTTCTGTGTTCAGAACATTTCCAAACCTCCCTGGAGAGGATCCTCTTCTCAGAGCAGATGAACAGAGCAGTGCTTGTGCTTTGGGGTTTAATTTTGGTTGTGTGTAATGTTTTTATCCTCTTCTTCTCTCTCTGCCTCCACCACTTGGTGCTTTTTTTCCACCAGGAGATGACGGAGGTGAGTGGCACTGTTTGTTTTCACTGATAACAGAAACAAATGGGGTGTCTTTATCCTGCTGTCACAGGCTGTGCCATTAGATAATGCACTCAGTTAGCAAAATTATTCATCCTGCAAACCAGAAATTAGAGTCGTGGCATCATAGAAAATCCTGACTGGGATCACAAGGATCATGGAGTCCAATTCCTGACCCTGCACAGACACCCCAACCATCCCACCCTGCCACTGGTGTCCAAATGCTCCTGGAGCTCTAGCAGCCTTGGGAATGTCACCATTCCCTTGGGAGAGCCTGGCCAGTGCCCAGCACCCTCTGGGGAAAGAACCTTTCCCAAAATCCAACCCAAACATCCCCTGACACAGCTCCAGCTGTTCCCTGGGTCCTGTCCCTGGTCAGAAGAGTGAAGAGGAGATCCCTGTGAGCTCCCTGTTCCAGCCCATCCTGATGTGAAGGGCTTAAAAAGTGCACCAGCATTTTTTAAACAGCACAAGTCCAGTTTGAAGGCAGTCACTCAAGTGTGAGAACCTCTGGGAATTTGAATTGTCCTGGGTTTCTTTTAGTGCTTATTGCTGAGAAAGCTTTGAACAGACTCATAATCCCAACAGCCTCTGGAGCTGTAGGAGCTGGGTGCCCAACCCCCTCAGGCCCTGGGAAGGGTTGTTCCCTGGAGTTCTTCATTCTCCACAGCATCTTTTTGTCTCCAAACCATCCCCAAACCCTGATCTCCAGATCACTTCCATGCACAGAGCAGGGATACTGAAACCCTGACTTGTGGGATTCTGCACGCTTGGTTGCACTCTGTGGTTTTTTGGTTGGTTGGTTTGTTTGTTTTATAAAAATATCTCTCTCTCCACACTGCCTAGAAGAGGAAAGCAATCCCTGATCTTTGTTTTTCCCAGCACTGGGCTGTTCTTTCCCCCCCCCCCCAGCCCCTTAGGGAAAGCACACGTGCTGTTTTGAGCTGCTGCCATGCTATGTTAGAGAAGCATCAGTCACAAGGGTGGGCAACAAAACTCTTCTTATGCTCTTTTAATGCTCCTTTCCCAATTTCTGCAAACTGGAGTGGGCAGAGGGTCCTCTGGGGCCAGCCTGGGAGGTGGATTCAGGGCATCAGGCTTGGGTTGTACCCTCTGTGATGTGTTTTCCTTTCTTTCCAGGGCACACGTTTTACAAGTGGCTCAAAGGTAATCCTTGGTCTGAATGTGGTTGCTGTTCCTGGGATGGACAGGGAATGGCCAGGGAGTGGGCAGGATGAGTGGCCACTCTCAGTGGGATTAGATTCCTGCCTCACAGCCAGGAGGATTGAAAATCCAGTGGGTGCTTTTGGTGTCTTAAACTGCCCTTTTCTGTGCAGGGGTGTGTGTGGAGAAAAGAGCTTTCTACAGGCTCATCTCTGGTCTCCATGCCAGCATCAACATCCACCTGAGTGCCAGGTACCTCCTGCAAGGTAAATCCTGCTTCCTGCCCCAGCTTTCCTGCCTCACTCCAAAGCTGACACTTCCATGGCTCTGCTAAATGCTGCTTGGAGCCTGTTCCAGCAGGATTCTCAGACCTGTTTGTGCTCTTCCAGCACCCAGCTTGTGTAACAGGGTTGGGGATGCAGTAACCACATGCCTCCAGGTCTGACAGGGGCTGGGCCAGGCTCTGTACCAGGACTTCAAGCACATATTCCCCCTGTTCTTCCTCCAGGGTTATTTTGGAGTGGGTTTCTAACTGTGGATCAAGGTTGTCCCTTCCCAGCCTGGTTTTATGATGGTCAGTTCAGCAATAACCTCACCTGGACTGAGAAGTGCTTGGCTGGGCTTTCCCAAGGCCATTGATTCATTTTCCAGCAGCCACTTCCATTTCCACTTCCATTTCCACTTCCATTTCCACTTCCATTTCCTCCCCATGCTTTGCTTCATAAATACCTGTCTGAGGAATCCCAATTTCAATCCTTGAAAATCAAAGTGATATCTATTGGAATTTGGGTAAGTTACTTAGATTCAATGAAATAATTGTATTTAAGTCTCTGCAGCCTACTTGGACCTCACCTTGGTGTGAGTCCAGGTTGGAGTTGGGAGTTGGGATAATGTAGGAAACATCAGAGGCAAGAGATGAGTTGGGGCTGCAGCATCAGCTTGGTATGACTTTTATATCTTCCACTATGTATTTTATAGAATAATCTTAAGTACATGGTAGAAAGAGCAACAGAAATATTCTTTGTGGGCTTGAAAATGGAAAACAGAGGCCAGTTTCCTCTGTTCTTGTTTTTCCATATCTTCAGGAATTCTCCTAAGGTGTCCCTGTTCGTTAGGAAGTTTCAGGAATTACCTGGAAAAGGTCTGCAGGACTTTTGTGTTTGCTGAGGTTTGAATTAAAATCATGCCTTCCCTGAACAATTTTTAGGCACAATTTCTTCATTGGAAGGGGCTTTCCAGGGAAGTGGTGGGATCACCATCCCTGGGGGGTTCCAGGAACAACTGGATGTGGCACTCCAAGGTTGGACTCAGTCAAAGGTTGATCTTGGAGGTCTTTTCCAACCTTAACGATTCTGTGGTTTTGGGTTAGTGACTTGGAAAAGCTGGGATCTCCCTGGCTGGAATCCCATTTCACCATTTCCCTGGAGGGAGGAGATGAACCAGAACTAAACCACTCCACCTCATGTCTTTGGGGGGTTTTTCTGTCTCAGATACGTGGTCGGAGAAGAAGTGGGGCCCCAACATCACAGAGTTCCAGCAGAGGTTTGATGAAGTCCTCACCAGAGGGGAAGGGCCCAGAAGACTCAAGAACCTTTATTTTCTGTACCTGATTGAACTGAGGGCCCTCTCCAAAGTTCTGCCCTTCTTTGAGCGCCTGAGTTTCCAGCTGTACACTGGGAATAAAAGCCAGGATGCAGAAATGAAACACCTGCTGCTGGAAATTCTCCATCTGGCCAAGTAATTGCACTCAGTACCTGGGGACAGTGGCTCTGGCACGATCTCTGAGTGTGCTTAACCTGTCACATAAAGCTCCTAGAAAGGCAGGTTCTAGGCTTTTTCCTGAAGTGATTTGTGCAGTAGAACCATAGGAACATGGAATGGTTTGGGTTGGAAAAGGTATTTTTAAAGGTCATCTAGTCCAGCCCCCTTGCAATGAGCAGGGACGTGGTACCAATGGTGAAGTTTTGCTGGGAACACATTAATATCTGCATGCAAGTTGCAGAATTTGGGTAATTAGTCCCACAGTTTAATTAGTCCCACAGTTTAATAGCCTTGGCTGCCTCTTGGATTTAGCAGAATTGAATTTAATAACTGCCTACGTGTCAGCCCTAAAATTGGCTACCTGTGTGACTCATCTGTGGGATACCAGGCCTGGCTTTGTGTTTGCAACTAGAAAAACATCCTAAATATCTTGGTAACAGAGGTTTGGGCTGTTGGATGGAGTTTGGAGTAAAAGGAATGGAAGGTACTGGAACCAGACAAGAAAAGGGTCCTAAAGTGATCTGTGTTTGATTTGTCACTCTCCTGTGCTTCTGTCTGTCAGAAAACACTGAAATTGTTTAAAAACCATCAAGCAGTTGCTGAAAATGTCTCTAAAATGAGATGCCAGCTCAGATTGGAAGAGAGAGAATAGAATCCCAGGCTGGTTTGGGTTGAAAAGGACCTTAAATCATCTCATTCCATTCCTTGGGATTGGATGTCAGATTAATATACCTCTGGAGATGTGCAGTGGCTCCAGCCTCTGATTATCCCTACCCCTGACTGCAGCCATACAACCAACCAGGGCAGAAATCAAACTCTCATCCTTCCCTTCCAGGTCTTTCCCGCTGCATTTCGATGAAAACTCCTTCTTTGCAGGGAATAAAAAGGAAGCTGCTAAACTAAAGGTAATTTTTGCCAAGAAAACTGCAGGAGCATTAGTTCAGATTAATAGCTGGAAGGAGTCCTAATTAGTGCATAGCCATGACCAACATGAATGCCTTTTCCCCCAGGAGGAATTTAGGCTGCATTTTAAGAATATTTCCAAGATCATGGACTGTGTTGGCTGCTTCAAGTGTCGGCTGTGGGGGAAGTTGCAGGTGAGATTTGTCAGCAGTGTTTGAGAGCTCTGGTGCTGGGACTGGTCCTTGGATACCAATCAGCTCCTGGATACAGCTCAGGGCTGCTGACTCCTTACCTGTGCAGGCAGCAGGAATTCCAGCTTGCTCAGCCTGGAAAACTGGGATAACCCAGGAGAGGGAAGGGAGTGCAGAGCCTGGGCTAAGAAAAGTCCTGTTGCCCAGGTGGAGGGAAGTTTGAATGCTGTTGTTCAAGGATCCTCTTTGATCCCTGCACAGACACAGGGCTTGGGCACAGCACTGAAAATCCTCTTCTCAGAGAACCTCATTGAAAAGATTCCAGAGAGTGGCCCTTCCTATGGATTCCAGCTGACCAGACAAGAAATTGTGGCCTTGTTCAATGCCTTTGGAAGGTGAGTTTGAGACTTCCCCCTCTACTTCTGCCTAAGCTGCTGTGTCACATCCAGTTTCAGCTCTGATTTCAGTCAGTTCTCAGCAGTTTTGGTGCTTTTGTCATGGTCTGATACCAGGTGTTGGTATGGAGTACAGCAGTTGGAATGATTTCAAATATTCTTTATACTCTACATTTCTGTAAGGAAATCAAGGAATTATTTATGCCAAGATGCAAAGAATTTGATCATTTTAAGGGACTTTGTGACTCTGTCCTTGGAGCACACTGTCCCAGGCAAGGTCTGCTTTCCTTTGGCCTCTCCACCTGTTGATTCCCAGGTCACGATTGCATTTAACAGGAATCAGTTATTACATCAGTAATAGATTATTATATTATATAAATATATTATTATATATTATTATATTATATATTATTATATTACATTATATATTATTATATTATATATTATAATATTATATTATATTATATTATATTATATTATATTATATTATATTATATTATATTACATTATATTATATAAATAATATATTATTATATCAGTCCAGCCTCTCTGGATGAGGAGTTTTTGTCAGAAAAGGAGGATAATGAGGCCTTCAGGAGGGGATTTCAGGACAATCTGGTTATACACGAGCTCTTTGTGATGTTGAGAGACCAGGAGAGTCTGGCAAACATGTTTTTCCAAGGATGAGTTCCTTAACATCCCATTCCACTGTGATTCCCAGTGTTTGCTTTAAAAAGAGGCAGGGGAATTAGTGAAGGGCCTGGTTGTAACCTCAACCTAATTTAGCTAGAATTCCAAATCTTCTCTTCCCAAGAGCTGCTTGAAGCTTTGCTTGATACAGCCCCTTTCTCCCAGATTTTTAATAATTCACTACCTGAATGTTGCTGGAACATTTCTCTTTTTGCTTTCCTTGCACACAGGGTTTCAACCAGCGTGAAAGAACTGGAAAACTTCAGGAATCTCTTACAAAACATGCGGTGATTTCAGGGGAAAAAGAAAGACTTGAGGACAAACACCATCATTCCACCACTCTGACTTAAACCATGGAAACCACTTTCTGGGCCTCTTGCCCCATGATTGTCTGTAACCTGCTGAGGAGATATTTTTTACAAGGGAAAAAAAAAAAGTCTATTTTTTGTTTGTATAAAAGTGGGGACTATATGTAAATTTTATTTTATATATTGGAAGATTATTTGGAATAACTTTGAAATATTGCGGTGCTATTTGGATGGATCAGACCCATGGCCTTGCCTTTAGAAGCTGGAAGCAGGGCAAGAACTTTGCCATTGAATAAATTTGGGGGAAATTCCTTGTCTGCTCTATCATTCCAACCAGCCCCTCACTCAGTGTGCCTACACCAACTTCCTGCTGCACAAAAAAAAACAACTTCAAGGGATTTTAGGAGCTGCTGCTGTCCCAAGGTGAATTCCTCTTCAGAATTCCTCTTTTTCTTGTGGGAACAGGCACTTTCTGGTGCTCCTTGCACCCACTGGAGGCTGGGAAGATGCACCAAAGTATCATGCTGGAGGAACTCCACCTCTATGTGGCACCTGGAAGCTGCCATTCCTCATCCAGGTAAAGCAGAACCCACCCTCAGCTGTACCTGACTGTCCCTGTGGCAGCAGCTGCTGCCAGGACCCCAATCCCAGCCTTCTCCTGCCCTTCCCTGCCTGTGCAAGAGGGTTTGGCCTCTGTTGGGGTCTGCTCCCTGGAGGCAGGGCTAAAGTGAGGAAGGTGGCACAGAGTGAGGTGCAGGGGAATCCTGCTGCTCCAAGGACCAGCAGTGGGGCAGAGCTGCTGGGAAAGGGCAGAGGGCACAACCCCTGGATCCCCCAGAGCCAGAAGGGTGAGATCTCCTGTTCCTGCTGCCCCACAGGGCTGGAGCCAGCCCTGCTTGCACCATCCAACATCCAGCAGGGTCAAATGGCTGGGGTGTGGGCAAACAGACCCCCCCAAACCTGGACCTGTGTGGAAACCCCTCTGCTTTCCACCCTAAAATGTGGCAAGAGCAGGAAGAGGAAGCTCCAGCAGATTTCAAGGCTGTGTGGATGTGGATGAACTTGGGAAGGAATAAAGAAAGCTCCAGGTCTGGAGATGAGGCTGGGGGGAGCCAGTCCTGGGAAAGGACAGAGCACAGCCCCTGGCCAGAAGTGTCTGCCCAGCCTTGGGAGCTGGTTTGAGCACATTGTACCTCACAAGATGGAGACACAGAATCCAGCTCCTGTCCCTGCACAGATCCTCCAACAATCCCACCCTGGGCATCCCTGGCAGTGCTGTCCAAACACTCCTGGAGCTCTGGCAGCCTCGGGGATGTCACCATTCCCTGGGGAGAGCCTGGGCAGTGCCCAGCACCCTCTGGGGGAAGAACCTTTCCCTGATATCCAGCCTAAACCTCCCCTGGCACAGCTCAAGCCCTTCCCTCGGGGCTGCAACCAGAGAAATACCAGAGGATAAACCCCCAGCTCAGAGCTCCCAGCCTTGTGGCAGCAGAGCAATTGGATGTGCCAGGTCCTGATAGGGCACAGGGGACCACAGGGCCACACCTGGAGCTGGCTTGGTCACCCTGGGAACCATCCCAGCACAGAAAGTCTTTTTTTAAATTATTTTTTATTTATTTCAACAGAGTAGTGCTTGGTTACAGTTTAGTGAAGAACAAATAGGTACATTCATTGGCCACAGCTCATGGGGCAGCAGTTGCTGCCCGCCTGCAAAGCCAGAACACTGTTAAACCATACCAAAAATTAAAAAAATAAAAAAAAGGAAAAAAAAAACAACCCAAAGAAAAGAAAGTTTAATGAAAGGCAACTATGCATTAAAAAAGTCCTTGTAACTTGTCAGCTATAAATTACTTCAGTAAAACACGGGACCGGCCCCGGGAGGAGCGCTCCGTTCGGAATCAGTGGACAAAGGAGTAAAACCCAAACGCTCGGCCAGGTGCTCAGGGGTCCATCAGCAACGAGGCTCACTGCCCTGACCTGCCATCCCAAATAATCCAGGAAGATCATAGTGTGGGTGTGTGCTTCAGTGCAAGAGGAACAATGAGCCTGTAGCCCTTGGATTTTGTACTTTTTTAAATTTTTTTTTTTTTTTTTGCACTACACTCCTTTCCCTCCAAAGTAAAACTTAAAGTGCTCCTAGTGCTTTGGAATTTAAGCAAGAACAGGGGCCACGAGTGTCACTTGCTGTCTTTGGAGACTTAAGGGAGCAGAAGGAAGGGTGACAGTGCCTGGCCCTTCACCAGCTTCACCATAAGCCAAGCAGGGATTGAGATGGAGCAACCTGTTCCTGCCACAGACAGGGGAGCAGCCAAGGTGGAGCTCTGGGTCAGGGACTTGAGCAAGGGGTGTGCTGAGAGTTGCCATCTTTGCCTTCTCCAGAAAAAAAAAAAAAAAAAGAGAAAAAAAAAAGAAAAAAGAAAAAAAAAGAAAAAAAAAAGGCAGGACTTGCTGCTTTTTTTTGGGCCAGCACGAGTGCAGGTGAGCAGGGAGAGCCCAGGCCACGCACAGGGACAGTGGGACAAGTGACACCAAACTCAGCACAGTCCCAGAGATGAGGGGGGCCAGGCTGGTGAGGGGAGGATGCCCCAGGGCTGGAGTTTCTCTCACCTTGTCCCTTCAGCTGCTGGCCCAGCACAGCATTCCCTGTTCCCCAGTGTCACACCAGGGCAGGAGCAGCACAAGGCAGGTTAAAAGCAGTCCCAGGGTGGATTTGCCCCAGGTAGAGAGCAGGTCCCTCCCTGCACCAGTGCCTTTATCTAAAGCTGCTCTGCTCATCCCCATGGCTGACCTAGGGACAAGCCAGGAATAACACCAAGCCTCATCTCCAAAGAGCCCAGGCCAGGTCAAACTTGGCTATTTTGGTTAAGGAAAGACAAAGGGACCTGTCCCAGCCTGACCCAGAACTCCCACCCTGCGCACTCCACAGCTCTGGGAGGCCCCAGGGTCCACAGGGAATGCAGAGCAAGGAGCCCAAGGATCAAGATCCCTGTGGTTTCTGTCCCTTCCCTCTGCAACAGCAACGTTCCACAGGCAGCCACACACCCCCTGCACCTCAGTGGGGACCCAGCAGTTCACATTCACTTCAGGTTAAAACTCTTGGTTATCTGCTAAATGCGATTTAATACTGAGGGGGACAAAGGGAGCCCCACAGCGGGCAATGAGGAGGGGGAGCAGGGCCACTCCCAGCACCCAGGGGGTGCAGCAGCCCTGGATTCACACACATTCCTGCACACACGCTCCTGCTGAGCCAGCTCCAGCCTCTCCCTGCAGGGAAAAGCCAGCCCTGTCCCTCTGCCACGGGCCAGTGGGGTGGTCACAAGGCCAGCAGGAACACTGACCTCACTCAGCTCTGAACCACAGGCCTAGGTAGGACAGGGCAACAGCCAGGTGGGACCAGCAGGCAGAGCAGAACCCAACCCCCACCCTGAGGCTTCACCCAGCCCTGCCAGGTGGGAATATGGCACAGTAAACTCGAGCATCCAGTGCCAGGGGCCCTGCCCAGACAGAGCTGCCCGCTCCCAGGGAGGCAGGATGCAGAGTCCTTCAGGGAACACGTCTTTGCAGGAAGACAGTGCCTCTCCCAGCTCTGGATGTGCAATTAAAAGAGTAACTAGAAGAGTCTCAGGCCAAGCACAGCCCGATCGAGATTCGTTCCTTCCAAGTGTGCAGATAAAAGTGCAAATATGCATTTGATGTTTCTTTTCTAGTGAGGAAGCTCTGGTGCATTTAGCTGCCAACATCTTGAAGACCAGACCAAGAAAAAAAAAAAAAGCTTCCAGAAAGTTCAGCTTCACTTTGCTACATGGTACCTTAAAGTCACAGTTCTCTGACTTAACTGCCTGCAGCCCTGGGCTCAGTCCCGCACGCAGCTGCGGCAGGTAGTGGAATGTTTGTGTCATGAGTTAGATGCTTCAAGGGGAGAGGAGGAAAAGAGGAAAACCAGGTTACAATCCTATACACGAGTGCCACTCTGGGAAGAGAGGGAGCCTCCTCAGTTCTGTGGGGCAGGGTGAGAGCTGTGGTGGTGGTTGATCTCCGAGCCGCCAGCGGCGCAGAGCAAGGGCGCGCTGTCCGCAGCGCTCCCGCTGTCCGTGCCAGCCAGGGAGCCGTAGCAGCCTGAGCACTGAGGGGTGACCAAGCTGCAGGAGAGACACAAAAACCACACTGAGGGGTGACCAAGCTGCAGGAGAGACACAAAAACCACACCGAGGGGTGACCAAGCTGCAGGAGAGACACAAAAAACCACACCGAGGGGTGACCAAGCTGCAGGAGAGACACAAAAACCACACTGAGGGGTGACCAAGCTGCAGGAGAGACACAAAAAACCACACTGAGGGGTGACCAAGCTGCAGGAGAGACACAAAAAACCACACTGAGGGGTGACCAAGCTGCAGGAGAGACACAAAAAAACAGGCACAGACTTTTTAGGGATGAATAATTTGGCTCCTCCAGATTGTTGCTCCCAGCACTAGTCAGGGTGTTGAAGTTTGAAAGTAAAATATCTCAAAGGAACTTGGCTTTGATGAGACAGTGACAAGGAGAAGAGCACCAGGCCCCATAGCACTGGTCAAGAGGAGCCAGAACTGAACTTCTGAGTATTCCCCTGGGCAGCAAGTGAGGGACTTGGAAGTGAAGCAGAAAGGAAGTAAAGTGTTCCAGGCCAGGTTGGACAGGGCTTGGAGCAACCTGGTGCAGTGGAAGGTGTCCCAGCCCACGGCAGGGGGTGGAACAAGATGGTCTTTAAGGTCCCTTCCAGCCCAGACCACTCCATGATTTTGGGATGACAGGGCTGCCAGGATGCCTCATAAGGATTTTGCTGGGGACACCTGACCATTCTCCCCAACACCAGTGCTTGCTGCAGAGCTTTGTCCCAGCTCCCTCCCAGGACTTCACCAGCTCTCACTTCCAAGTGGAGAAATGGAGCCCTCTGAAATAGATCCCAGCCCTCCTGGATGAGGTCTCCTGTCTACAGTCACCACCGTCCACATCCACCTTTCTGAGCTGGCCACTTCTGCCCAATAAAACCAGCTCTTTGTGAGCTGCACGAGGGAACAAAAGCTCTGTCAGAGGCTCCCTGCCCTATCTACCTTGCCCAAGCTGCCTCTTCCACCAAAAAGTTTTACCTAGGAGCAGAAGCCAGGAGCTCTGTTGCTTCCCCAGAGGGCAGCAGAGCAGCAGCACAACCCTTCCTTACCCTCCTTCCCTGGCCCCGAGCCGTGACAAGTCATCATCGCTGTCGTAGCGCCTGGGATTGTCGAAGAAATAGGCCCTGGAGCTGTAGCTGTGGCTGTTGACCATCCCTGCTGGAGTCTGCCAAGGAGAAAGGAATTAGGCAAGAAGCAAAACATTCCCAAAAGTCATCCCAGGTATCCTCCCAGTGCAGGGGGACTTGCTCAGGCCTACCAGGTTCTGGCTCAATCTCTGAGCGCGGAAGAACAGCACCACGAAAGTGGTTGGCACCAGCTCCCAGAGGAACAGGACCACTCCAAACACCACGTACTCCTCACTGCTCACCTCCACGTGCACCTGTGGGCACAAGGCAGAGGGGTCTGTGTCATGCCAGCCACCCACAGAGCTCCCAAAAGCTGGAACTGGGAGTGCAGAGAAACCTTTCCAGAGGTAGAAGTCCCTAAAGCAGCACAGTGACCTTCACCTGGCTGCTGGTGCTGGTTTGGGTGAGCTGGTTCTGCTCACAGTGTGCTGCCAGGGCACTGGGAGCTCGCTGCCCACACCAGGGACTCTCCCTCACACACAGCCATGCCTGATTAAGCATTGCTGTTCTGCTCTAGTTGAGTTGTCCCTCCTCTCTCTCTAAAGAAGAGTTGGCAGGCTGAAAGGGAAGAGCACAACAGAGAATCTTTCCTGAAGAAGTAACAGGAGAGAGGAGGACTCAGGTTTGCTGGGTGGAGAGAGAAAGCAGAGCAGAAAGGCAGCTCATGTGGGGCTTCAGCTACCCAGACACCCTCTCAGAGCCCCCTTTTCATCCTCATAGGGTGAGGAATGACTGCATTTCACCTCACTGGTTCTGAATTGGGAGTCACACACTCACCTTGTCTGAAAGGTTGTCCCAGCCATAGTTAAAAGGACCAGGAACATTGTCTGGAGATATGGCCACAGCTACCAGGTTATAGCAAGCCCTTGAGGAATACAGGAGGGCCACTACAGATCCCACCAGAATAGCCTGGCAGACAGATGTTCCCTAGGACAAGAAGAAAATAAAAAGAGTTTTAATACAGAGCTGTGATGTTCTTCCTGTTCCCTTAAATGCATGAGCAGCTGTGCAGGCAAGAATGACCCAGAACATTTGTATGTTGTTGTTAAAATATTCAGAGCTGGGTAAGAGCTTTCTCATGTGATGAGTTCATTGCAGGAACCACACAGCCAGAGTTGCCAGGGAGCAGGGAAGGATCTGAGGCACTGGAGTGTCCCTGGCAGGACTTTGTCAGTCAGCTCCAAACTGGGGGTCCAGGGAGACACTGTTCCACCCCCTGCCTTCCTCTGGGAATCTCCACAAGGCCAACAACCAACCAGCAGGAAAATCAACTTCTGCTTTACAGCCCAGACTCTGCAGAGGTGTTCACCCAGCCCTTTCACTTGCAGCCACTCAGCACCCCAACCCTGCACACAGTGTCTGCCTAGGAAAGAAGCTCAAATATTTGAGGTGGGTAGAAAGACCCAGAGCTTGAACCCCAGTACCTGAAGGGAGCCCACAGGAAAGATGGAGAGAGATTTACAATGGCTTGGCTTTGTAATTCCCATTACAACTGAATGGCTTCAAACAGACAGAGGGCAGGGATAGATGGGATATTGGGTGTAAATTCTGACTGTGAGGGAGCAGAGGCCCTGGCACAGGGTGCCCAGAGAAGCTGTGGAAGCCCCTGAATCCCTGGAAGTGTCCAAGGCCATGCTGGATGGGGTTTGGAGCAACCTGGGATAGTTAAAAGTGGCCCATGGAGGGGTGTTGGAACTGTTGGAAGGGTGTTAAAATCTCTTCCAACTCAAACCATTCAGGAATGCTGGAACAAACCAGGTTTTGTTAAATCTATCAATGAATCCTTTTAATGGCTGCTAGGAGGCACCAAGTCACAGTGAAGGGGCAAACAGCCCTCAGCACCTGAGCTGCCTTTGTGTTTAAGCAGAGAATCTGCTGGGGAAGCTCACCCTGCTGGTCTGCTCCACACCCCAGCTGTATTTTCCTAGATTTGGAGCTCAGGACAGTGTTTTCAGAGTCAGCAGGACAGAGGTGACAGCAGGACAGACAAGTGACAGCCCAGCACACATTCTGCAGTCACTGAAAGCTGAGCCTGAGGTGCTCAGGCCAGCACCATGAGGCACAAAGGCTGCTGAAGCAAATCTCCAGCTCACAAGGACCACAGGACAGGGGCTGGCTGCAGTCCAGCCTCCTTCCCACAGCCTCCAGCGTTCCCACCTTCAGTGTGGAGACAGCAACCTCCAGCCCTGCTGCATGGCTTTGAGTTGAATAACATTTCTGCTCACCCCCAGCCTGTTTCTGCAGCAAGTTTCCACACACAACAGCAGGGGATGCCCCCAGGGCAGGGAAGGGAGGCAGAGAGCTTTAGCAGACAGCAGGGTGAGTATCCACGTGGAGAGCAGAGGCCTCCCTGGAGCATGTTGTACACAGCCCAGGGGCAGCCTCGGGCATGTTAGGAGAGGAAGTTCCTGCACTGGGGGAACTGGGTGAGTTAATGAGTGTCCAGAGCCAGGCAGAGCTGGATAGCAGGCCCGGGCCAGCAGGGATGTGAGCAGCTTCTCTGCTCCTGCCTCACTGCAGATCTGGATGCAACCTGCAGCCTCTGGACAGCTGTCACAGGAGCCAGGCAGGACACCAGACCCAGCCCACACATCCTGGATTCCAGGAAGTCATCAATGCCCTCTGCTGCTTAAAGAACCAGACATCTACAGAAAGCCTCAGCTTCAACTGGCTATGCTCAGGTGCTCTGGTTTTTCCTCTAGTGCCTTTTCTAGTCACTCAGGTGGACACTAACTGCAACCTCCTGCCACACTGCTGGTGGCTTTTCCACTTTCCTATCTGCTGGAAAAGAGCTGTGTGTGTTCAGACCCTCACCTGTCCTGCTTTGGGACAGGACCCACAGCAACTTCTTGTCCCATCCCAAAGTGCTCATCTCATCCAGGACATCTCATCCTACCCTAGCAGAGTCCAGCTAAAGCTGGATTTTTGGGGGATTACCTTTGTAGGGAATCATGACACACCTGCCACAGGTAAAATACACAGCCAAAAAAAAAAATCCATCTGCTGCTCTTAGAGAACCCTCTCTTCAAGGCAAACCTGGGATGTTCTATGCCTGAAAAGCAAAAGCAGCTCACAGATCTGTTATGCCAAAGCTGCAGACAAAGTATTCCCCCTAAAGCATGCAGGAAACATCACTCCCACAGCAGGAGCATGCACTTTGTGAAAGGGAGGATTCCAAGAGTTGCCACCTCCCCACTGGAAGGAGAATTTAAGCAAGAGCAGCCCTGGTGCCACTAGGCCAGCGCTGCCCTGAGTGAGCACACCCAGATCCAGGTGAGCAGTCCCAGTGGGAATTCCCAAGGCATTTACCCACCTTGGACTCGAGGTAGACATTGGCTGAAGACATCTTTCCCAGTTTGCACACGCAGCAGGCCAGGGAGATGGCACAGAGGATGAAGAGGCTGTCATTGACCAGAGCCCGGGCCAGGACCGTCCACCTCAGCTGCTTCTCCGGGACCTCACCATGGATCAGCATTGCACAGGTTAAATTCACAACCAGGAACAGGAGGCTGGTGAGGATGGAGCCCAGGTACAACAGGACCCTGGAGAGATGGTGAGGGGAGAAATGGTCAGTGAGACAAACCCAGGCTCATTCTGCACCTTCCTCCTATGTCAGTAGACCCTCCCAGTGCTCTGCTTGCTGGGAAGCTGAGACATTCCAGCAAATTTCAGGGGTTGTACTGGCAGCCCAAGGCTGCAGAGGATTTGTTGGAGCTGCTCTCAGAACACATGAGCAGCGTAAGCAGTCATGAGTTACAAGACTCATCTTCTGACAGTCAGGTTCTTATCTTGCAGATTTGAAGTGTTGCTCCAGCTCTGCATTAACTCCAGTCAATAAGCCATGAGTCATCACAACCACTGCAACTCCTTTATTGAGAGCCACTGGAGCTTGCATTTTCCACCAGCTTGGGTTTCCCTGGGAAGCACCTGGGCTGCACAAACCTGGGGCTCACCCATTGCCCAAGCCTCGTTCTGCAGATCTTTCCTGGGCTTGGACAGCTCAGAGTGACCTTAAGAGCTCATCCAGAGGAACTGGGATGCTTGAGCTCCCCTGGCACCCCTGAAGCTCCCAGTCCTGCTCCAAGGTCCAACTGCTCCTTTCTCAGAGCACAGATATGGAATTAGAGCTCTGTTCAGCTTTTGGGGCATGACCCTCCCATTCCCAGCCAGTTCCCCTGGGACCAGCTTTGAAGGGAAGGTCAGGACAGGAGCACTTACTTGTACTTGTTGAATTCAGCTGCACATTTCACTTTGAATATGACCTGGAGGAGAGATTTGCACAGGGTTACTTTACACGGCCTACAGTTTACTTTCAACTTTGTCAAGAGATAAAAAGGGAAGCCAGAACCCAGCTGGACATCTCCAAGGATTCTGGATTATCTATTAGCACCAAGTCTTGCTCTGGACCCAAAATAATGATACTTTTTCCTTGTACAAGCCCAGTCCAAATACAGGTTCCCAACAACCATAAACATGTTTAACACCCCATACGTGACAAGCACTTTAACACCACACCTTAAAGACTTCAAGAAAAGAAGGGAGTTTAGCACTTAAAAGTCCTTCAAAAATACATCTCCTTTTCTAAATGTTTTGGGATATTTTAGGACCTCAACCAAGCTGGATTTCCATGTTAGAGGAGTAGAGACAGTTTAGGAAGGCGCAGATACTACCAAATCACAGCTCAGATGTGAATTCCTGCTGCAAAGACACAGGGAAACAGTGCTCACACTGGTCAGGAACTGGAACTGGGTTGTGTCCAGCTCCAGACCCCACTAGGAAGGATCCCAGAGCTGGGGTCACATTCAGCCACAGGCAAGGCTCATGTCCTGATTAGAATCTATGAAGGAATTTGGGAAGAAGCACAGACACATCCAGAGTGATGCCACCTGTACTTGTGGGATCACTGCTCAGGTGTGGAGGTCCAGTCTCTCTTCTCCCACAAGGAGCCTTCCCTGCCAGCAGTGAAGGATCACTCGTCTCCTCCCAGGCATCCTTAGGCAGCTTTTATCCTGGTGGGATTCCTTGGCTCCTGCTTCCAAGTCAGCACTGAGGCAGAACTGGCACATGAGCTTCAGGAATCAGGCTGCTGCCAAAGGGATTTCCAGAGACATTCCAGGATCTGAGAGTCGTCTGAGCCACTGCAGTAGTTCCAAGCACTTCAAAGGACATTGGACAGCTTCAGAGATTCTCTTCCAAGAGCCACTTCCACTGCCTGGCTCCTCTTCCCGAGGCTGAGGGAGGATGAGCTCAGCTCAGTGAGGAATGAGACACAGCTCTTCAGCAGAGGGAGGTATCCAGCCTCAGGAATGCTCTCTGTCCTGCTGTCCTGGCCCACAGAGCTACAGGAGCGAGGCACAATCCACTCTGAGCCCTAAAACTCAGATCTCAGTTACAGGAAACTGGGTCTTGGAGGGGCCACGTGGTGACTCCAAAAGAGAAATAGCCTTAAATCCTCCCTTGTTTGCCTGTGGGTGACATTCAGACATTTTGGGAGTGTCATGGAATCACTGAATCTGGAAGAGTCCTCTAAGGTAATCAAGTCCAACCATTAATCCAGCATCACCACATTGACCACTAAACCATGCCCTGAACTGCCACATCCATGAGTTTTTTGAACACTTCCAGGCATGGGGACTCCACCACTGCCCTTGGCAGCCTGTTCCAACACCTCACCACCCTCTCAGTGAAGAATGTTTTTCTAACATCCAGTTAGGATCTAAATATTCCCTGGCACAACTTGAGGCTACTTCCTCTTGTCCTGTCAAAACAGGCATCAAAACAGTGACATCCAGCTGGGAAACTCCTGGTTCAGCACCCATTCCAGCAGCATGGAAATCCACTGAAAATCCATGGAAACTTGCACTCCTGCTGTAACCTCAGCCTCTGAACAGCTCCGCAGAGTCCCTGGCTTGTATTCCAGCTGGGAATGTCGTGTTTTCAGCTGAGAGCAGCCCCTCAGCTGAGCAGGGAAGTGTCTCTGGCTCACAGGAAGATGCTGTTTTGGGCAGGACACTCTTCCCAAACCCTCCCCAGCAGCCCCAGGGATTAAGGCACACAGAGCTGAGTCAGGGTTAAGAGTGCAACAGCAATTTGAGCCTCATGCTTGGCCTGCTGCCATGGAAAGCAAAGGGAGACCACAGCTCCAGCCTTACACTTTTATTAGCCCCTGGATAGTTATTCCTATAACTTCAGGAAGGGAACAGACACCACTGCTTTGGTGGTTTTGGTTATTAAGGCTGATAAGTTATCTGAAGGTTGCTTTTCCTTCCCAGGGACTGGGTCAGGATGTGGCACCAGCAGAGTGCACAGGGTGTCTCTGGGTTCTTATCCTTGAGATGAGCTCTGAGCCTCCTGCACGGGGCTCTGCTGCTCTCAGAGCCCAAGGACAGCTGAGGCAGAGGGTTCTGCTGTGAAAAATCCAGCACAGAGAGCTCAGGAGAAATCCTGCTCTCCAGAAAAACAGGCAAAATAGACCCCCGTGCTTCAGCAGGTACATTAGGCCAAGCTGTGAGCAGCTATCCTTGCAAACTGAACAGTTCCTTCAAATCTGAGCTGAACCGAGTCCAGAAGTCAAGCATGAAAACAGGGAACAGAGGCCTCAGCAACACAGAGCAGCAGGACTGGGAGCTTTTACTCCAGAACAAATCTTTTACAGCAGTTTGGAATACCCAGATGCCTTTCCAGAGCCATGGATCCCTTGAACATTCCACACCAACCAGAAGGTGAGGCTGAAATGAGCTACAGACCCCAAAGCCCCTCATGATGCCAGAGGTCTTTGGGTTTGTGATCAGCAGATTTATCCCATAGAAGTGATTTCCTTGCTCACATCACAGTCCAGAGAGTCCCTAAGGGTGTGTTCCAGAGACACACTCACCCTCAGAAGGTGCACTGGAGGTGTCACAGCAGCTAAGGGAAGAAAAGTGACACATCCCTGATTGCCCAGATGAATCCAAGGACCATTCCCAGTACCTGCACAAGGCAGGATCTTCACCTTAACAGTAAGGCACTTAAGCTGGACCAAAACCAAGCTGGTCTCAGCAGATCTGAAAGATCCAGGAACTTTTTGTTGTCCACTGAAATTGAATTATTTTTTGCCTCATAAAGACAAAATGAATTTGGGCTCTGCAGGTACAAGACACAACCATGCCCTGCCCCAACACAGCTCAGCTGCAAGAGCATCCCCAGCCAGATCCCTGCCCTCACCACATGAGACAGTGGGAGCACAACACAGACTATTTTGGGATCACACCTTGGACCAAATGTGCAAACCCCCACTTCAATCCACAGAGGAGAAGCTGGAACCATCCATGAGGATCTCTCACCATATTAACACTGAGATCATTCTGTGCCATCATGAGCACAGGCTGCAATTTTGCACGTTCCCTGCTTTCCTAGAATAGCTGGTCCCCAGCAGGGCCACCTGTTCATCTGGGAAACATGGGCATCATCAGCTATGGGATGGAGCAGTTTGGAGTTTCAGTGATCCCTCACCAGCTGTCCCTCTGAGGCACAGGGCACTGCCAGGTGTCTGTTACACAGGGAAGGTGAAAGAGGGAAATGAAGGATGGAAGATTTTTCCAGTTTTCCATCTGAGAAGGCAGGAAGATCCAGGACTGTAAAGACAAACATCTCCCAGGCTGGATGCTCTCTCCATGCCTGTCTCCAGGGCAATTAGAACAGAAAGGGATGAAAGGCTGATGTCATCTCCTCAGATGCAGCACTAAGAGAAACCCAGGCAGGTGAAAGGCTCTGGCCACACCATCAGCCCCATCAGGAGAGCATTCCTTACTCATCCCTGTCCAGCTGTTGATTCCCTGGACAACCAGGGGTGCCAAGGGCTCAGGAGGTTTTTTAAGATCAAGGTTGTTGTGGCTGCATTTCACAGAATCATCTGGGTTGGAGAAGACCTCCAAGGCCATCAGGTCCAAGCTTGATTCCCACCTTGTCACAAGCCCAGAGCACTGAGTGCCACCTCCAGAGGTTCCTTGGACACCTCCAGGGATGGGGACTCCAAACCTCCCTGGGCAGCTGCTTCCAATGCCTGACAACCCTTTCTATGGAGAAATTTAAATAATATCCTATTTAATCCTCCCCTGGTACAACTTGAGGCCAGTTCCTCCTGTCCCTGTTCCCTGGGAGCAGAGCCTGATTCCCCTCCAGCTGCCCCCTCCTGTCAGGGAGTTGTGCAGAGCCAGAAGATCCCTCCTGAGCCTCCTCCTCTTCAGGCTAAATACCCTGAGCTGCCTCCATGTATTTCCATTTCCATGTACCATGCTCCTGACAAAGACCTGGGAAAAATCAGAAGTGGCAGACTCTTGGGAAAGGTGGCATTATTCAAGAAGCTGGCAGCACAGGAGCTATTCCAAAGGCAAGGCAAAGGAGCATCCTAGGTTGACTGTCAGAGCTATTGAGGCAAGATTGTGAGTGGATCTGAGGAATTCTGACCTGATGGACTGTTTCCAGGAAAGAACTCCTTCTGGTACAAGCTGAAGTAGAAAGGAAAACATGTTCCAAAGAAAGAGCTAAAGGGATGTTCCAGGTGGAAAAAGTATCCTAAGGGAGCCTACAAGAGAGCTGGAGAGGAATGAAAGGACACAGGGAATGGCTTCCCACTGCCAGAGGGCAGGGTTACATGGGATAACTGGGAATTGGGAATTCCTGGCTGTGATAGTGGTAAGGCCCTGGCAAAGGGTACCCAGAGAAGCTGTGGGTGCCCCTGGATCTCTGGGAGTGTCCAAGGCGAGGTTGGAGCAACCTGGGACAGTGGGAGGTCTCCCTGCCATGGCAGGGGCTGGAATAGGACAAGCTTTAAGGACCCTTCCAACCCAAACCATTCTGGGACTCCATGAAAAAGAAATGCTCATCCCACACTCATTCTGTAAGGTCTCTGCATCCCCTCAGCAATCTCAGGGACCAAGATGGGACAGGAAGAGGACAGCCTGTCCCTACAGGAAGGGGGCACACCAGGCAGATTAGCAAACGTGAATTTCAGCCCCAAAACAGCCTGGAGTGTTAAGTAATACCAGTTCTAAACAGGTATCTGTTTCCTGGAGCTTCTTCCCCCCACCATTACATCCTCAGCCTCGGTGCAGCCTGAGAAGCTTCGTAAATCAAGCAAGATCAGCTCAAGTAACGGCACAGGCCATTTTCCTCCCCAGATGCCATTTCTCCAGCATCTCCACAAAGGAGGCTCTGTGTACAGGGACAATGAGCCAGGCCCTCAGCACAGCAGCAGCTCATGCTTTTATCCAAGGACCTCTCGGATCAGGATGCCACCCCCAGGGCAGCAGAAGCTCAGCATCCTTCCACAGGCTGCTGCCAAGTGGCCCTTAAAAACTGGGAATGGAGGGGCACGTTCTGCTGGAGTCACCCCAGTCACACCAGTCTAAATGATGGGAGCCAGAACAGCTCCAGAGGCTTTACATTTTTTTCTCCAACCCTCTGGTGCTTCACCACTGAGATCTCCCAAAAACCCTATGGAGTGATGGACACCCCTCCTGGTTGTTCCAGGGAAGTGTCAGGCCCTCCCTGGAGCTGAGCAAGCAGACCCATTTTCATAAGTCACTTTATCCTTCCCCATTCCAGATTCAGAGCTCTTATTTCCTCAGACAGGATTTCCCTTGGCTCTAGGTCTTCAAGGAGAAAGAATTGGGATATATGCAGAGTTCACTGAAAAACAGATACCGTGGGAGGAGGAGAAGCCTGGGAATTTATTTGGATTTACTTTAATAGGACCTTTAAACAAGCCTGCAGAGAGGCAAATCTGCTGTCAAATCCAGTGACCTAGAGGAAAACAGAAATCCAGCCACTCTGTGGAACAGAGCACAGAATCCCTGCCTTTCAAGGGACACAAACCCCTCCTGGCTGGAGCAACTGGGAGGTCAGGCTGCCTTGAGCAGACAAGATGGATTTGTGCTCTCCATGCACCATTTGTTATTCCACTGTCACTCCATCAACAACCCCTCCAACTGCTTTTGCAACAGGCAGCTCACCCCCAAAGGCTCCTGGTGTTTATCGGGGGGAAAAGAATCAAAACAGAGGAACAACCCCACTGCTCCAAGGATCATGTGAATGCCAGCGTCCTGGGGAAAATGAAATCATAACTCCCGTGGGTGACACATTGGAGTGATTTTGCTGTGTGCTAGCGAATCCTTTGTGAGGCTGGGGAACAGCTGAGAGCTGCAGAGCAAAGGATCCCAACAACAACAACAAAGCTGGAAGGAAAAAGTGGTGACTTGTTTCATAAATAGGCACTGAACAGGGAGGCAGGCGAGCAGAGGACTGCTCATGAGAAACTGGAGCAGAAACAAAATATTCAGGAGGAGGATGGGGAGGGGAGAGGAAGGGCTTTAGGAGATAAAGGCAAGTAGAAGGACTAAGGAAAGGAGGCTAAAAACCACGACACAAGTGATGGGAAACCCAGAAAAGCAGGGACACAGCTCGGTGACAATAACAAGCAGCTCCGCACCGTCCCAGCAGCGATGCTGATGCTGGGAAGGGGCCCCCCTTGGGCTGCCCCGGGCTGTTGTGTGAGGGATCTCGGGGTTTTTTTGTCTGACAAGCTGCGGAACAACAAGCCCGGCTCGCAGCGGAGCGATGGAGGGAAGGAGGGAGCGCAGCAACAATAGCAGAAGAGGCTCTGGCTGGTGACGTAATGGTTGGCATCACTCCAGGCCAGAGCAGCCCCTGCTGCTGCTGCCACTTTCTGGTCCTTTTTGCAGAAGGGGAATCAATTAAAAAAAGATGCAAAACAATCCCTCAAGTGACGCCCCCCACCTACAAACACACAAACACCCCGCCGTGGGTCGGGGCTGCAAAGAGGAAAACCCCACATGGGAGCAGGGCATCTCCGTGCACCCCCCCAAATCCCAAATTCAGGGCATGTGCCTGTGTCCCCCCCCTCCCCCCCGGGTCTGCAGTCAGGGTGCAGCCCTGCACCCCAAACCCCTGATGCCGGGATTTTGGGCACACTTTTAGCTCACACCATTGCCCCCCCCCCCCCAATCCCACCCCATCCCCCAAGCTTGGAGTCAGAGCACAATCCCTGTGCTTCTCCCCAAGCCTGGATTCAAGGCACAACCCCCGGGCTTCTTCCCAAGCCTGGATTCAGGGCATCCCCCCAGCCTGTCCCAAAGTCCGTAGAGAGGGCTGGATTCAGGGCACAATGCCTGTGTCTCCTTCCAAGCCAGGATTCAGAGCACAGCTCTGCATCCCCTCAGGCTGTCCCAAAGCCTCCACCGAGGGCAGAGCCCCGGGATCGCCTCCCACCCTCACCTGGCCGCTCACATCCCTATCCCACCCCAAAGCCTCGGCTCCGGGGCGCTCCAAGTTTGGCGAGGTGGCTGAAGAGGAGCTTCCAGTCCCGGTGTCCCGCAGGGTGGAGGTTTGGGCAAAGGAATTTTGAAGGGGTTTTGCCGAAAAGGGCAAAACTTACCTCAGCGAAATAGAGGTTGAGGAGGCAGAGGCTGGAGAAGAGGAGGCAGCCGGGCAGGCAGTACAGGAGCCAGTGGGCGAAAGGCTGCTGGAGGCGGAGGGCCTGCAGGGAATTCTGCAGGTAGAAGGAGAACAGGGTGGTCCTGAGGGCTGCCCAGAGCAGGCAGAGGAAGAGACAGAGCGTGTGGTAACTCAGCCGCCGCTCGCGGTAGTAGAGCAGCAGCCAGAGCTGCAGGTAGGCGAAGAGGAAGAGCGCGGCGTAGAGCGCCGTGTGGAGCACGGTGAGCCCCAGCTCCACGGCGTAGGGCACGGCCTCCCCCTCAGCGAGGGCCATGGGGCAGCGGAAGGCACCGACCCCCTCCCTGCCTTCCCTCAGCCCCAGCTGGACACCCCCATGCAACAAAGGGGAGCCCCCGTTTCTTTTTCCCTTCTTCTTCTTCTCCTCCTCCCGCCCGCCCGCCCGGCTGCACCGCCCGCCCGCCGCCAAACAACTCCGTGCCGGGGACAGCCGGCCGAGCCCGCTGATTTGAGGGGCGGCGGCGCGCGCTCCCCATTGGCAGCCCTCCGGTCACGCCCCCAGCCGCGCCCACCCCCCACGCCCATTGGCCGGCGCCGCCTGTCAATCACCCACGCGACGCCCCCGCCGCGACGCCGCTTTGCTTCTTGGGTTGGCGACGCCGCCCGCCCGCCATCCTTCCTTCGGTCCTTCCCTGAGAGGAGGCGAGGGGTGAGAGAGGGACGAGAAGATGAGAGAGGGGGGGAGAAGGGATGAGAGAGGGGGGGAGAAGGGATGAGAGAGGGGAGGAGAAGGGATGAGAGAGGGGAGGAGAAGGGATGAGAGAGGGGAGCGCTGAGGGGCTCCTCGGAGGAGCCGGGGGGATCTGGGCATCCCCTCAGGCAGAGTCGGGGTGCAGGAGCATCCCTGTTGCAGGCTGTGGCGATGTGCGGGTGTCGCTCCCGGACCCCGCTGTGGCGATGTGCGGGTGTCATTCCCGGACTGTTCCGCGTCTGTTCCATGCAGGTGGCTATCTCTGTGGATGCAGGGACAGCTCAGGGACCCGCACTGCTCAGAGGTCTCGGCTCCGGGTGGAGCCCCTGGATACCGAGAAGCCTCGCTCGGCTCAGGGGTTGCTTCACCCGGCTGGCGCTGACCCACCCGCGCTGGTTTGGGCATCCAAACTTCTCCAAGCTTTTCCAGCCGAGCTGCCGGCCGCAGGGACGGCGAAGACGCCTCGGGGCGGGATGCTGTCCCAGCAGCGCGGAGGAGGAATGAGGACATCGGCCTGAACGCTGGGGGCACCAGGTAGGTGACAGCCCTGAGCCATCCGGAGCTTGCTCAGTGATGTGCATCCAGCGCCAGCTGCTTTCCAGGGATTTCGGGGGTTGTTCCCAAAGGACAGACGGAATGGGGCAGCAGCAGCAGCGGTGGGTGATGCTGAGTGGTGGAATTCAGCAGGTGGTGGTTCCAGCATGCAGCGATGCTCTCAGGGAAGTGGTGGATTCATCATCCTGCAAGTGTTTGCAAACCGTGTGCGTGTGGCACTTGGGGACACTGGGTGGTGGTGGGCTTGGCAGTGCTGGGAGAATGGTTGGACTCGTTGGTCTTAGGGGTTTTTTCCAACCTGTATGATTCCATGCTGCAGGCTGGCTGTTGTGCACGGGAAACAAAGCCCTCCTCTCCTGGCATGGGCAAAGGGAAAGGCTGCAGCATGTCACTCTTGCAGCCTTGGATAGCAAGTGAGACCTGGCTGCTGGGAAGTTGGACTTGGAAGTGAATATGAAAGTGAAACTTTTCTGGAAGTGGCAGGATACAGGGCAGCGTGGCAGCATCAAAAATCCGGGTGAAAAATTCTGCAAAAATCCAGGCAAAGAAGAGTCTGGGATGCACTTGTATGTTCCCAGAAAAGGATTCCTGTGCTTCAAGATGCTTCCACGGCTGCCCCTGTAGGCAGCAGGGAGATGGAGTGAGTGCTAAGGGACAGTGTTTATTTCAGTCCTATAATTGCAGGCTCATCCCAAAGCTCTGGAGAAGCATCTCATTGTTATTTCAGCTCCAAATGCTGGGGAATTGCAGCTCTACCACCCTACTCAAATCAGTTGTGCCCAAGAACTTGCCTTTGGAAAATTTAAAAGGAGTTGAGTTGAGCTGAGCTCTGTGCCAGCAAATTGGGTAATGATAATGAACTTGTGATAATTATCATGGGTTTGTGATGATTAACTTGTTGGCTGTGTAGGAAAAGTCTGGAGCAGGGAAGGGAAGTGTGTAGTGAAATACATTAAAAGTCCACACAATTCCAGGCAAGGAATCATCTGTTGGGTTGGAAGGGACCTTAAAACTCATCCAGTTCCAACTCCTGCCATGGCAGGGACACCTTCCACTGTCCCAGGCTGCTCCAAGCCCCAATGTCCAGCCTGGCCTTGGACACTTCCAGGGATCCAGGGGCAGCCACAGCTTCTCTGGGCACCTTGTGCCAGGGCCTCACCGACCTCACAGCCAGGAATTCCTTCCCAATATCTCATCTATCCCTGACCTCTGGCAGTGGGAAGCCGTTCCCCCTTGGGGAATGGTTGGACTCAACTATCTTAGAGGGCTTTTCCAACCTTAAGTACTGTCATTTTTCTGGATAACCTCAAGGAAACTTGTTTGCCTGGACAAAAATGGGGAAGAGCCCAGAATGTTCCTCTCTGCCTTGTGTTTTGGAGGAACAGCAGAAGGGATATTTGTGCTGGGACATCGAGGTGACCTAGTGAGAGAGCTTCAGCCTGACTCCATCCTGCTGTAGCTAAGGGATTGAGTCAGTTCCACATGGATTTGGGGTCTGGTTTGTGTCCCCCCTGCCAAGGAATCTGGGAGAGCAGCTCACTGGTTAAGTGCTGCCAGAAGAGCATGGGAGGCAGGTGAGAATCCTGCCAAAAATCTCTGCTAGCAGGGTGTGGGGTGAATGTCCTGCTGCAAAGAGTGGCCTGATTTGGGTCAATCAGCACAAGAGAGCTTGAAGTGACTCCATTTAGGAGCATCCTAAATGCTCCTGGGTTTAGGAACATCTACCTAGGGAGTTAAAATTTACCAGTTGAGGGCTCTGCTGATTGGGAGAGGATGGAATAGGATAAAACGACCAGGGAGCAGCAGGGTAGTGTATTTCTGGGAAGATACTGGCATAGGATTCCCAGAGAAGCTTTGGCTGCCTCTGGATTCCTGGAAGTATCCAAGGCCAGGTTGTGTGGAGCTTGGAGCAGCCTGGGATAGTGGAAGGTGTCCTTGCCCATGGCAAGGTTGGAACTTTGGTTTATAAGATCCCTTCCAACTCAAACCCTTCTGGGATTCTGTGATGATAGTTGGACAAGCAAAGTGTAGATTTTACATCACTGGCATTAAAGTCCAGGCAGGTGGTGTTTGTCCTGAGTCCAGGGAAGCCCATGCATGATGGAGGTGGTACCAGCTGGCTATGTAGTCCATAATTGCAGTAGGGCAGCAGCTCATCCTTGTCTTGTGACTCTTAAATCCCACCCCACAACACCATCCCTTGAGGAAGCTCAGCTTCTTCAGTGGTAAATCTTGGCAGCTGAGGTCTGTGTAAGGAAAGTGTCAGGGAAAGCATCCCAGGCAATCCCAGCCCATGGATTCTCCTTCAGGATTCCCAAGCAAAACTGATGTGCCTTGAGCAATTTATGCCCCTACAAGAGTTTGGGCTGGATATCTCTGGTGGATTTGGTTTCACTTCAGGTCACCTATAGTGACCTTAACCACCTTGCCTGGTTCTGCCTTGGAATTATGACAGTGGAAACATGAACCAGGCCTAGCATTCTGTTGGTGCTGTGTTGGGCTGTCCCTTGTCCGTGGGCTTAAGGTTTCTCAGCAGTGACACAGAGCTGGTTCACACATCTATGGTATTTTCACACATCTCTGGCAATCCTGCAAGTGTCAGTGGTACAGGGTTCTGGCTGTTTCCAGCCCTAGGCTGTTAATTTTCCATTGATGGGAAAGAGGTGACAGAGGAAATAGCCTAAAAGCTGAATATTCAGGTCTGGGCTGATTCTCTGATGGGGAGCAGAAGGAAGCTGCTGGGAAGGATGGAGTAACAAAGAGGTGAGAGGACTTGAGCAGGGAAGGGGTGAGCACACATTATTCACTGCACACCAGAATGGTTTGGGTTGGAAGGGACCTTAAAAGCTCATCTCATTTAAACCTCCTGCCATGGGCAGGGACACCTTCCATTATCCCAGGTTGCTCCAAGCCCTGTCCAACCTGGCCTTGGACACTTCCAGGGATCCAGGGGCAGCCACAGCTGCTCTGGGCACCCTGTGTCCTGTTTCCCCACCCTCACAGGGAAGGATTCCCAGTTCCCAATATCCCATCCATCCCTGCCTTCTGGCAGTGGAAGCCATTCCCTGTGTCCTGTCCCTCCATCCCTTGTCCCCAGTCCCTCTCCAGCTCTCCTGGAGCCCCTTTAGGTCCTGGGAGGGGCTCTGAGGTCTCTTTGGGGACTGGAGTTATGTTTTTAACTGCTG
Organism: Cinclus cinclus; assembly: GCF_963662255.1. Taxonomy (NCBI): domain Eukaryota; kingdom Metazoa; phylum Chordata; class Aves; order Passeriformes; family Cinclidae; genus Cinclus; species Cinclus cinclus. The sequence continues at coordinate 60,332,014 of NC_085051.1, forward strand.
ATCTTCTCCTCCAGGTATAATCCTGTGACATCTTTGAGTCTTTGGAGGTTGCTCCTCTTCCTTCCTTGACAGTAAGCTTTCCCATTTGACCTGGGCTCATTCCCATGTGCCAGGATTGTGTTTATTTTTCCATCCTGCTGTAGCCAAGTTTGTCATTTAATAAACATCACCCCCCCCCCCCCCCCCCCCCCCCAGCCTGATCTCTGTCCCCCCTGTAAGCCAGGGGAACAGATGGGAGGGCACGGGACCAGAAATGCCTGACACTGCCCAAAGCTGGAAAGGAGACAACTGGAGATTTAGAGATGGAAAAAAAAATAAATAATGTGTTTCCAGCTCTGTTGTGCCTTCAGGCCTGATCCAAACCCCTCAGATCCTGGAGAAGGAGCCTGTGGAGGCTGTGTGTGCCTGTCAGTAACTCCTGACTCCTGGAGCATGGCAGAGGTTCTTTCCCTGCTTGTTTTTGGAGTGTTTGAGCTTGGGTTGATCCCAGGGCAGCCTCTGCCAGGGTGTTGGAGGGAGTGACAGCCCATGGACACAGGGGTGTTTGTTGAGGGAAGCAGCTGCAGCTCATGATGCAAATTCTGCATGGATTCAGTCCCAGCTTTGTCCCTTTGTTTAGCAGGGAGCAGCCACACTCCAGCAGCACAGAGCAATCCCTGAGGAGCTGGCTGGGAAGGAATGGAGTGAGAAGAAAGTGGCTTCTCATCCTTTAACCTCCTCACATCATCTGCCACGGTCTGAAATGAGCAGAATCCCAAATTCCCAGATTGGTTTCGCTTGGGAGGAACCTTAAAGATCATCTTGTTCCGTCCCAGGGGCAGGGACACTTCCCACCAAAATCAATCTGTTCAGGAAAATTCACACTTAATAAATGTATTCTCTGGGAAAGTCAAAGTGGCTGCTAAGAAGTGGCAAAATCAGTAGCCAGGAGCAGAAAAGATTCTACAGAATTCTTGTCTGACTTATTGCTATGCATATCTTAGGTCAAGGGCAATCTGATTTTTTAATTAATCCTTTAAAGGTTAAATTGTATAGAACGTCTGATCACAGAGTAAAGAAAAAAAACCAGCAGTATATGTAAAAATAGCATCCATTTAAGTTACATAAATCTTTATAAATATAAGAGAGAAATCAGTTATCCTATAAAAAAATAATTCAGAACATGTGTTCCTGAAGCACCAGCAGAACATCCTCATGCTAAGAACTTCAGCTAGAAAATCTTTATAAATATACCTGCAAAATTCCTCCTCACTCTGACCAGAAACAAGTGTCAGAGGATGCACATTTCTATTTTGCACTAAAACAGGAGCTCTCCTGTTTGAATCTCAAATGGCCTTTTGGTTTTTTGGCAACCACAGCACGTCCCATCCCTTTGCAAACACCTTTCAGGGCCACGTAAATTCTATTGGCATCCTCAAAGCTTTTGAGCAGGAATTGAGACAGTTTGGGTGGGGGTTTGTGGATGATGCTGTCACTGCTTTGCTGCCTGTGCATGGAATTTTTGTTTAACTCAAAATAAATAAAGAGGAGGGAGGAAAACCAGCCCTAAGCTGAAAGCACTGCGGGTCTGTGCACTTGAAGGTGCCACTCAGAGGTAAGAGAGTGGTCTCTGCTGTCCTCTTTGCAGTTGTCTGAGTCACCTGTGGATTGAGTGACTAATTCATAATATCCTCAAGATGTTTGTGTCATATTAATAATAATTTCCACAGTTGGAAATTATAGTCATGTAACAGAGACTAAAACAGAGAAACATTCATGTATCTGTTTGTGTGTGGTTATGTTATATATATATATATATATTTTTTTTTTTTTTAATTGTTTTCTGCAGTTGTGGCTCTCCTGTGCCTGTAGCTGGGAACAGCCATGTCAGCTCAAAAGGACAGATGGGTTTCTTCCTTGGTTTTCCTTCTCTTCTGTGCCTGCTCCATCCCAAGGAGTAGAAGTGCCAGCCTGCAGCAGGAGCCGAGCCCCCAGCACTATTTCAGTGGTTTGGAAGCTGGGAAAACATCCCTGGCTTTTTTCACCCCCAGTGGTATGTGTTTAATGTGAGTTTCCATCAGCCTGGGGGCTCAGCAAGGCTTGGGTGAGAGTGGAACAATCACAGAATCATGGAGTGGTTTGAGTTGGATGGACATTAAATCCCATTCAGTCCCATGGCCAGGGACACCTTCCACTGTCCCAGGTTGCTCCAACCTGGCCTTGAACACTTCCAGGGATCCAGGAGCAGCCACAGCTTCTCTGGGGATTCTATCTCAGCCCCTCGCCACCCTCCCAGACAAGAATTCCTTCCCATATCCTATCCATCCCTGCCCTCTGGCAATGGGAAGGCATTTCCTGTGTCCTGTTCCTCCATCCCTTGTAAAGAACCTCTCTTCATCTTTCTTGTTGGCTCCCTCAGGCACTGGAAGGCTGCAATTAATTCACCCCAGAGCGTTCAGTTTTCCAACTCTCAGCCTTTCCTCTAGCAGAACTGCTCCATTCCTCTAATCAACTTGTGGCCCTCTTCAATGGAGAGGCAGTTCTTGAGGTTTTTAAACTCAAAGGGGTTTTGAAGAGCAGGCTGAGTGCTGTGTTCCAAGTTTGCACAGTTCCAAGTGCTTCTGACAGGCGAAGACCTCTTGGGGTGGGTTCTTTCCTGGCTGTGTCCTCAGGCACAATCCTTCAAACATCTTCATTCATTTTCTGGATTATTTTCTGGAGGTACTGTGGAGGAGAAAGCAAATTTCCTAAGGAATTTCCCCTCTTCCATAATACCTGCTAGAATAAGGGGAATCCCTTTCATGAGGGAGAACTAAAGGCTGTCATGGATTAGGAGAAGATCCTTGACCTTGATTTTCATGATCCCCAGGTGTGGTTTCCCAAAGACACTGGTGTGGGCTAAGGAACATCTCCCACAGCTCAGTGTGTGGCAGGAGAATGCTCTTCACCCTGAGGACTTGCAGAGGATTTTTTTTTTTTTGTGTGTGTTTCAGTTTCTCTTGGTACCCAGCCCTTCTTGGAGCAGATTGAGAACTCAGCTGAGGCCCTCCAGGACTATGGCATTTCTGTGGTGAAGGTAAATGGGGCTCAGGGAAGCTGCTGGGTGGGATGGAGTGAGTAGGAGATGAGCAGGGAAGAGATGAGCACAGATTTTTCATGGAATCATGGACTCACAGAACAGCTTTGGCTTTCAGGAACCTTAAAGCTCATCTCTTTCCACTTCACCTGCCATGGAAAGGGACACCTTCCACTATCCTGGGTTGCTCCAAGCCCTGTAATAGCCTGGCCTGAGCCATTTTCAGGGATGGAAAATCCACACATTCTCTGGGCAGCTTGTTCCAGTGTCCATGTTCCATGCTGGATGAGGTTGCTTAACTTCTTTACAGCTCAGTGCAATAAATATTTCACACAAAGGAGTTTTTAGCTGAAATTTTATGCAGATTCACATGAGGGAATTACAAATTTAGGCAAGTGTAATTAGATTCTAAGACGTGCTTATATATTTATATTTGGATTTATTTAGATTCCTCCAGCTACAGACCAAGTTCAGTAAAGAAGCACTGATCTGTCACTTTGAATATACTGGGCAGATCAGGAGGTCTTTTGATCCCATCTGACCCAAACCAGCAGGCTGAGCTGGAAAACTGAAGTACAAACTCCACTCTCCATCTCTGGTCTCTATTTTGGTGGATTTTCTTTCCCAGAAGGTTTGGAAAGGCTGGATTTGCACTCTTGAATGGAAGAAAGCTGTAGGGGTTGTGTGTGTGGTCATTGTGGGGCTGAATCTGTAATGACACATATTTGCTGTCTAGGTGAATTGTCCCAAAGAGGATGTCTCAAGGTATTGTGGAAAAGAAAATGCATTAAGGAAAGCCTTCCTGTTCAGGTGAGGGGCATTTCTGAGCACTGCACTGGGACTGCTTTCCAGTGCAAATGTTTGAAGAAAACATTTTCAGCAATCAGAGGTTTCTGTGGAGGAATGAGAGGAGCCATGAGGACAGCAGTGACCTGCATAGTTTAGCAAAAGGTACCCCCAAAATTCCAACACAGGCAGAGGAGATGCTTTGTCCTCAGTGTTGATTCTCCCATCCTGCTCCAAGTTCCTTGGAGCAGCAGAGGGATGAGCTGTGGAATGAAACCACAGGAGAAACCCTCCATCAATGTTCTCCTGTTCCTCTGGCCTCCCACCCCCAGAGCTGTACTCAGGCCACAAGATTTTGGGTCTAGTCCAAGAAAGAAACACTTTTTGGTGCTCTCTTTGTTGGTGGGGTTAACTCTTCTGCCCTGGACGGGAAGGTTCAGCTCCTGGTCTCTCCAAGGGTTGTCACCTGGAAGCCTTGCCATGTATCAGCTCAGTTCTCACTGACTGTTGTACTGATAATCATGGAGTAATTAAGGTTAGAAAAGACCTTTTAAAATCATTAAGTCCAACCCTTCCCCCAGCACTGCCAAGGCCACCATGTTCCCAAGTGCTTAGTCATAAGTCTTAACATACTCAACATCTTTCTTAAAACAACATTTCGTTTAATCTATAATAATATATGATATTCATTCCTGTACATGCAAATATATTTTTTTAAAATCAGAGCTTTAGTGCTGCGGGAACCTGCTCAGCCAGGCTTGAACGATTCCCAACTCGGATCAAAAACGTCTCAAGTGTGTTCTGCCATTTCTCCATCATCCTCCCTACCCTTCTGTGCCTGCCTTGGCTCCCTGTTCCCGTGCAGTGAATCTCTGTCACTTCCTTTGGTGACTCTCTCTTCCCCCTGCAGGGGACACCGACTGATCCGAGAGTTCCCCACCGACGCCCTGTTCGGCGTGAACTCCATCGTCGCCAATGTTTTGTTGTAAGTCCAGACCACATGCCACACCCTGAAATGCTTTCCTTTCTATTCCCACTAAATGCCAACCCCTGGTATTCCAGAGGCTGCTCTCAGTCAAGCTTCTCTCTTCATTATGGTTTGACCCTGTTTTCCCTTGAGATCTTTTCCCTTGAGAGCTTTTCCCTTGAGACAACTGACCAGCACACACCTGGCACCTCCATTTGGCTACAAATCCTTAATCTGCCAGCAGGAAGCTGGAATTTTACCTTGGTTTTCCCATCATAGTTGTGTGGCTGCAAATTTACTCTTCAGCTACTTGCTAATGATGTTTTTTTTTCTGCATCCTCAGTGCCCTGCTCTTTAATGAAGTTAAATATGTCGAAACACTGGCAGATTTTGAGAACGTTGAAAACGTGTTGAAAGGGAAGTCTAACATGGTCTTCGCCTACGTGCCAGCTACTGGGACAGCAGGTATGGACACTCAGCTTTCCATCTTTCCTCTCTTCACTCTGTTTTTTTGGTAGAATATCCAGGAGCTGAGTTTCTGACCCAAAATCATGCAAATGAAAACCTGAAAGGGCCACCCAGCCGCAAGATCTCTACTTCTGTATGTCTTGCTTTCTTTCTGAAGGGATCACTTACACCAGAAAAGTTTTGCTGGGAGCATAAGCCCTGAGAGATGGACTTGGAGAGGGAAAAAAAGCCAGTGGTTGCTGTTTTAAAAATAGTCAATCCCTGGGCAGATCCCTGGCTCTGCAGTGGAATGGATTCTCACACAACACCGATTTTCTGTGGATAAGGAATGGGATCCAGCTCCAGTTCTCACTTCCCTTCACAGTGTATTTTCAAACAGACTCTGTGACATTGTACCAAGAGTTTCTGAAAACCTGGGAATTGATATTTACACCTGGAAAGGATGAAACAGGAGATATGGAGGGAACGGAGCTGAGTTCACCTTGCCTTTCCCTTTCCAGAGCACAGAGCTGTGATGGAGGCAGCTTTTGTCTATGGGACCATCCACCAGTTTGTCCTGACAACAGAGGCAGCACTGCTGAAAGCCATCAGGTACATCCAGACACTCCCCCACCATGGATAGCTCCTTCCATGCACTGTTTGCCTCACTCCTGGTGTCTCAGATTCCCAAATCAACTCCGGGATGGCATTAGGATGTTGTTGCAAGGGTGGACAGTCAGATCTGTTTTCTAAAAGCTGCTGGTTGTGTTCCTAGCCTTGGAGTAGCCTTGCTGTTTGTGGCTGTATTGGGTGGGATTTCACAGGAGAGAGTCCTCTGTCTCCTTTCCATGGCTCATCAAACCTCAGCCGTGGGTTTTCAGGAGAGTTGATGTTGAAATCCTGAAGCACTCCCACCTTGTGCTGTGATATTTAAGAGCAAGAACTGTAGCACTGCTCGTGGATTTGGGAATTCCCATCCCATGGCCTCACTTCCTGCGCAGGAGGAGCTGCTCTGGAATGGCAGATCCTTCCATGTTGCTGCTGATGTGACCTCCTGCAGTCAGGAATGTGAGGGTGGAAGTGGGAACATCACATGGGGTGTTGCTTCCTCAGCCCACAGTGTGTCCTGCTGGCCAAGAGGCCAATGGCACCTGGCTTGTACCAGCCTGTGGCTACAGGCCCAGGGCAGAGATTGTCCCCCTGTGCTGGCACTGCTGAGGTCACACCTCCAGTCCTGGGGTCAGTTCTGGGCCCCTCATGACAAGACACTGGGGGGCTGGAGAGTGTCCCCAGAGGGGAATGGAGCTGGGGAAGGGTCTGGAGCCTCAGGAGAGGCTGAGGGAGCTGGGAGGCTCAGGGGGGACCTTGTGGCTCTGCACAACTCCTGACAGGAGGGGACAGCCAGGGGGGATTTGGGATCTGCTCCAGGGAACAGGGGCAGAACAAGGGGAAATAGCCTCATGCTGTACCAGAGGAAGTTTAGATTGGATATTAGGGAAAATTTATTCCTGGAAAGGGTTGTCATGTCAAAACAGGCTGCCCAAGGCAGTGGTGGAGTCCCCATCCCTGGAGGGATTTAAAAGCCTGTGGATGTGGCACCTGGGGACATGGCTCAGTGGTGGCCTTGGCGGTGCTGTGGGAAGGGTTGGACTCGATAATCTTGGAGGGCTTTTCCAAAATGAATAACTCCATAACGATTTACCTGGGATTTTGTCACCGGTGACACCAGGGCAGGCACCGGGTTGATCCTTCCCGAAGTGCCGTTCCATCCTTGCAGGATTTCGGGGAATTGTGCTGTGGCTCCCACTAGATGGCACGGTTGTCCTTCCACAGGATCGCCTTAAAGCCTTAATTCTCCTTAAAGCAGCGCCACCACCTCCCGAGCTGCTGAAATGAGGGGAGCTTCTCCAACAGGAACAGCTTCCAGCCAGCTGGGACAGCAGGATTTGAGGTCTTAGTACTGCACTTTGCTCTTTCACGGAGAGCTCTTAAATCCTTATCCAAAGAAGGTGATCTCTGCTTTAGGGGTAGAGAACGGGGGCATTGGAAAAGGAAAGTGACTCCCCAAAGTTACCCACAGGCCAACAGCAGTGATGGTGTCACAGCTAACCAGGGACACCTTCCACTATCCCAGGTTCCTCCAAGCCCTGTCCATCCTGGCCTGGAACACTTCCAGGGATCCAGGGGCAGCAACAGCTTCTCTGGGAATTCTATTCCAGGGTTTCTTCACCCTCACAGCCAGGAATTCCCAGTTCCCAATATCCCATCCATCCCTGCCCTCTGTCCATGTGAAGCCATTCCCTGTGTCCTGTCCCTCCATCCCTTGTCCCCAGTCCCTCTCCAGCTCTCCTGGAGCCCCTTTAGGCTCTGGAAGGGGCTCTGAGCTCTCCCTGGATCCTTCTCCTCTCCAGGTGAACACCCCCAGCTCTCCCAGCCTGTTCCACAACCCTGACAAACATTGATCTTGAGGATAATCTGTGAAACTATTCAGCAAACCTGGTCCTTCTGTCTGGGCACTTTGAACCCCTGCTCAGGGTGGGTTTTGTTTCCTCTCTCATAGCCATGATGACCCCAATGTCTCTTCTGCCTGGCTCTTGTTCTGCCACTGCCAGCGAGTCACAGACCCAGGCCAGCCCTGCAGGAGGACAGCCCTGGCACAGCCCCTGACCCTGCTCAACATCCACAGGCACCTCAAGCTCATGGGGGCTCCCTTGGTGGTAAGGACTGGGAAGGAGGAGCTGCTGGGCCCTGGGTGGGAGGGCAGGGAGGGATGTGAGGATGGGGGAGGTGAGAGCAGAGAGGAAGGCTTAGTGTGGGAATCTGCCCCTTCCAGGATGGGTCCAGGCAAGGAGCAGGAATCATCTGGTGCAGCTGCCTCACCAGTTCAGGCCAAAACATAGATAAATTACTGAGGGCGTGTTCCAAATGACTGTTAAGCACTGCCCAACTCAATATGAAGCTTGTTCCCGTGCTCTTGGTAAAGAAACCTTCCTGATGTTCTGTCTGAACCTCTCCTGATGCTGTTTTGAACCATTTCCACATGTCCTATCCCCGGATACTCTGGAGATACTCATGGTTCCCTTTCCACATCCCCTCAGGAAGCTGTGGAGAGCACTGGGGTCGCCCCTCAGCCTCTTTTTCTCTAAACTAGACAACCCCAAAGTCCTCAGCTGCTCCTGTAGGCTCCCTGCAGGAGTTTCAGCACCCTCTGGAATTTGATACCAGTCCTTGACACTTTGGTGATCACAAGGAACAGGAGGTTCCCTCCTATTTCCTCCTTCCACGGGGCAGAGAACTCCAGCAGCCTCCTGTTCCCAGTGGTCATCCCTGCCCATCCAAAAGGATGAGAAGATGAGCTGGGAATGCTCCTTCAGCCATTTTCCTGGATTAGGACTATGGAGGGAAGGCACTTCATCAAGCACCTCTGTGCTGTCGTGAAGCAGCACGCCTAAGGCAGGAAGAGAAGTATTCCAGCTCTTGCATGTTGTGGCTGGGATTTTTAAACTGCCCCAGGGTATGAATGCCAGGTAAATAAAAATGAGTGGAGATTTGACATCTGGAATTGCTAAACCACAGAAAACAACCCCACAGAAAATAAAGCTCAGATTTTTAACAGGGAAGGTTGTGACATGTTGGAACAGTTTAACTGGAGTTGTGTGGGTTCTGCTTCTGTGGATGTTTTAGAATTGGGGTTGGGACCTTTTCCCTGAGGATTTCTGTGGCTGGGGAAGAGCTGACTTATCTTCAACACGTGGAGCTGTGCTGCAGCATAACCCTGGCTGTTCTCCAGACAGAGGTTGCTGAGGACCCAGAGAAGATCTCCACTGTTCACTTGCAGCTTGGGCTGCCCCTGGTGTTCATCCTGAGCCAGAAAGAGACCTATGAGGCTGACAGGAGGACAGCAGAGTTTGTGGCCTGGCAGATCTTGGGGAAAGCAGGAGTTGCCCTTTTGTCCAGGTATTTTTCTCAGGTGTTTTGAGGTTTTCCTTGCTCTTTGTGGAGTTCTGATCTGGGTTGCCCCAACACCAGGGTGACACTCAGTGCACTCAATCACACTTGGATGAGAGGCAGTAAAATCAGGCTATATCCTGTGACAGGCTGTTTCATATTTAAGGATTCGTCCAAAATTGTATTAATTTGGAAGTGTTGCTGTCTTGGGGGTGGAAAAGTATTGACTAAGAGATATTTTGGAGAGGAAACTTAGCACTGATTGAATTAAAGCAGAAAGAGGAGGGGTGACCTCCTGTGTCACACCATCTAAGGTTCACTTTGTGTTTTGGAAGGGACCTTGTACATCTGAACGTTCTGCACCGGTCAAACGTCGCCCTCAAGACACCAGATGAGGTTGGATGCTGGATTTTTTTATTGGAAAACTCTGAGCTCTGGAGAGGGTGGTGGGATGTTGCTCATCTCTGGTATTAATTGGACAGCATTCCCTGAAGCTCAAGGGGAAGTGTCTTTCCCAAGTTGCACACATGAATCTGTGGATTTCCCATCCCTGGAAGTATCCCAGGCCAGGTTGAACAGGACTTGGAGCAACCTGGGATAATGGAAGGTGTCCCAGCCCATGGCAGGGGGTGGAACTGGGTGATCTTTAATGTCCATTCAATGATTTGGGTTCTGTAGAGCCATTGTGCCTGCTGGGAAAGAGAAAACAGTTTATTTTGGGTTCAAAACATTGAGTGACATCTCCACTACACCTTAAGGCAACACAGGGCTGTAAATTACATCCAGGTGCAAATTCCCCAAGGATTTGGATTTCTGAAGGCCTTAGGAAAGGCATGGATGGGAGAGGGACTGAGTGTGAAACAAAGAGCCAACAACCAAAGGTCTCTGCTGAGCTGATGTAACCCAGTGCCTCTGGCAGCTGGGAGAAGGGCAGGGTGTGGGTTAAATGAGGTTGATCAAGATGAGTTAAAGTTTGGAGGAACCTGACCCAGCTTGTGAGGCAGGCTGGAATTGGGTGCTGGCAGATGCCAGGGAACACACGATGCCCCAGATTACCTGAATGGTCACACTTGTGATTTCAGGTGCAGGATCAGACCTGAGCATCCCCTGAGGGCTTCCCATGGCCTGCTGAGATGTGCACGTTGGGTGGCTCTGGGAGCCCATGGGAGGTGCCAGCACTTTGTCATTTCTCTCAGCTCCTGATGAACTTTCCATTTTCTCTCCAGTGCCTTTGTCTGAGCTGGTGCCAGCACGGTTTTTAAGCAGACAAAGTCTCATTTCTGAGAAATTCATGTTGATTATTTGTTTCTTTCCATGGGTTGGCAGTTCCTGTACACTTGGAAACATTTCTCCTGGCTGAGCTCCATGAGATAAAGGATTTTTTGTGCTGGTTTCCCAGGCTGTGATGGGCTCCTTGGACCCAGCCTGACCTCTCTAATGAGGGGACATCCCAGTGGCCCCTGCACTTCCCTGCTCTCCTTCCCTGCTTGACCACTAGGATTTTTCCTACAGTGCTGAATCTGAGTTAAGTTGTTGGGACATGGGACTGGTGTTCACGTTCACCACAGGATCCCTCATAGCCACATTTACTTCCTCACGAGGAAACATCAGCCTGGAGTGAGAAAAACTCATCCACATGAGAAGCTGGGTCAAAGAAACAGAACCCAGACATTCCCCTGTTTGGTAGCTTCAGGGATCTGTGCCATATCCCAAAAATAAGAAGCTGGGGGATGGTGCCCCATTAGCCTTGAGTTTGGTCTGCAGGCAAAATAAGCAGAGGGAGATGTTGTGCTCCCACTGATTTATTGTTTTCCTCAGGGAATGCCAATCCAATACCTGGTCTTGGAAGACACTGATGAAGTTATAACCCTGGTGGAAGATAAGAACAAGGTCAAACAAATCCAGGAGGATGAGCAGGAGGAGGAGGAAGATGAGGATGAGAAAGAGAATAACAATCAAGGTGTGCAATTAATCAGTGAAAAGCTGATTGTTATCAGACAGAGGGTGCAATCAGTATCAGACATGGCAAAGCATTAGAGAACACTTGCAAACCATCATAGTCACTCCATGGTGGCCAGAAAGTGACTCTTTCATTCTCTGAGGTCACTGGAATATGACAGACAGGTCTGATTTTTAGTGGAAACACCAGGGAGGAAATTCAGAGCTGTTAGAAGAACAGTTGCTGTGTGAGGGACAGGAATGTGCTTGGATGCAGCAGCTCCAAAGGCATGGGGGGGTTAAAGTGCATCCAGCATCGTGTCCTCTACAAGCATCTGAAAATTATCACTCCCTCTGGGAGAGTTTGAGACACGTTTTTGTAAGAGCAGATCCAGACTTGCTTCCTCCAGGGAGAAACCTCTGGTCCCTGCAATGCATAATTGATTTGTTCTCTGTGCAAAACTGGGACTGTTTTCCTTTAAAAAGTGTTGGGGGGGGGGGGGGCAGGATCCTAGAGGAGCTTAAAGGGTATTGTTCCAGTCAAGGGTAGAGCTGGTGTGAGATGGGATTAGGGCATTTTGGAGGATTTGTCTGGGTGGTTGTGTCTCTTCTCCCCATACAAGATTTCACTCGCCCCACATCTCTGCTGAGAGATTCTGGATTACAAAATCATGCACTGGGGTGGCCCAGGGGGCTGCAGTTCCCCCTACCTTGGACAGGGGGATTTAAAATTTTAAAGATCCACACCTGTGGATCCCTTGCAGATATTCAGGATGACCAGGTGGTGGAAGCAGTTTCCAGGGACAAGAAGAGAGAGCTGCCCCTGGATCAGATCCTTGTTCTGACAGAGGAGAACTTCCACTCTTCCCTCCCGGAGGCTGCCCAGACAATTGTGCTGTTTTATGCCAGCTGTGAGTATAAAATGTGACCTGGCTCTCCCTTCTCCAATTTTGGGATGCTCTCTGTGCTTTCCATGACACTGGAGGCAAATTTTGACCATTAATTCATGCCACATCCTGTCCCACGGGCACTAATAACAATCAGATTTAATCAGTTCTTATTGGCTGATAATAGCAGATATCAATCTGATATTTAGAGATCTTTAACCTTCATTTTATAGGAAAAAACTGTGGGACAAGAGGAGAAATTTCTGTAGCATTGATGTGTGGGCTGGCCTAGACAGTCTTGTGTCTGCTGAGGCATAAAGTTACATTTTCCTTACTTATTTCAAATCTTACAGAGCTTGAAGCACCTGAGGATGCAGAGATTGATTGTCAGGGAGCAATGTGGGGCTGGCTGTCCCTTGGCTGTCCCTCAGGGCTGTGTTTCCCTTTCTGTGTTTCAGGGGAAGCCGTGTCCCTGGCAGTGCTGCGCTCTTACTGTGAGGTGGCCTCTCACCTGAAGGGTAAGGAACCCCAGGGCTCAGGGCTCTCACCTGCTCCTCTGGGCACTAGGAACCAAGACCCTGATGGTACCTCATTCCTTCACCTGGAATACACTCATTTTCCCCCCTCAGACTCCTAAGGAAAGTCATATCCACACCATGTTATTTGGGAACACTGCTTTGTGTCTTATTTAAGGATCTTTGAAGAGTCTCTGCTCCCAGGGAAAAAAAAAAAAACACAGGACAGGAGGAAATGGCCTCAAGTTGCACCAGGAGAGGTTTAGGCTGGGTATTAGGGAAGATTTCTTTATGGAAGGAGTTGTCCAGCCCTGGAACAGCTGCCCAAGGCAGTGGTGGAGTCTCCATCCCTGGAGGGATTTAAAAGCCCTGTGGATGTGGCACTTGGGGACGTGGCACAGTGATGGCCTTGGCAGTGCTGGGGAAACAGTTGGTTTTGATGACCTTGGAGGGCTTTTCTGAGCTAAACAATTCCATGATTTTATGATCCTGGAAGCTCTCAAGGCCAGGTTGGATGGGACTTGAAGCAACCTGGGATAGTGGAAAGTGTCCCTGCTCCTTCCAGTCTCATTTGGTGATCACAGTGACTGCATGAAGGAGAATTTGGGAAGGGCCAGGGCAGAGCCCCATTGCCAATGGGTGACACAGAGCAGCAAACAGCAAGAACTGTGGCCTGGAACATGGAACAGGGGTCCTGTGTTTCCCACTCAGGCCCTGTCCTGCCCAGACCCAGGAGATGCCCTACACGTCAGTGTGCTGAGTGGTACCTCAGCTCTGCTGGAAAAAGGAGCTGTGATTATCCCTGGCTTTGGAGGAAATGGGACAGACAGGTGTGAGCAGGCCCAAATCCACTGGGCAGGATAATGTCAGAGGGAGAATTTACAGGGATGGTGCCTCCAGGGCTTGCAGACTGGCTCAGTTATGTGGGGATTCTCACAGGTGGCCACAGAACTCCATAAATAACACTGGGATGGTGAACAATCAGCAGCACTTAGAGGCAGCACATCAGGGAATCTGGGAACAAAGGCAGGAGGGAGGGATCCTTCAGGAGGGTCTCTGCAGTGTAAGCTCCACATTCAGGCCTTCAACACCATCCCACTCTGGTTTATGGAGAGAGGTGGATTCTTACATGGGCTGAATTTCTTCCAGAGGTGCCTTTTTTCTCCCCTTGGCTGCAGGGGACACTGAAGTGGCTTCATCCTACTGTGGCAGAGTGGAGAAGTCACATGGATCTGGGCAAGAACTATTCCGGCACCTCTGGAGCTGGCTGGTGCCTTCTGCTTTTTTTTCTCCATCAAGGCTCTTTTTTCCTGGTGCTGGCAGCCTCCTGGGACTGGGCACTGTTCCCTGCAGGATTCATCAGTGGGTACATGAATGGAGTGTGCAGAGGACCCTACAGATTTCTGCAGTCGGAATTGCTTACAAGAAGCTCTCCTGGAAATGCTGCAGACAGTGCTGAGGGCTGGAGGAAAGCAGCTCTGCATTGCTGGTTTGCATGAAGGGAAAGTCACCAGCAGCTTTGATCTGGACTGAAATCCCAGCAAGAAAGAAGAAGGGGCAGGAGAGGGGGATTGTTGTTTAGAGATATTTGGGTTGGTTTTAGGGTTTCTTTTGGACTTCCCCAGCAGCCAGACCAGCTAAAGGAGAAACACAGGAGAGTCTGTGGGTAAAATCCAGCCTCTTCTCAAGCCAATGGCCAACCCTTGGTGGGTTCTGCATGGCCAGGATTTCACCATGTGTGTTCTGAATCACTTGATAACAGTCTCGGGGCAGGGAAGCAGCCACAGACAGACTCTGAGCAGAGACCATGAACTGCCTGGGGTCAGGGCCTTTCCTCTGTGATCACTGAGGTCTCTCCAAAGACTCCCAGGCCAGATGTGACCCTGTGGAATGATTCCAGTCTGGTTTCTCTGCCATGACCTCAGAGCAGACACAGAACAGCTGCATTGGTGGATCTGGAGATCTTTTCTCCCTGCTGCTAAAGGAGCCTCAGGGAGCTGGAAAACCTCAGAAGATGCTGTTGCCTGAGCACTCAGTGGTTGCTGGATCAGGAAGAAGACCTTGAGCTGTGCAGGACTGAGAATAAAACATTGGGTATGGCTTGGGGTACTCACAGTTCCCCAGAAGTGCTGATATTCCTGCCTGCTCTGGGGTGGAGCTTCCTTCCCAAGGGCTGGGAATCCACAAGCAGCTGTCTGAGGAGTGAATCACCCATGCTGGAGGCACATTTTGAGTTGCAGAACCAGGTCCTGCTCCCGATGCCAATTCTTTGTGCAAAATGGCACTGAGAATAGACCACGTGTGATCAAACACAGGGGAATGGAGGAGGCTGGAGACTGCAACGACCCAGTGAGTCATTCCATACCAGATGCTCAGCAGATCCTCACCAAGTGAAGTTTCCAACCCTCGAGTGTTTTGCATTTGTTGAGATCCAGTTTAGCAGGAGACAAAGAGGAGCATCTCTTCCTTGCTGAACTGAGCATGTTTTCTACCCTTGGAGCAAGAATTTCCCAGTCCCTGGGGCTCACTGCTGTACCTCTGGTTTGCTTTTGCAAGGTGGGAATTTTTGGAAGCAGCAGGGTTAAGAGCAGAGGATGCGAAGGTGAGACAGTGCTGAGCATTTTTTTTGTGTGGGTCATTGGCCTTTTGTGCAAAGAAGAGAGGAAATCAGTAACTAAGAAGAGCAATATTGTGATGGAAAATGGTTCTGCTTCCCTCCTCTGTGCTCATGAGGTCTTCTTGAACAAGAACTTACAAAAACAGGGGGTGAAGTTGTAGCTCAAAGGCAGGAAAATCAGCTGCATGATTTAGCATGCACATCCATGGGGTGTAACTCTGAAGTGAGGATTTCAGGGTTCATTGTGTGATGTTTTCCAGGTAGTTGTTCCCATTCTGTATTGGATTCTTCCTCTTGAAGTGCAGCACTTTGTGCATAACTTCTCTTTCATGTTGTAGCCTTTGGAGCAGCTCTTCAAGTGAGCTGGTTTTTAAATACAATCACAGAATTGTTTAGGTTGGAAGATCATTGAGTCCAACCATTGCCCCAGCACTGCCAAGGCTACCACTGTCCTGTTTCTACAAGTGCCACATCCACAGGGTTTTTAAATTCCTCCAGGGATGGAGACTCCCCCACTGTCCTGGGCAGATTTGCCAGAGCTGGACAACTCTTTCCATGAAGAAATTTTCCCCAACATCCAGCCTAAACCTCTCCTGGTGCAACTTGAGGCCATTTCCCCTTGTCCTGTCCCTGTTCACTGGGAGCAGAACCCAACATCCACTCTCCTGTCAGGGAGTTGTGCAGAGCCACACGGTCCCCCCCCTGAGCCTCCTTTTCTCCAGGCTCAGCCCCTTTCCCAGCTCCCTCAGCCTTTCCTGGTGCTCCAGACTCTTCCCCATCTCCTTTCCTTTCCTGAACATGCTCAAGCACCATGCCAGTTCTGCTTTCCAAATAATTATAAGTTCAAAGGACTCTTGACTTTTCTTGTTCCCTATGGCATTGATGGTTTGTCTTGTCCTGGTTTTCTAAGACCTCTAGGACAGAGCTTCTTGCTTTTGCTGGATTTAGTAGCAGCTGAAACCACAGGACAGGGTTTTTGTTCCTCTTTAACCTTTCTTCCCACTCAGCAGCGACCACAGGGCTGGACAGTCCTTTGCTGAATTCCTCAGTTCCTGAAAGTTCTGCTCATTCAGTCATTAACAAAATGGTGCAGGTTGGGATGGGAGAGGGACCATCCTGTACCAGGCGTTTTTCAGGCCAGGTGGGGCTCCTTCAGAGCACATGGTAGATAATTGCCCGAGCTAATACCCAAATATCAAAATTCATCTTTGAAAGAGCTTCAAGCAGCCTCACAACTCGATTTTAACAGGACATCAAAGGTCCATTTCCATAGAATTATTTTCCAGAGTTGGGCAAGACACAAGATGATGTGGTAAGAGATGATGAGAACCAGCTATACTGGATCAGAGGTGTGAAGTAAATCTGAGGTCAGGCTTTCAGTTTGAGGTCTTCTTACAGAGTCTGGGAATGACACAAACCATTTCTACTCTCATGGTGTGTTTTGACAATTCCTGCCTGTCTGAGTGGATTTGCAGGCCCTTCACTTGTGCTGCTTCCTGCTTTTTCTGCACAAGAGTTTGACACAAGGCAGAGCAGCAACAAACTCCTCATGTGAACTGCAAAACCTCAAATGAAGGCTGCAGAAAATGGTCCTGTGGGAGGCCAAGGATACAGGGATAAGGAGTAGGAACTAATGCTGAGGTCACCTCTGCATTTTCCTTTCACTCCCATCTACAAAAACCCTCATGGCATTCCAGAAGGGTTTGGGTTGGGAGGGACCTTAAAGCTCCATCTCATTCCATGGGCAGGGACACCTTCCTCTACAAGTCCAAGGTCTGTGCAACTCCAGCATTTCCTTCAGCAAAGAGTCATGGAGTCACAGATTAGTTGGCTTGGAAGGGACCTTAAAGCCCATCCCATTCCAACCCCTGCCATGGGCAGGGACACCTTCCACCATCCCAGGTTGCTCCAAGCTCTGTCCAACCTGGCTTGGAACCCTCCCAGGGGTTAGGGGCAGCCACAACTCCTGTGGGTAACAAGGATTTGTGCAACACTCAGCTGTGCTCAGTTCTCAGGAACTTGGTTTAATGTTTGGTCAGTCCACCCCAGCCTGGCATGGGTTGCTGCTTGACCCTGCCCAGTGATGTCACTGCCCCTCCAGAGCACCCTTGATGTGTTGTTTGATTTTATTAATTCTCTCTCACTGGCGATATCCAGGCAAAACTTGGTTGGGTTTTTCCTCAGGAGGGAAGTTTTCCAAGCTGCTCCAGATTCTCATTTGCTTAAACCTTTCCAAAAACGTGTTTCCCAGGCTGAGCTCTGCAGAAGGTTCTCCAGGACAGAATATAATTTTCTTCCCATGGGCTGCAGATGCTGTTGAGTGTCCATCCCTTTCCTGCAGCACTGGTGGTACCTTTGCATCCTGCTTCTCCTCATGGAATGCTGCTGTCCTTACACTTTGTCTTTCAAATTGCCTTCTGCTCCTCTAGGCTTGAGATTGAAACCAGATTGGATGTGTTTTATTCCCTCAGCCAGGCCTTTTATGAAAACAGTGATTAGAATCAGACCCAGGACAAGGAGAGAAGAAAGCTTGGCTGGTTTCTCTTGAGAAACCTCATCATGTGCTCCAACCCTGGTTTCTGGAGGACTCTTTGCCGTGATCTGCCTCCATGTGTGTACTTGTCTCTAGGTGTTATCCCATCTTCCCCATGCAGCTTTTGAGTCCTGTTCAAAGAAATGTAGGGAAAGGAATGAAGATTTCTGAGATAGAGCATTCCTGCTGTGGGCATGGACAGCTGCACACTGCCCTTGGTCAAGCCCCTGAGGCAGCCAGGTGAGGCTGGAAGCCAAGAGAAGGGAGGGAGTGAAGCTGGTCAGGATTTAGCCATGGACCCACAGCAACAGCCTGTGCTGGGCTTCACCCAGCCCAAAGATGAAAGAAAGGCTGATAAGGTCCCTGGAAGTGTTCCAGGCCAGGCTGGACAAGGCTTGGAACAACCTGGGATGGTGGGGGATGTCCCTGCCCATAGCAGGGGGTGGAATGGGATGGGCTTTAAGGTCCCTTCCAAGCCAAACATTCTGTGACTCCATGATTCTTTGCTGAAGGAAATGCTGGAGTTGCACAAATCTTGGGCTTGTAAAACCAACTTTTTATTTGTTTCACTTCTTACCAATCTTTTGAGTTTCTTGCATTGGTGTAACCCATAAAAAAACCTTTTTAGGACATTTCCCAGGGCCCACAGTTGGACTGACTCCTCTGTAATTCCAGGTGCTCTTCCTTTCCCACTCCCTTACTTGAGACCCTTTCTTAAGCTCCTACACGTGTCTGCTCATGGCCTGGGTGGGATCACAGAAAATCCTGAGTTGGGAGAGACCCACAAGGATCATCAAGGCCAACTCCTTGCTCTCAGGACAGCCCCAAAAATCCCACCCTGTGCCTGAGGGCAGTGGATGGGAGCATCTCTCTTCCATCCCATTTAACTGGTCCATGTACATTTGGCTTCATGCTTGAGGTAGAACAGATTTTTCAATATTGAACGACTTAATAAATGCAAAAATCTTGGCTACATCCTCCTCCTCCATCATGCCGAGCTTTATCTTCCCTCTTTCCTGTAAGTGAGTAGCTGCATTATTTCTCTCTCTTGGCCTTATTCCTAAGGCATTTCTAATACCTTTCCCTACTCCCTTTTAAGCTCCATTTGCCTCGGGATTTTGTGGTGTTGCTTGGAGTTGCCAGTAAGATGTGAATGTCTCTGGGAAGGAGTGATTTCAAGTGTACTCAAAGGGATTGTGTATTGGGGGCTGGATTTTGGTAGATTTCTGTCAGCATTAATACAAATAAAAGACAAAAATATCCACTGAGCTAATAAAAAGCTCTATTTTCCAAGCAATTTATTATTGTTTTTAGGTTTTTTGTGTCATTCATGAGTATTTGTTTTCCACTTTAGGAACCCCAGGGGTTTTGCTGTCCCGGGTGAACTGCTGGGACTGGCCTGGCCTTTGCTCCCAGGAGAATGTCACCCAGTTCCCCACCATCAGGATTTACAAGGAGGGACAGCAGTCAGTGACATATGGTGGCATGTGGGGAGCTGAAGAGCTGAGAAGCTTCATTCTGCTGTGAGTGACAAATCCCCAGTGGGACATCTGCCACATCTTCTGTCACCATCCCTGTCTGTTTGCTGGAATTCCTTCTTTGTTATTTTTAATGGGGATCCTAAGGTTCTCAGTTTGGCTCAGGCTCTTCTCTATTCACTGTAACCAGCTCCAGCACCTCTCTGAGGCTTCCCAGATGATAATTTTTGTCTCCAATGAAGTGTCACACTTGTGCCATTGTGATGGGGCCTCGTTGGATTGAGGTTGCCCTGTTGTCTCTTCATCCCAAAAGCAGAGAAGAAAACAGCCCAAATTGTTTCTTTGCCTTTCCACAGGAGCCAAGTTTCCTGCCCACTGAAGTTGGCCACGATGGATGAAGCAGAAGGATATTTAAGAGGAGAGTTTCCATCTGAGCTCTCATCCCACCACCACACCTCACTCCTGGGAGTTTTTAGCACAGCCACCAGCGAAGGTTTGTTGGGATTGGTGGGTTAAGCACTCTCCAGCTGCATTCCTGGTGGGACAGGGATGTTTCCAGCTGTTGGAAGTTCACAACACGGCCTGCCTGGCACTGCCTTTTTCATTTTTACAGTGGGAGGGTAACAGGTGATCCCAGGTGTGGGATTTCAGATCCATACCCTGGCTCAGAGGACATCCAGCTGCCAGGTGTGTTGCTGCACCCACTGTGGGAGTAGAAACTTCCCAAGCCTGTTGTCCCTGTTGTATCTCCTGTCCCTTACCCCAAAGAGTTTGGTTCTGTCCTGTTTATGAGTCCCTTCAAAGTAGTTGTAGCTGGCATTAAATTCCCTCTTACCCTCTGGTTTAGCCCAGATCCATCAGCCTCTTCCATGTAAAACATGTCCCAGCATATTCTTCCTTATAAAAGGAAGAGATCCACTCTTGGATCTTGCTGACTTCTCCTGAAGAAGTGGTAGCCAATCCAAAATCTTTATTTATTTTTTTTAAACAGAGCAGGAATAAGGTAAAATGGAAGTTTCCTACATCAGAAGGAATTAAATATGAATGGCTCAATGAAATCCACTTGTGGATTTTGGAGTAGGTGGGCAGAGAAATGCAATGAGAGAGAATAAAGCCAGTCTGGAGAGAGAAGATCAGGCAAATCACCAAATCATGGAATGGTTTGGTTGGGAAAGGACCTTAAAGCTCATCCCATTCCACCCCCTGCTATGGGCAGGGACACCTTCCACTGTCCCAGGCTGTTCCAAGCCCCAGTGTCCAGCCTGGCCTTGGACACTTCCAGGGATCCAGGGGCAGCCACAGCTTCTCAGGGCACCCTGTGCCAGGGCATCACAGTTGGGAGCTGAGATCTTCCAACCCCACAGACTCAGAGTTGCCAGCTTCCCCTGGGAAATGCCTTAAAAAAAAAATAGGAGAACTTTCTGATCTTGCTTAAGATCAAACTTACACACTGTTTTCCATTTTATAAGCTCCCTTGTGCCTCCGAACTTTGGTTTAATGCAAACCAAGCTGCTTTCTCACATGAGAGGGTCCAGAGGGAGGAGGTAAGAACAAGACAGGATGCCTGGAACCAGCTAGAAGACACTTGGGCTGTGTTTCCTGAGCCAGCCTACAGCCAATTCTCTGCCTTCCTCTAATATGGTAAATTCAACGGGAAATCCTACTGATCCCAAAAAACCTTTAATCCAGCCCAGAGAAGCTGTGGCTTCCCCTGGATCACTGGAAGTGTCCAAGGCCAATCTGGATGGAGCTTGGAGCAACCTTGGATAGTGAAAGGTGTCCCTGCCATGGCAGAAGTTTGGAACTGGATGGGTTTTTGGGGTCCCTTCCAACCCAAAACATTCTGGGATTCTACAGAGAAGTATTTCATTTCCTTCCATGCAAACAAGAGCCTTGGAGGCTTCCAAACAGCTCTTTGTGGATCCTGTAGGATTGCCTCTCCACTCAGGGCACATTCCATCCGCAATCCAGAATGGCATCCTCAGGCTGGGGTAACTCAGCCACAGGGACATGAAATTTGGGATATCTTCTCCACCCATTTCCTGGGGGTGCTGGAGCTGTGACACAGAACAGCCTGAGGGAGCAGGCACCTGGAACCAGCTGTTCTGGTATCAAAGCAGGCTGGAGTCAGGAGAACCACGTTGTTCCTCTTACTAACCTGCAGATTTATCTGAAATTCCCAATCATTTTCTCATGGCAGAATTTCTGCTCTAACCCCGAGCAACAGTGAACCGTGTCATTGCCATTTCTAGAGAACTGAAACAGAGCAATGAGATGTCCTGCTAAAAAAATCCTGGATGTTTTCCAACCCTTAGCATCAGGACTATGTTCAGAAGTCATTTGGGGGGTCTGAGCTAAAAGAGGCTTGGTGGAAAAATCCTAAATAAAATTTACTAGGAAGAGGTGAATGTATTATGAGGGCAATGAGCAAGCATTTCCCTGGAAACTCGGAGAACTTTTAGGACAGAAATTTGGTTTTCATGCAGAAACTGGGAGCATTCTGGGAAGTAAAACTGTCCTAAACCCTCAAATATCCCTGATCTCTGGTGCCTCACAGGGCTTGGCAGAATCAGTGGAAGCCAAGTGAGGAAGACATGAGAGATGCTACAGGAGCTGCTGTGCTCAGGGGAGCACAGTCAGAGGATGTCTTCTTCCAGAGGGATAAAGGATGGGGCTCAGATCCTGCTTCCCAAAATTCTGCAGGAATTTTAGACCCTTCCTCATCTGGCAGCTTGATTCCATCTTGTTCCCAAATCAGTGAAGTTGTGCTTGTGCAATTCAGGACAGCTGGAATTCCAGCTCAAGGAATGTGCTGCAGAGTATGATCAGGCCCCTCAGGGAATTAAAATTATGCTTTCAGGGGGGACCAATTTCCTAGGAGGTATTTAAATAGATTTTTTTGGAAGCGCTTCCTGTCTGCAGTGGAGCTGTGTGAATTTGGGGGTGGGGGTTGGATACAACTCAAAGAACCTGTCTCTGGAGAAATATGGGCTGGTATGTGTGGCTCTGGGTCTAGGACTGCCAGAAATAGGGAAAAATTTGGAAGTGTGGTAGGGAGGGAGGATCTCATCAGGTCAAGGAATAAGCCTGGTATTGCTGGAAGTTGTCCTGACTTAGGAGGGAATTCTACAGCCAGGGCTGACCCAGGTCAACACTTCAAGATGAGCTCATATCTCAAGTGAGGATTTAAAGCTTGGTGGAGGAACTTGGGATGGGAACTTTTCTTTCAGCACTCATAAAATCAAGTAACTAAAGACCAGAAGAGCTGGAGAGCAACATCCAATAATGGTTTCTCTGTAGCAGCTGGAAAGGGACTTTGGACAATGGCCTGGAGTGACAGGACACAGGGAATGACTTCCACTGCCAGAGGGCAGGGATGGATGGGATATTGGGAAGGAATTCTTGCCTGTGAGGGTTTGGAGGCCCTGGCACAGGGTGCCCAGAGCAGCTGTGGCTGCCCCTGGATCCCTGGAAGTGTCCAGGTTCAGGCTGGACAGGGCTTGGAGCAGCCTGGGACAGTGGAAGGTGTCGCTGCCATGGCAGGGGTGGAACTGGATGATATTTAGTATCCCTTCCAACCCAGACCATTCAGAGATTCTATGATAATGACTGAGCCCTCAAGGAGCCACTCCTTTCCTTCCATTAAAAAAGGAAAACAGTTTAAATGAAAGTTTATGGGCCACATGGGAAACAGTGGAAAATACAGCTTTGAGTGTAGCTGCAAAACAGGAATAAAGGAACCAAAAAGTGACCAGTTGTGAGGCAGCTCCATCTCTTGAGCTCTGAGTCACTGGTCCCAGGAGCTTGGGCTGGCCAGCTGTGCTGTGACAGTGAATGTTCTGAGGAACAGTCACTGTCTGGGACAGCAATTTATATCATGGCTGTACCTGAGATACCCCCTTAGTTCTCAGGCAAAACCTGGCTTCTCCAAAGAGTGTAATTTCTGCCTCTCCTTAGGTCAGAAGAGCCATTTTTGTTGCTTTCAGTTGTTCAGTGCAAAGGAGGAAGGGGGTGTTGGTGTTGAAATCCTCCCTGTTCTCACCCCACCTTTGGCAGCAGCTTTTAGGAGCTCTGTTCTCTGCATTTCACAAGCTCCCCACCGTGCCTTGCATGTTCCCACAGAGCTTGGCTTTCCCATGGATCCACTGCCTGAAACCACAGGCGGGCTGGACAAGGATTGGAGCAACCTGGTGTGATGGAAGGTGTCCCTACCTGTGGCAGGGGGTAGAACAAGATGAGCTTAAGGTCCTTTCCAACCTAAATCATTCTGGAATTCTGTGAAATTGGAGGCTTTTTATAAGGGAATAACCCAGCTCTGCAGTCAGCTTTGTTTTGGAGCTGTGCTCTCAGTCTCAGCTGTGATCAAGAGAGCCCAGCCTGGTTTTTCCCTGTTCTGCAACAACCCCAGTCTGCTGGGAGTAGCTGGATAAACCCAGAGACACTTGAGGAGAAGGTTGGTTTATCTCCAGGCTCTTAGCCCTACTCCAGTAAAACCATCATCCATCATTTCTCAAAGGTCACTGGGATTTATAAGATTTCTGTTTAGACTTATAATTGGTCTCCTGTTTCCAAGAATGCTTACAGACTGTAAGTCCTTAAACACATTTCATTTTCCAGCAGTGCCTCTGTCCTGTGGATCCTGGAGGCTCAGTGCTGGTGGCTGAAGAGCAAACACTGTTCTCATAATGGGAATTTTCCCCTGATCCTTGCTCTCTGCCTGCTCCTCCTCCCATGGCCTGTAGCCCTGAGCTGCAGTAATTTCTTGTGAGCCTCTAATCCTGGTTTAGATCCTGAAATCTGCTCTGGCAGGATGTTAATGTGTGCAGGCATTGATCAGGTTTCCAGGAAAAAACCTCAACACCTCTTTTTGTGTTGTTTATTCTTGTATCTTTGTCTTTTTCCAGCCAGGGAAGCTTTTGAAGAGGCAGGAAATATCCTAAGTGGCCACGTAAGGATGGGGATGTATTTTGAAGATGATGCCTTGGCTTTGTAAGTGGTTTCTATTTTTCTCTGGGAAGAATTCAAGCTGATCTCTTAGTGAAAGGCAGGGCCTGGAACAAGTGTCCCTGTGCTGAGTGACAGCAACAAGTGACTTTTTCCTGCAGGCTAAGGCTCATCCAAAGGGAATTGTCACCTTGGCTGTGCCACTGATTCTTAGCCTGTCTGTGGCTACCTGCCTGCTGTTCATATTCACTCTGGGTATTTTCAGTCCTTCACACCCCTGGATGTGGTTGTGTTCCTCACACAAACAGGAACAAACCTTTCTGAAAATAAATAAATAAAAAAAAACAGGCTGGAAAAATTATACCATCATTGTGTGAGGGAGAAAAAGTCTTGCCTTTCTCTTTCCATGAGGATAAAATGATGGATAGTCACTGCAGTGCCTTCCCTTGCTTTGGTGGTTGCCCCCAGTTGCCAAGAACAGCCTGAAAAGAAGCTGCTTTTGACTACTTGGGCTAGGATTGGAGTGGACATTGAGTCTGGGTGCTGGAAAAGGCTTTGGAAGCTGGGAAATAATGTCTTGCTATGGAGCTGTGTTCCTGGTGGAATTGCATCCCTGACTTTAAGCCAAATGGGATTTAATGGGATCTTAGCTGTGTCATTAAGACTCCAGCAAGGGGCAGAATCCTTTGGGTTGGAGTGTGAGAGGTGCTTCAGTGCCTAGAAATGCCACTGGATCCAGGGGGAATCTCCAGCTTGCCCTGGCATCTCATATCCATCAGGAATTAGCTATCAAGGCAGAGTTAAAAATCCAAGGAGGTCCTTGGCCTCTTCTGCAGGTGTGGGTTTAACAGCCTGCAGTACAGCAGGGAAGTATTTACATGAGTTCCTCAGAGGTGTGATGCATTACTGATGAGACAAGGGCATTTTTGTGGTGAGCACGGAGAATAAAAATGCAAATACTTTGGGAGTACATCTCTATTAACCAAACTGCTCCAGGCATCAGTTAAAACTTTTCTTCCCTGAGGATTTCAGCCCAGCTGAAAGAAGGAAAGAAGTCAGAGGCCAGGGTGATCTCTCAAGGTACCAGTAGAAGAAGCCTGTGTTCTCTCAGAGCTGACACATGCAAGAATCCACCTCCCTGCTCCTGCTACAGGAGTCTGCAGCCTGCTCCTGTCTAGCAGGAATATTTAGTGCAGTTTATATTGATAGTCCTTCTGCCACATTGAGATTTTGGCTATGATTTGTGGGTGAAGCTACTGTAGCTGATGGGCTTCTCAGCTGTAAGCAGAAAGTAAACACTTACAGGAATTCCTTATGCAAGAGCCAGGCTCACTTCCCTTCTTCAGAAAATGAGAAGCCATTCTTCAGCTCAGTGCTCAAGGAGAAAATATTTGTGGCTCGCAGGTCACAGAAAGCTGATTCCCCCTTTGTGCATCCTGTAGACCTTTTCCAGAGAACAAGAGCTACAGGATACACAAAGGCTGTTGTCAGCAAAGCTGTTTGCTCAGCAGGCACCTGCTGGGCTGGTCACTAATGAAGGGGAAAAAGGCATTGAGGAAGAAATGCTTTGCATGAGGTTGTTATTTACTTCCACATCCATGTCAGAGATTCCTGCCAAGTATTTGTTTGCTGATGGTTTTGATTGAAATGCAAGACTTGTGTTACCCACTCAATAGTCCTGCTGTATAAATAGAAAGCTGTGGTGAGCAGCAACACAACCCTCAGTACCAGGAAGAGGAGAAGGGATTTTGGGATAGAGTGTAGCTGGGGAATTTGGTGATTTTCTGGCAGTATAGAAGATATTTCCTTATAGAATCATAGAATAGAACCTCAGAATGGTTTAGATTGGAATAAATCTTAAAGCCCATCCAGTTCCACCACCTGCCATGGACAGGGACAGCTCCCACTATCCCAGGTTGCTCCAAGCCCCATCCAGCCTTGCCTTGGACACTTCCAGGGATAGGGAAGCTTCTCTGGAATCCTCTTCCAGTGCCTCACCACCTTCACAGATGTTTATCAAAGGCTGCTGAACAAGGTGATAGATTTTAGATACAGGGAACAGGAGTCCTCATTCCTCTGAGCCATGACCAAGCCAAAGAATTTCTTTAAAACCCATAGAAGTTTAATAAGTTACAAATCCCTGAATTAAGTATTTTTTTAGGGTTTTGCCAGACTTAATCAACTTCAAATACATCGGCTCACGGGGAAGTTTGCAGTGGGTGTGTTATTCCCAGAGGGATAAACACTGTGACAGAGGATGGGAAAAGCCTCCATAAGAGTTGGACAGCATAGAAATTAATTCTCTGCAGTTCCCTCCACTTGCTGTGTCACTGATGACCTCAAGAAACTCTTCCCTGGGAGGGTGGGCAGGCCCTGGCACAGGGTGCCCAGAGAAGCTGTGGCTGCCCCTGGATCCCTGGAAGTGTCCAAGGCCAGGTTTGACAGGGTTTGGAGCAGCCTGGGACAGTGGAAGGTGTCCCTGCCATGGCAGGGGAGTGGTACTGGCTGCACTTTAAGGTTCCTTCCACTTCAGACCATTCTGGGATTCTTTGGTGTCACAGCTTTTGAAAAATTGCCAGGAGCAGCCTTAGAATAACAAACCAGACGTGCCCCCAAAAACTGCAGAGGCAGCTGATTTCCTCTGTCACACCCTTCCTCTGGGCAGTGCCATCTGGAGCCTCCAGGGCTGAAGTTCCTCAAACTTTCAGAAAATTGCTGTCCTGGCTTGGTGTCCCTCCTGACCTTTCATTACTCAGACTTCTCCTATTTTTGCTTTTCCCACTTTCTCAGCTTTTCTTTGAATACCTTGAACCCTCTTACCAGCAGGGCACTGTGGAACGAAGGATAATCTGGATAAACTCCATCAAGAGTGGGTGGGTGCAGCCTGTGTGTGTTGCTCCAATTTGAGGCTTGGAGTTCACCAGCATTTTTGGACTTGTTCACTGAGACAAAAATTTGATCTGCTGGAGGTTGTTCTGTGGGGGTTGTGTCCCTTGGATGGAATCTGAGACCTCTGTTTGCCTTGGCTGGGGAGGTAGAATGAAGCTCTGGGTGGGTGTTTGTATCACCCAACCATAGGTTGGAAGATGAAGGAGAAGTAGGAATAAAATCCCAGAATCCCAAAATGGTTTGGGTTGGAAGGGACCTTAAAGTCCATCCCATTCCACCCCCTGCCATGGACAGGGACACCTTCCACTATCCCAGGGTGCTCCAACCTGGCTTTGAACATTTCCAAGGATGGGACATGTCTCCAGGAGGATGTCAGCTCTGTGTTCAGTACAGTTGGGGTGTGTCCAACCCCCCTGTGCCCATCCCTGTTTTTCAGATCCCAAAAATACTCCGTGTCCCCCCCTGCCCTCCTCCTCGCCCGCAGCGGAGGCCGGAGCGTGGAAGGCATCACTCTGTCCAAACACAGCGTGCAGGACATGGTGCAGATGATCAGATATGAACTGCTGGACATTTTTGTGAGTAAAAATAAAATCAAAATGTCCTTTTTTCCACTGCAGTCATTTGCAGAGCCCTGATTATAGCGTGGAGTTTTGTGGAATGGCTGTGTCCACTCGTTATTTTTATCGTGCCGAGTTTGTTTTTCAATTTTATGACTTGGAGCGGGGAGTCTGGACAGAAATCTGCTGTTTGCTGTGTGGTCTTGCAGCAGGAGACCCTGGAGTTGAGGGACTGGCCTCAGAGTGACTCACCTGCTGCAGCAGTGGCTTGGCCTCTCACAGGGTCTATTCCCTATTCCCAGGGCTTTTTCCCTGTGCTTTTTGGAGCCTCTGCCTGCTCTGCTCACATCCTCATCTCCAAGCCCACAGCTGCTCCCACACTTGGGTTCTTGGGTTGTTCTTAGCACACTTGGTGTACTTGGGTTGGGCAAAGACATCTCCAAGTGCACCAGAATCTCAGCCCTCCTCCAGCTTCCCACATTCCCCACGGACACTGCAGCCTTGCTTAATCCCTGCACCCTCATGTAAGAGCAGAAAGTGGAATTTTCTTCTGTTCTCTCCTCCTCATAACCCCCATGATTTCTTGTTTGTGATGTCCTGCAGCCAGAAATCACTGTGCCAAATCTGCCCCGGTACTTACAGCTCGGAAAGCCCTTCCTCATCCTGTTCAGTGCTGGTGACATCAGTCAGGTGGAAAGCAAGGAAATGCTGAAGCTGGCAAAAGGAAGACCCCATCAGCAATTTGTGGCTTGCTGGTTGAACCTGTGAGTGTTCGAAAATCTCTCTTTTCCATTAACTTGCTCTGAGCCTTGCAGGAGAAAAAGCCCTGAGGCTGCAATTACTGAGAACACGAGCTGGTAATGTGATTATTTGGTCTGAAATCACCAGGAGCTGGGAGGTCAAACCATTGAGCAATGGTTCACTCACTGTTCTGGGCAACTGTAAAAATTGCCTGACAAAGTAAAATTAGTAAATATTTAATTGATTGCAGAAATAGTTTTCAATAGAGGAAAACGTCCTCTAGTGCTTGTAGTATCTTGACCCTGGGTCTGGTGTTATTTGTATTTTTGTTGCATGTGGGAAGAAAAAAAAAATGGAAGTTTGCCATCCTGGAATGTCTTATGGTGATTTTCCACCAGCAATTAGAGGGAATGACTGGTCATTGACTGGGGAAAGAAAGTTTTCACAAGAAGATTCAACCAGAAGCCCCATAAAATACTCAAGCAACAAAATTTATTCAAGACCTAAGATACAGAAGATTGTAGGAAAGGGGATTATTATTTTTTTTTTTTTAATCTTCCTCTTTTTAGTTGCGCTTTGAATTTTTGGCCTCTGTTTTGCCCAAGCCCAGAGAAATTTCAGTGATTTAATCATAATGTGCTTTGAAGTCTGGGAAGCGCCGTCCAGCGTGGGCTGGAGTTTAGTGAGGGGGAAAATGCACATGTGCTCAGAGAGAAGGGGACTGAGCTGCCAGTAATGCACCAGGAACAAGAGCCCTGGAACTTCCCCACCTACACATCTGCCTTTGCTCTGCCTTCCTGAGACACAAAAAGTCTTCCTGTGGCAGAGCAAAATGTCACTGCCACAAAACAGGGCAGAATCCCAGAGTGGTTTGGGGTAGGGACCTTAAAGTTCATCTCATTCCAACCCCTGTCATGGGCAGGGACACCTTCCACTATCCAAGATATCCCATCCAACTTGGACTTGGACACTTCCAGGGATCCAGGAGCAGTCACAGCTGCTCTGGGCACCCTGTGCCAGGGCCTGCCCACCCTCCCAGCCAGGAATTCCTTCCCAGTATCCCATCTAACCCTGGCCTCTGACTGTGGGAAGAAACCATTCCAAGGGCAAGAGCCAGGTCAGACCTGGAGCCTTAAACTAATGCTGGAATGTCTCAGCACCTTTGTGGGCTTGCTGTCCCTCTGTCTCAATGTCCTCTTTTCACTCTGTCTGTGTCACTTGAGGAATTTGCCTTTCCTTCTCTGTGGAATTGCTGTTGCCAGCAGCTAGGGTGGAAGGAGCTGGCAGCTGTCCCTGCGGGCTGGCTCTGACCCTGGGGGGCTGCAGGACTTGCCCCACTCTTGTCCCACCTGTTCTTAGCAGCTTAAGGTGGAAAACATCCCCCACCTTCCTACAGAGTTTGTCCTGCTCAAGGATTTCTTCACACATCCTGGCTGTTGTCTGCTCTCTCTCCATTGCATCCTAACAGGTTCCTTAAGCATCAAGTTTATTTACAGAGCTTAGAATCAGAGAATCCTGGAATGCTTTGGGTTGGAAGGAACCTCAAAGCCCATCCTGTTTTACCGTGGGCAGGGACACCTTCCATAATTCCAGATTGCTCCAAGCTCCATCCAGCCTGGCTTTGAACACTTCCAGGGATGATGCTTCTGCAGTCCAACCAAACTGTGCTTTGCTGGGTGTGACCCAAGGGCTTTGGTGGTTTTTTGGCTCTCAGTCCTGGTATGCTGCCAAACCTGAATCTCCTCTTCCCAACAGGAAGAAGACTCCAGTGGGACACGGGATCCTGAGGACGTATTTTTCCACCACACCTTCCTTGCCTGTTCTCCTCTGGGTGAACCTCCATGCTGGGGGTCAGGTATTCAAGTTCCCATCAGAGCAGCCCATCACTGAGATGAACATCTTGTCGTGGCTGGAGAAGCTCCAAGCAGGACTGGAGATTCCCAGCAGTAAGTGGACACAGGTTTATAACGTTCCCAGGCACACACTGTGAGCTCCAGTCTGTTTATGAGAAGATACTACGTGCAATAAATTGTCTGCCCTGGAATTTAATGATGGAAAAACCAGCTCTGCTTGTTAGAGCTGGAGAAGTACAAATAGTCCAGCCAGGAGAGAATGCCCACACTCACAAGTTTGCTTTGGGACTGTTTAATGCTCAGAGCCAAACGTGGATAGTTTGGAATCGACATCTTTTCCTTGTGATATTCCCCAAATCTGGCTGTGTTTTCCCATTCCCAGCCACAGC
Organism: Cinclus cinclus; assembly: GCF_963662255.1. NCBI lineage: Eukaryota > Metazoa > Chordata > Aves > Passeriformes > Cinclidae > Cinclus > Cinclus cinclus. The sequence continues at coordinate 60,362,558 of NC_085051.1, forward strand.
TTGCTAATAAAAAAAAACCTCCAAGCTCCCAGTCAGTGTAAGAAGTAGCTGCTCTTTAGGCACCCTCCTGCATTTCTTTTTGGATGGGAAAGGATGAGGAAGGTGGTGTTTTACTGCAGGCTTTAGGACACAAAGGGTTGGCTTGTGCTGTGAAGCTTTTCTCTGCATTTCTCCTGTCTTGATGAGCCTGATGAGGCTTTGGAGGAAACTGGCATAGATCTGCCTTTCTCAAGAGAGCTGGAGGGGGACTTGGGACAAGAGATGGAGGGACAGGACAGAGGGAATGGCTTCCACTGCCAGAGGGCAGGGATGGGTGGGATATTGGGAAGGAATTCCTGCCTGTGAGGGTGGTGAGGCCCTGGCACAGGGTGCCCAGAGAAGCTGTGGCTGCCCCTGGATCCCTGGAAGTGTCCAAGGCCAGGTTGGACACTGGGGCTTGGAGCACCCTGGCTTAGTGGAAGGTTGGGCAGTGTTGGAATGAGATGATCTTTAAGGTCCTTTCCAACACAAATTATTCTGTCGTTGTGTGATCTTTCAGAAAAGATTTTTAATTTTGTATTTATTAGAATGGTGGGGGGAAAGCTGTAATTCCTCAGAAAGGGAAATATCCATGGAGGTGGGGCCTAACTCTTTACCTGCTAACTGGGACTGTCTCTGCTGCTCAGGTACCTTGTCTGATGAAGATTGGAAGCCACCACTCCCTGCTTACGACTTCCTGCAGATGATGGAACATCCTGTGCCTGAGCTGTCCCCCCACCCCGGGGACACCCTGGCACAGCACCCACCCAAAAGCCCTGGAGAGGACACTGCTGGAGGGGACACTGCCACCCGGGAAGAGCCATCCCGGGAGAGCACGACAGAGGAAGTTGGTTCCCCTGGGAGGGACCTGCGAGGGACAGCCCCGAGGCTGGCAGCCAGGGACAAGCAGGGCAAGAGGCACAGCGAGCTCTGAGAGCTGGGGTGGGGAAAGGTGTGGGACTGCCCTGGAAAACCTCACACTTTGCCAGCCTTCTCTCCAAGGAGAGAAGTGGTTTCAGCTGTCTGGGAGTGGTGAAGGGAAAGGCCACTCCCTGCTGCAGAGTGCTGGGGGCTTCTGATGCCAGGGACGTGTCCCTCATGCTGTTCCCTGGCTGCTGCTGGGAGCCCACCAAGCAACAAGCTGCACTAGAAAAGACAAATCAGCCCTTCTCTGTTGATTCCCCAGGTCTCAGAGTTGCTTCAGTTGCCCCTGATTAAGAAGGGGTGAGTGATTCCAAGATAAAAATCCCATTTCTCTCCTCCCTGGTTGCAGGAGAAGCTCTACTGATGTGTGACAGAAAATCCTGTGATTCCATCCGTGCTGGAACCATGCAGAGCTAGCATTCCACCCCCCCAGGACTGCTCCAACCAACCCCCAGTTGTATTTACACCTGACTTGTGACCCAAATTCGTGAGCGTGTTCATCCTCAGGGGGAAGAGGAGGATCTGATCGAAACAGATTTATTCCAGAGGCCAGAGCTCAGGTCACACAACAGTCCTGAATAGCTGGGACAAAACTCTGCCAACAAATCCCGAGGGTGGGCAGGTTGGGAGATGGCTTTCCTCACTGCTGGCATTTTCTTGGTCACAAGCCCAGGGGTTATTTGCAGCCTCGATTTGTCTTTGCTCTCGGTGACAGCGGCGAGGTTGGTGCCTCCTGAACTGGGAATGGTGCAGGGAGCAAAGTCTGTGGAAAGCTGAGTGCTGTGGAAGAAGGGAGGGAGATGAAGGGCAAGGCTGGACCCTTCCAAGGTGGGATGGAGCTGCTTCACATCCGAAACTTAAGTGGGGAGGTGCAAAACCTGAGGAAGTGGATTTCCAGCCTCTGTACATCTGGGGACAAGAAATGGCTGGGGATGATCTTTAAGGTCCCTTCCAACCCAAACCATTCTAGGATTCCATGATCATCCCACTCCCTTCAATGAACATCTTCCTTCCACAGCACTGCTGAGATGTGCTGGGAGAGTCAGGTCCTCCTCAGGGGTCTGAAATTACTGGGAAGAGGGAAAAATGCTGGTAAGGGATTGCTGAGTGCATTGCAAACTCTATTTCTCCTTCTGCAAGCAGCACAGATGGTTCTGAGTCTTTTGAAATAGACAAAAATAGATCATTATTCCTGGGCTCTCCTGGAAGCCCTTAATTGAGAGAGACCATTTTTGGACTGAAGGCTTTGAGCCAAAATGTATGTATTTAAAGGAATAAAGTACAGCCTGCTGATCAAAGGCATTATTCCCAAGGGAAGGGTGTGAACAGATCCTTCGTGTGTTCCCATCATTCCTCTGCTCCATAAGGTCCTTATGTTGCTGAATTTCATAAACTGTACATTGCTCATTTCCCTTCCTGTCCCTGATCATCAGCATCAAATCCCAGAATGGGTTGGGTTGGATTGGAAGGGATTTTAAAGCTCATCCCATCTCATCCCATCCCTCCCATGGACAGGGGTACCTTGCACTATCCCAGGTTGCTCCAACCTCTGTCCAGCCTGGCCTGGAAGACGTCCAGGGGCAGCCACAGCTCCTCTGGGCACTCTGTGCCAGGGTCTCGCCACCCTCACAGCCAAGAAATTCTTCCAATTATCCCATCTACCCCTGCCCTGTGGCAGTTTGAAGTGCAGTAATTGGGTTTTTCATTGCATCTTAAATAAACTCCATCTCCAGTAGGTTCCTCTGCATCTCTTTTGCGTGGTTGGAGCCGGGGTCCTGGGGGGAGGATGCGCCTCCTCAGCAGGATCCTTTCCTTCCTCGGGGTTTGTGGAAGACGAGGAGCATTCCCGGGTCCTTGCTCTTATCCACGTGTCCTTTTCCAGGCACAGCCCTTCTCCCATGCAGGACTGGGGCAGGAGTTTGTCACTAGGGGTCAGTGCCACATCTCCGTTGTGGCTTCACAAATCCCAGCCTCTCCCAGTGCTGCTGGATTGAGGCTGGAGCGTCACCACCGGCGCGCTGGAGGTCAGGAACACCTTCCCAGTGGGATCCCGTGGGGATGCTCCTGCATGAGGGGCTGAGCCTGGGGAGCCCCGGCTCTGCTGGCTTCATCCCCAACATCAACAGAGGGATCCATCAGCTCCAGCCTCCCAGGCTGGCTTGGGATGCCCAGACCTTTGGGCTGAGTCCACCTTGCTGGTGCCAGTGCAGAGATGTGGGAAGGGATGTGGTTGTCCATGTCCCATCACTGCCAGAAACCAGCTGGATGGGCAGCTGTGGGTTTGCTCTGGATGCAGGTCATGGACCACATCAGGTGGCTTTGGGTTTATTGGGGTTTTATTTTTCAATTAAAAAAATGTTTTTTTCCACTGTGTAGCCCAAATTCCATGGAGTCAGAAATGTGCCAGGTTATCTATGGACAGGGGGAAAATATTAGGGATCCTGAGGACAGTTTGATGGGGGTCTGCATCCCAAAGTTTTCCACCAGAGGAAATGCTCCAGCACTTGGCTGTTTCCAACAACTCCAGCTCTGGGGGCAGAGCAGGGTGGAAAGAAACATTCTGAGGGTGTTTATGGAATCAATCACAGAGTGGTTTGGGTTGAAGGGACCTTTAAAGAGCATCCAGTCTAACCCTGCCACGGGCAGGGGCACCTTTTACTGGACAAAGCCACAACACTTCCCATCCAGCATGGCCTGGAATTACAGCCTTGGGTGAGAAGTGAGGCAGAGGAGGCAGAGCTCGTGTTCTGGGGGGCAGCTGTGAGGGACAATGATTCCCAGCAGGGTGGAGGAGCAGGATCTGTCCTGCAAACAGAAGGCAGCAGGGTTTTCATGCTCATCAACCTCCTTGTGTCAATGCTGCTGCTCAAGTGATGTGAGATCACCTCCACGATGATGTTATCAGCTCCCTCTTGAACCATTTAACGATAAAAGTTGTGTTTGTCTAGATAAACCAAAACCATAGCTCTACCTCCCTTGGGGGTGCAGGCTCAGCTGAAGATATCCTGGCTGATATGGATCAACTGTGGCTTCAAACCAAACTCTTCTTCTGATGGGACTTCATTTCAGTGGACATTTGGATGTGCTTCAGGAGCCTTACAGGGGGTGTTTAAATTATCAGAAGATAAAACAAAGATACACTCTCACAAAAAAGGATTATGTGCTTGTCCTGAAAGCAAAACAATTTATTGTCTAAAACAACAGGAAGTTCTCTGTGCACTCTTTGTTGGCCCCTCTCAACTCAGGATATTCTGTGATTCTCAGGTCTGTCCCCATCCTTAAGGAACCCCACAGTGCCAGGCTGGCAGCAGTGCTCACTACAGGGCAGAGGGAATATTAAAAGTGTCTGTTGTGTTTTGCATGTTTCAAAGCTTTTAGAGGGAGTGCTCTCAAAACCGTGGGACATTGGGAGCAATCACAGCATTTCTTCCCAAGTTTTTCACCCTTTGAGCAGAACCAGGCCTATGAGAGACAAGCTGTCTTCTTGCAATATGGATTTTCCTGATTGACTTGAGAATTTCCAAATTCCCAGACCATCCCGGAGCACTGATGGGTAGCCACAGTCCCTCCTGGCAAGCCTCATTCCCTGGCCAGGCTCTGGTCTGGGATACGGCTCCAGGACAGCAGAAGAGGCACCTACAGCTGGAGGAGGCAGGACAGGACGTGATCCCCAGGAAGGAGATGCTACCAGGCAGGAGCAGGGAAGGACAGATCTGCCTGGACAGATTCTAGCAGCGCTGCCAGGACGTGCAGCAGGACAAGACCTGGTGAGCTGGCTCATGTCCCCTGGGCTCATCAGCGCCTGGGGCTGGGTGGGGACAGGGAAGCTGGCAAGGCTGGGGGACAGTGAGAACCAGTCCCTCCATCCCATCTGGTGGCTCAGCCTGGCAGAGATGCTTTCCCTGCAGGGCAGGTTCATCTCCAGCGCGGCTTGGCCATGATCCCTGCCCTGGAGCACCCGTCCCTGTGGCAGAGCCGTGTCCGGGAATGTGTGTCCCGGAGCTGTCAGGTGAGGCTGGAATAGCCTCCTGCAGACCTCACCCACCCCTGGGGACATCCAGGGTGATGCAATCCATCCTGGTGCCCTGGGTGTGTTCCCTGTGCCCTGAGGGGATGGGGAGGGATCTCACAGCTTCGTGGTGTGTGCCCATTGCCAGTGTGTGCCCATCCCAGTGTGTGCCCACCCCAGTGTGTGCCCACCCCAGTGTGTGCCCACCCCAGTGTGTGCCCATTGCCAGTGTGTGCCCATCCCAGTGTGTGCCCACCCCAGTGTGTGCCCACCCCAGTGTGTGCCCATTGCCAGTGTGTGCCCATCCCAGTGTGTGCCCACCCCAGTGTGTGCCTATTGCCAGTGTGTGCCCATCCCAGTGTGTGCCCACCCCAGTGTGTGCCCACCCCAGTGTGTGCCCACCCCAGTGTGTGCCTATTGCCAGTGTGTGCCCATCCCAGTGTGTGCCCACCCCAGTGTGTGCCCACCCCAGTGTGTGCCCATCCCAGTGTGTGCCTATAGCCAGTGTGTGCCCATCCCAGTGTGTCCCTTCCCAGTGTGTGCCCACTCCAGTGTGTGCCCACTCCAGTGTGTGCCCATCCCAGTGTGTCCCTTCCCCAGTGTGTGCCCACCCCAGTGTGTGCCCACCCCAGTGTGTGCCCATCCCAATGTGTGCCCACTCCAGTGTGTGCCCATCCCAGTGTGTCTCTACCCCAGTGTGTGCCCACTCCAGTGTGTGCCCATCCCAGTGTGTCCCTTCCCCAGTGTGTGCCCACCCCAGTGTGTGCCCATCCCAGTGTGTCCCTTCCCCAGTGTGTGCCCATCCCAGTGTGTGCCCACCCCAGTGTGTGCCCATCCCAATGTGTGCCCACCCCAGTGTGTGCCCACCCCAGTGTGTGCCCATCCCAGTGTGTCTCTACCCCAGTGTGTGCCCACCCCAGTGTGTGCCCATCCCAGTGTGTCCCTTCCCCAGTGTGTGCCCATCCCAGTGTGTCCCTTCCCCAGTGTGTGCCCATCCCAGTGTGTGCCCACCCCAGTGTGTGCCCATCCCAGTGTGTCCCTTCCCCAGTGTGTGCCCATCCCAGTGTGTCCCTTCCCCAGTGTGTGCCCATCCCAATGTGTGCCCACCCCAGTGTGTGCCCACTCCAGTGTGTCCCTACCCCAGTGTGTCCCCTCCCAAACCAGCTCCCCTAGCCCACACCATGCTCATGCTGCCTGTCAGTGTTGGACAGATAGTGGGGACCAAACAGGGACAGTCTGGGGACAGACAGACAGACAGATGTCGGTCCAGCAGTGGGATGGGAAACGACTGATGCCGTAATAGCAGAGTTGAGGAGCTGTGCTGGGGAGGGAAGGGTGCAGTGCAGGATGGAGCTGGGATGTGAGGTAAGGGGTGGTGGCTGAGCAGGATGGGGCTCCTCACGACATAGGGTGGCTCTTCACCTGGCACTTCCATTGCTAAAAATACAAGTGGCCCAGGAAAATGCCCCCAGCCCCCAGCCTGTTGCTTTCAGGGTGGCCAGGATGGGGTCTCCATCCCTTCTGCCCCATGCCCAATATGGGCAGGAGTTGGGTCTCGAGGACACCACTGGCTCCATCCTCCTGGATGGGGATTGGGATGGATCTGGGAAGATCAATCCAAACCAGCTCCTCATAGAACACCTTCTGTCTGTATTTTCCCTTTCCCACAGATGTGCTCCACCTCCAGCCTGTCCTGCTACTGCACCCACAGCTCTGCTCTCCTGCTCATTCCCAGACTGTGCAGGGTTCTCACTGCTCATGACTCACACACAGTGGCTGAAGTCAAAAGTCCAGGCTGGAAGAGCAGCACCCACCATAGACCACCCCACAATAATCCCTTCCCAGTGCCTTTCCTCCCAAAAAGCAGGAGCCCCCAGAGTTCTGTGGAGGGAGCAGAGGTGGCACGTCCCCTTTGGGACATTGTTGTTCATTGTCCATTGTTCCCTCTTGGCTCAGTGGAGACGGGGAGCGATAAGTGGGGAGAGGGCAGCGCTCGGTTCCTGCTCCCCGACAAGTTATTTCCCGACCTCTCCTTAGGTAAACTCAGCCCTTCACCTCCCTGAGAGTTTGCTTTGCTCTCCCTCACCCCTCCAGCACGGCGTGGGGCCCAGGAGAGCAGCCTGGCTCTATTAATAGCCCATGGAATTGCCAAATCCCTCCTGTGTGTTGAAAGAGTGGCTGCAAGCCCATGATTCAGCTCCGTGGTAACGCACGGGACGGTTCCCCAGCGTGGCTGTGGTGGGAAAGCTCCCAGCTCTGCTCCAGCCCTGTAGGGCAAGCTGGGCTCTCCAGAGGGGATGGGAGATGAGGAAGAGCCCATCAGATGGGATTTCTTGGCTTCCTGGCAATACAAATGGTCTTCTTGCTAAACTTGGTGGTGTTCTCTGCATTGACCGCTGCCCGAGCTCGCTCTGCACGTGGATCCACAAAGAGTGAGATCCAGGAGCCTCAGAGAGGGCAAAGCCATGGAATCATGGAATTCTGGAATTCTGGAACCATTTAAGTTGAAAAAGACCCCTAGGATCATCAAGTCAAACCATTCCCCCAGCACTGCAAAGTCACACCAAATCATGTCCCCAAGTGCATCCACACAGCTTTTAAATCCCTCCAGGGATGGTGGCTCCACCACTGCCATGGGCAGCTCTCCCAGTGCTTGGCAACCCTTTCCATAAAGAAATTTTCCCTGACAGCCAATCTAGACCTCTTCTGGAGCAACTTGAGGCTGTTTTTTCGTGTCCCTAGGGCTGAAGCAGGCTCTTGGGGTTGAAATCCATGGTGTCCTTATCCCAGTCTTGTTTTATGAGCAGTCCTGCCTGGAGGAGAGGGGAGAGCAGAACCTCAGTGCAGTGCATGGAGCATCTCCTCAGGCTCCTGCTGTGTTTGAAGCCTTGGAGTCTCCTTCAGGTGGGCTTGTGAGTGACTCACGTTGGGGAGCGGGAGCTTTGCAGGGCTGAGGTGACTCCCTGTGGATCCTGGATCTGCTGTGGGGACAGGGGTGGGAGAAGTGGCCCCTGGGGAGAGGTGGGATCCTGGATTTGGAAGTACAAGGGATGCTGCAGCTGGGAGAGTTCAGCTTAGCATGGCAGGGAGCCCCAGCTATGAGCAGGGGCAGGCACCAACGCCAAGGCAAATATTTGGAAAGGCACTTGCTGCCCAAAAATAGCTGGAAAAGCTTTCAGGAACAGAGCTGTAACAGTGTCTGTGGGCAGCAGCCAGAGTCCCCCAGCTCAGGGCAGCTCCCAGACACAGGGGACAGAGATGGGAAAGGGGAATAACCAACATCTGTCCATGAATTACCCTTCTTATGGCAATGAGAGGATCTGTGGGACTTCTTTTGGACACATACCATCCTATGGACTCGGAAGCTGAATAGGGGAAAAGTAGCATCATCCTCCCTGTCAATACAGGGATGCTGAAATGTGGCTACCAGCATCCAGATAATCTCATTTGCTCCCAGAAATCAGCACCTTTGGATTCAAAGGGGCTTTGGAGGGCACAAGGTGACAGAGGGATGGAGCAGATTCCCCACTCCAGACACCCATCTTGGAGCTCAGAAACCTCAGCCTGCTCCTACCGAGCCAGAGCTGGGTGTAAATCCAAGCAGGCAGCAGGGCCAGGCACCAGGAATATCTGGGTGGAATTCCTTGCCAGGCAAATGTGTCCAGAGTCCAATCCTGAACCATCCCTGGGCTCCTGCATTTTCCTCCTGCTGAATGCCACTGTCCCTCCCCGAATCCCTACACACTCCCCAGGAAGGGCACAGCCCCAAAAGGACACACGGTGTGTGACAAAACCCATCTCCAGGTGTTGGGAATGAGCTAAGAGGACAACCAGGGTGGGAATGACTGGTTTGAGTCACTTGGCCGCTTGTGCTCTCCTGGGTCCCACGCTGGTGACACTCATCCTTCCTCCTCCTTTCAAGAAAAGCATGAAAAAGATGAGCTGGCAACTCTGCCACACCATCCTCAGGGACTCTGGCTCTTGAGGGACACCAGCTGAGGACCCCAGGGGGACAGACCCCAAAAGCTCCAGGGCTTTTGCCTCTTCTGCAGCCCCTTGATCTTCTTCTCAGGCTGGGGAGGAGGCAGCAGTGAGGCTCCACAGGCTCCAGGTGCAGGCAGGATCCTGTTTCATCCCTTCTTTGAAGCCAGACTGAGCTCCTCACCAGAGTCTTCCCTACCAGGGATGCACTCAAAGTGCTTTTGGAGATTAATTAAGTGCTGGCTTAATTATAGGGCTGGCTGTGACATTCCTGTGTCCCTACATCCCACCTGGCAGTGCTCCATGTTCCCACTCATCCCTGTCCCTGGGGCATCAGCAAAACCTAAAATCCATAAATAAAAAGCCACCAAAACCCAACCTGTCTGTTTATCCTCACTCCATGATTTCCAGCGGCACTGGAGACAGGAGTTGGGAATGTCTGTGACTTCCAGCTCAGACATGATGTTGCAACCTTGAGTTGATGGATGTTAGAGCACGGTGGGAGATTGGGAGATTGGTCCCCAAAGGTTTGGAAGTCCCAGAATTGGTGCTAGGAATGGGTCACCTCGTGTGTGGCACCATCCCCATCCCCAGAGGCACCAGGGTGGCCATCCTGGGTGGCACCTGCAGCAGAGACCCCCAGAGTGAGGGTGGCATCCAGCCTTCCCTCTCCCTCTCCATCCAGAGGGACACCCAGTCCTTTCTCCCAGTTTGGAATTGGTGTGTGCAGCTTTCTGCACTGGGGGCAGATGGGTCCCTCTCTGAGTCCCTCTCTCCACCAGGACTGGGATGCCCAGCAGGGACTGTCCCCACTGCTGGGAGTGGGCAAACAGGTATCTCTCTCTTCCTGGGAGCAAAGCAGCTCAGGAGAAAGCCATGGAGAGTGAAATGGGAGGGTAGGAATGTGATTCAGGCTGTGTCACCCCAGGGCTGCCCTGGCTGGAGGAAATCCCTCTTTGATTCACGACCTGGGAAATCCTGTGGCTTTTTTGGGACTGCGGTGACCCAGCGATGCCACCCCACAACAGAGGGGGCTCTGGGTGATGGGACACTGCCAGGTGCCAGTGTCACTGCCCACTTGGGCAGCCTGGCCACGGAGGATGCAGGAAGGCAGCAAGATTCCAGGGATGACACACAGGTCACCAAAATGCTGCCTGGGCTGAGTAAGAGAGAAAGCTGGAATTCTTCCCCAGCAGGGATTTCTCTCTTCCTTTCTCGCAGCCAGCAGCACTGTTTTAAGGAGTCTGCTCCAGCTGGGACAGGTCTCACATATTTTACTTTATCTGACTTGACTTTACTCTGCAGTCTGATTCCCAGGGAGTAGGAAAGGCTTCCCAATACAGCCCAGCCAGCCCTGGCTCCTGATGGCAGAGTTTCAACTATTCCCCATGTCCTGCCATGTCAGAGGGGCCAGCTGGCTGCAATTCCCAGCTTTTCCCCTGGGAGGACACCCCCTACCTACATCCCTTGCCCCCACAAGGTGTGTTCCCCACCCATGGATAAATCTCTGGATAGTCCCCAGGTGCCTTGGGGGTGGGGGTCTCTTCAGAAAGGGGCTGGATTGGCTTTTGGGAACCAGCTGAGGTTGTTCTGGCTCCTCTTGTCCTTGGACTCATTCCCTAAATCCCAGCTCATGTCTGCTGGTGGAGACAAGCTACAAAGAGACCTTCAGTGTGAGCCAGCAGGGCCAGCCCTGCACATTCCTGTCCCCAAGCAGCTCCCCAAGTAGATCTATGTCTTTAGGATATGAGTTAAAGCCATTTAATCACAAGCCTCCTGTTGCCCATTTCCTTTGGACCTCCTCGGCTTTCCATGATTTTTTTCTTTTTCTTGAGCAACATCCCTCTGAGATCCCGGGGATGGTTGGGAATTGAGTCATCGGATGCAAGGACTGTGTAGCCCTGCTCTGCTCCCTCCCACTTCATCAGGGGATCTCCCCTGATCCACCATAGTGCAAACCCCTCTGTGCACCCTCCTGTGTAGGGAAATCCAGTGCTCCGGCAGTGCTGGGAACACCCTGCTGCTTGATATCTGGGATATGGAGCCAGGATGGGAGAGCTGGGAATGTTCACCTGGAGAAGAGAAGGCTGCAGGGAGAGCTCAGAGCCCCTGGCAGGACCTGAAGGGGCTCCAGGAGAGCTGGAGAGAGACTGGGGACAAGGGATGGAGGGACAGGACACAGGGAATGGCTTCACATGGACAAAGGGCAAGGATGGATGGGATATTGGGAACTGGGAATTCCTGGCTGTGAGGTTGGGGAAGCCCTGGAATAGAATTCCCAGAGAAGCTGTGGCTGCCCCTGGATCCCTGGAAGTGTCCCAGGCCAGGTTGGACACTGGGGTTGGAGCAGCCTGGGACAGTGGGAGGTGTCTCTGCCATGGCAGGAGTGGGATGGGATGGGATGGGATGGGATGGGATGGGATGGGATGGGATGGGATGGGATGGGATGGGATGGGATGGGATGGGATGGGATGGGATGGGCTTGGCTTTAAGGTCCCTTTCAACCCAAACCATTCCATGATTCTGTGACAGGAGACAGTTTTTCTTGGACTTACAGACAGGTCCATTTTCTTGCCCAGATGGAGAAAAGTGACTTTTTGTCCCTCCCAGCCCTCATTCCCAGTGGGCAGTGCTGACACTGGTCACTTTATTCTCTGCAGAGCTCAGCTCTTGCTCATCCCTCTTTGCTCTCCTGGCCATTGCCCTCTCACAGTGACCTTTGCCTGCTCTGTCCTGCTTTAATACCCCCAACATGAGGCTCTGTGGGATTTTCCAGACCACAGCAGCTGTTGGTCTATGTTGGGAATGTCCCACAGACTGGATTTTCAGCCAACTCCTTGTCCCCTTCCATCCTGGCTGTCCCTCCTGGAATGTGACTCCCTGTGGGAGACACCCAGCTCCCCTTGTCTGCTGCCATCCTTTACAGATCCCCTAAGAGGACAGGGATGTCCTGCTCAAAGACAGCGCCCTCATAGGATGACAAGGACACTCTAAAAGGGGTTTAGACCCTCTATGAGCATGAGAATCCCACAATGATTCCCTACAAGCACAGGGATAACCCACAGAAGAACTGGGACCCTGATGCCAGGACTAGGATCTCACAGTGACTCCCTAAGACAAGATCTTCCTTGTAAGGATAGGGACCCCAAAAGTGTCCCCTGTTAGATATGGCCCTGTGGACTGCCAGCAGCCTTCCACTCCCAGGAAGGAACCAATGAATCCAAGCAAGGGTGAAATGGCAATTAAATAGGATTTTTAAAATGCACTGGGCGCTGCTGCGTGAAGGAAAGTCTGAGATAAAACACACCCGCAAGAAGAAATCCTCCCTGGCTTAGCACGTCCTTCTAAAAACACACAATGACTTCAGAAAAATGTGAGAAAACACATTTTCTCTCCCCAGAGGGAAAAAAAAAATAGAGAAAAGCAGCAATGTGATGGTGTCTGGTGACTGGACCTCAATCTTCATCCTGGCAGGGGGTGGGGAATGTGCTCCAGGGGCTTTGAGTGGGCAGGATGGAGGTGTGGGGGCATTGGCAGAAGATATCCCTGAGAGCATCTCTGCAATGCCCAGGCAGAGCTGATCCCCCTCCAAAAAATTGTCAGATGCTCAATATTTGCTCCAATGCTCCCAAACAGAAGGGATGTGCCACCCCTGGGCCCTGCAGCCCCCTCTCAAAGGGAGATTTTTGATTCTAAACGTTGTAAATCCTGATTTATTCCAACAACTGCTGCGCATTAATCCCAGTCATGAATAATTAAGGAAATAGCTCTTGGGAAGCTCTGGAGAAGTGTTTGGCACCGTGGGAGCACTGGCTACTCGAAGCTGATCCCAGTTTTTCCGTGCTGCAGTTGGAAGTGGCACCAGTGGGATGCACTGGCAGGAAAATGCTGTGCCCAGGGAGGCAGAACTGGCCTGGTTTGAGCAGAAACTCCAACAAGGAGGAAAGTGCTGAGCAAACCACTGGGGGAAGGACCTCTCTGAGAGGGAAAGAGCTGCTTGAAGCAGCAGATGTCCTGCCTGGATGTGCTGGTGTTTGGTTTTGATCACTGAACCCTCTCAGGCACGTCAGGGGTTCTGTATTTTGCTGTCCCGGGATGCTCCCAAACCCCTCGGCAACACCAAGCCTCCAGTTCCCACAGCATCCTGCAGGGAATGCTGAGGTTTCTAGAGATGACTTGGCTGCCAAAATTGGGAAACGAAAGAGGTAGTGAATGGAGGGATGATGGCAAAATGCCACACACTGAGAAACCAGCTGGGCACAGCAGTTCCAGTGGTCAGACACACCAGGACAGAGCCTGGAAGCTTTTTCCTTGTCTTCTTTCCCCCGTTCCCTTTTGTCTTCCCTTCTCCCATTCCCTTCCCCTTTTCCCTGTCCTCTGTACTCTGTCCTCTGCCCCCTCCTCCTTTCTCTTTTCTCTTGTCCCCTTTCTCTTTTCTCTTCTCCCCTTTCTCTTTTCTCTTCGACTCCCCTGACCTCCTTCCTCCTTCTTTTGCTCCCTGTCCCTTGTCCCGTTTCCATCTCCTCTTGCCCCATTTCCCCTTTCCCTTTTCTCTTCCCTTTCCCCCATTCCCTTCCCCTTTCCCTTGTCCCCTGCCTCCTCTCCCTTTCTCTTGCCCCCTTTCCCTTTTCTCTTTCATTCCCCTGAACCCCTTCCCCTTTTCTTTGTTCCCTGTACCTTGTCCCCTTTCCATCTTCTCTTGCTCCATTCCCCCTTCCCTGTTTCTCTTCTCTTTTCTCTTCTCCCTGTCCCCTTTCACCTCCCCATTTCTCTTCACCTTTTCCTTGTCCCCGTCCCCTTTTCCTTTACCTTTTCTCCTCCCATTTCCCCATCCTCCTTCCATATCCTTTGTCCTTCCCATCTTTTCCTTTCCTTTTTCTCTTCCCTTTCCCCCATCCCCTTCCCCTTTCCCTTGTTCCCTGTCCCTTATTCCCTTCCCTTTTCTCTTGCCCTCTTTCCCCCTGTCCCCATCCCTATTTGCAGAGCTGCAGGAGGTTTGCAGAGTCTCTGTGCTTCTCCTTCTCCCCATCAGTGTCCCACAGCAGACAGGAGGGATTGCAGGAACAGCCTCAGGGGAGCCCTGGATGCTGGGATGGTGATCAGCCGGGGTGCTGGAAGAAGCAGGAGCACTCCACAGCTTTCACAAACTGGTGCCTGATGTGATCATTCCAAGATGATGAGCAGCTTCCTCCAGCAGCCCCAGGGAGCTCTTGCAGAGCCCCTCAACAGGGCACGGGCTGCTGCTGCATCCCCAGGCATTGATTTGCTGGAAGTAAATCCCAAGGACCCATCCTGATGGATCTGTGGCTCAATCCAGCCTCTGCAGGGCCCTCAGAGAGACCTCACAGCTCAATTCCCAGCCCCAGTTGCATGGAAAAGGTCTGGAGCAGAGGAAACAGCAGCTGCTCATGACAAATAAATGTTGTCTCATGTACACATCCACTCCCCATGACAAACCCCATTGCTCTGCAGGGCCAGAGCTCTGGTAGCACGAATGTCCAGGGATAAACAGGCTTCAAACCGCCCTGGAATGGCTTCTTGTAAACAGAGACTTTTCTTTTTAACTCTGTTCAAAACTCTGTCTGCTTTGATGTTTCCCATCTGTGCTGGCCCTCACCATTTCCTCCTGCCCCCACATGAGCAGATGGATAAAACCTTGTCCCTGCTGTGGTGTTTGGGATAGTGGGATCCCAGTAAATGGCACCCATAGTGGATTTATCCATCCCAGTTCTGCCAAGCACTGCTGTGCTGCTTATCCAGCACCTTGCAGGTGCAGAGGGAGGAGGGTGGTGAGAAGAGTGGTGCTGGAATAGGTTTGGGGAGGATGATGTGCTCAAGGAGGTTTATGGGGTTCTACTGACACCATTTCCAGCACCATGGAGGGGAAACTGAGGCAGAGCAACCACAGAATCCCAGAATGGTTTGGGTTGGAAGGAATCTTAAAGCTCATCTCATCCCACCCCCTGCCATGGCCAGGGACACCTTCCACTATCCCGGGTTGTTCCAAGCCCTGTCCAGCCTGTCCTTGGACACTTCCAGGGATGGGATGTGCCAGACCTGCAGCTGGAATTTTGACTATGGCAGGAGCTCACTCACAACCCAGCTGCTCAGAAAAATAAGATTTTCAGGTAGTGTTTCAGAGAGTTTTAAATTCAGCCACAAAATAACACCTTTGGCATCTGGGCAGCCCAGTGGGAACCACAACGAAACCAGAACCACAGTGCTGGCACATGAAATCCTACAAAGATTTATGGCCTGACTTGCTTGGAAACCCCGGGACCTTTGCTCTCCTCCTCACATGAGCTCAGCTAACGAGGCTGCTCATGGGGTCCTGATTTTTCCCAATAAATAGGGGTTTTTTTTGGGAGAGGTCACAGGTTCATCACATGGGGCAAGATGGTGAAAGATCCACCCTGCTCCACAATGCCTCAAAGCTTTTATGGCCCCTATAAAATCCAGATGCTGGATGTGAGTTTGACACTATTTAGTCTCTCTTGGCTTGGAAGATTTAGCTCGTTTTGGGAACAGCCCCAGCGCTGGAAGATGGGTGGGATTTCCCTGCAGATTTGATGGACGTGGATGTTTGCACATTTCAGGGAAAGCCAGTTAAAAAAAAAAAAAAAAATCAGCCTGGCATGGGAAACACTGGCCATTTCCAGTGTCCCCAACACATTGCCCACCTCAGGCTGTTAAACAGGGACACGAGGTGCCCCTCCCAAACCTCTGGAAAAGCTCCTGGGCACCAGAGAAGCGCTGTCCTGTCCTCCCTGCAGGATGCATGGAGAGCCGGGAGAGAGGATATAAATTCCCTCACACTTCATCTGGATGCTCTTAAGGGACAGGACTTTCTCTGGGGGTGAGCTGGGCCTGCTGTGAGTGCACAAACAAGCAGTGGCCTTGGACACCCAGTCCCTCCCCGAGTCACAGCCGCTGTATTTTTAGCTCCACGTCCCAGTCAGGCTTATAAAACTTTCCCTTCTTTTTGTTTTCAGTCACTTGTGGATCATCTTGGAGCTCTGGATGGATTTTTCCCAGTCCTTCTGTTTGGTTTTCTGGTTGGATGTCCCCCAGCTGGAGGGGGAGACTCTGAGGGGCTCTGTTCCATCCAGCCCTTTGCCTGTGTGTGCATTTTGGATAAAGGATGGATCAGAGAATAGCAGGGATCCAGGGATGCAGGGTTACAGGGATGCAGGAATACAGGCATTCAGGGATACAGGGATATAGGAATACAGGAATACTGGGATACAGGAATTCAGGGATACAGGGATACAGGGAATAGCAGGGATTCAGGAATTCAGGCATACAGGGATACAGGAATACAGGAATACTGGGATACAGGAATTCAGGGATACAGGGATACAGGGAATAGCAGGGATTCAGGAATTCAGGCATACAGGGATACAGGAATACAGGAATACTGGGATACAGGAATTCAGGGATACAGGGATACAGGAATACAGGGATTCAGGGATACAGGAATACTGGGATACAGGGGTACAGGGATACAGGAATACTGGGACACTGGGATACAGGGATACAGGGATACAGGAATACAGGAATACTGGGATACAGGAATACTGGGATACAGGGATACAGGAATACAGGCATTCAGGTATACAGGGATACTGGGATACTGGGATACTGGGATACTGGGATACTGGGATACTGGGATATTGGGATACTGGGTACTGGGATATTGGGATATTGGGATATTGGGATACAGGATTCAGGGATACTGGGATACAGGAATATAGGAATACAGGGATACTGGGATACAGGAATATAGGAATACAGGGATACTGGGATATTGAGATACTGGGATACAGAAATATAGGAATACAGGGATACAGGAATACAGGCATTCAGAGATACAGGGATACAGGGATTCAGGGATTCAGGGATTCAGGGATTCAGGGATACTGGGACACTGGGATACAGGGGTACAGGGATACAGGAATACAGGAATACTGGGATACAGGAATACAGGCATTCAGGGATACAGGGGTACAGGGATACAGGAATACAGGGATACAGGAATATAGGAATACTGGGATACTGGGATATTGGGATACAGGATTCAGGGATATTGGGATGCAGGGATGCAGGGTGCAGCTCCATCCCAGGATCCTCCAGCTCACCCTTCCAGCACACCCAGCTCCATCTGTGTGATAAAATGAGCAGCAGGAGGGTTGCAGCTCCATGAATTTGTGGAATATTTAGGTTGGAAGAGACATGAAAGCCCATCTTATTCCAACCCCTGCCATGGGCAGGGACACCTTGCACTAAACCAGGATGTTCACTTTGTTGTTTTTGTGTCAGAATAAGAGAAAAACAGAATTACCCAAGAAAGTGTCTGGGCACAGCCCTTCTAAGTGAGGAGGTCACTCCCACAGCTAAAAAAAAAATAAATTGTCAGGCTTGAGAAATGGACAGTTTATGGTAATCTGGCAAAAAGTCATGTGAGACCTTCACCCCCCTGCAAAGATGAACCCAAAACCAGAATGAATTTTTATTTTTTTTAATGTAGTGTAAAAAAAGCTTGAAAATTCAAGGCTCTTCTGGGAGAGCTGGGCGTGTTCACAGGGAGAAGATTCCAGGGACCCTTTAGAGCCCTTCCAGTGCCTAAAGGGGGTCTAGGAGAGCTGAAGAGGTACTGGGGACAAGGGATGGAGGGACAGGACACAGTGAATGGCTTCACATGGACAGAGGGCAGGGACAGATGGGATATTAGGATGGAATTCTTGGCTGTGAGGGTGGGGAGGCTGATGCAGAGATCCCAGCCCATGGATTCCACTGCAGGATTCCCAAGTAAAACTGATCTGGCACAAGGAATTTATGCCCACACAAAAGTTTGTTCTGGATCTCTCGGGTATATTTGGTTCCACTTTAGGCAATTCTGACCAGCCCTGCTGCTACCAAGGTCTCACAACCCCTCACAATGACAGGGGACAGGCCACAAATTACTCATTTTGGGTCTCAGTGTTGGGTGCTAGGCTCTGATTTTAAGCCCATGAAGTTTGGGATACCACAAAACAAACAAACAAACAAACAAACAAACAAAAACAAAACAAAACAAAACAAAACAAAACAAAAACAACTGAAAAGGCTGATCCCTCTTTCAGAATGGGATCATTCTGCTGTGGGGTGACCTGAAGCACTCTGAGGAAAGGTTTCACATGAATATGTGAGGATGCAGAGGTGCAAAACCATCTGCAAAAGCAGAAGGCAGCTGTGGTAAAGCCAAATGGGACTTTTTCCTGTGTCATGGGAAGCCCTGGAACCACTGCAGAGCAGATGGGAAGCCCAGCCATGCCATGTCCCCATAAGTCACTTCCTTGGCTAATTAATTTAATCCAATTTTACATGGATCACACCCTCTGGAGCCCAGGGAGGGTTCCTGTGCCTGGAAAGGCAGCTCTGCTTCCAGCTTCCCAAAGGACTGGAGCAGCAATTCCAGAAGTGCTCTGCAGGAATGTTGGGCTCAGACACACCACTGCACCTATCCCATCCCATTATCCTATCCTTTTATCCCATCCTTTTATCCCATCCCATTATCCCACCCCATTACCCCATCCCATCCTTTTATCCCATCCCATTATCCCATCCTTTTATCCGATCCCATTATCCCATCCCATTACCCCATCCCATCCTTCTATCCCATCCCATTACCCCATCCCATTATCCCATCCCATCCCATCCCATTACCCCATCCCATTACCCCATCCCATTACCCCATCCCATTATCCCATCCCATTATCCCATCCCATTACCCCATCCCATTACCCCATCCCATTATCCCATCCCATTATCCCATCCCATTACCCCATCCCATTACCCCATCCCATTACCCCATCCCATTATCCCATCCCATCTCACACCACCTACAAAGGTGGGTGTTCCCAAATGTTGCCCACATTTCCTGAGCCCCCTGAATGGGGTTGAGGGGTTTTTGTGGCCCCCCAGTAAAACCACTGCCAAAACAGCCAAAAAAATCATTTCCTCCTTGCTGACAGCACAGAAATGTGGAGAAGATGTTCCAAACAAGCCAGGAGAGGAGGGAGCAAGAGGGAAGAGCTTTCCCTTTCTTTTCTACTCTCCCAAAATCTCTCTTTCCCAAAAATATCGTGTGGCATCACCACCATTTGGGAATGGGGAGGGATTATTTACAAGGGGCTGAGGCGTAAGAATAAGGAGCTTTCCACTGCCAGAGGTAAAAGGGGATATTGGGAAGGAAATCCTGGCTGGGAGGGCGGGGAGGGGCTGGGATGGAATTCCCAGAGGAGCTGTGGCTGCTCCTGGATCCCTGGGAGTGACCAAGAACAGGAGCTTGGAGCAGCCTGGGACAGTGGAAGGTGTCCCTGCCATGGCAGGGGCTGGGACTGGATGGGCTTTAAAGTTCCTTCCATCCCAAACCATTCCATGATTCTATGGCAGATTTTGGAGAAGATCCCCACTCCCTGCATCCTTGCATCCCTCCAGCCACTGTGGGAAGTCTCACCATTTTTTAGAAGTCTGAGGAGCAGCTGATGCCCTCTGTTGTCTCCAAGCAGTGGCTTCTCCCTCCTTCCTCTCCAGCAGCAGATTCCCAGATGGAAATGCAGGGTTAAAGACCTGCCTGGAGCTTCCCTGCACCAGCAGGTTTCCGGTGTGGGAATAAAAAAAATCATTAGGGGCCGGCACAGACAATGAAATGAAACTTTGTCATCTTGTATTTGAGCTGAGCAGACGCTGAGGGAGCTGATGAGAGGCAAATTAATTTACTTTTTCCAAAGGCTCCTGTGTGACGTTAATAAAAGCAGAATTTTGTGCAGGCTCATGGCTCAGGATGCAGAGATTCACAGTCCTTGTCCTCACAGAGCTCTGGCTCTTTTCTCCTTTGGAAACAAGGAAAGGAGGAGATTTTGATTCCAGAGCTTAGGGGTAATCCCTGGCCAGCAGCTCAGGAAGCATCCTGGCAAAGAGACTCAGGTTTAAGGGGGTCCTCTCCTTGCACGCAGCAATTCCTCTTTTACTTTGGCATTCAATTTGATCCAAATCATTCCCCTGAGCCCACTTGCCAGGATTGCTGCCCTGATGGTTGGGAGAGTGACTCTCCTGCAGCAAAAAGCAGATCCCAGGGGATGGGTACTGGGAGGTTCTCTCCCAGCCCTGCATTTCCTGATGAGGAGCCATAAACCTCCCCCCCCCAAAAAAAAAACCCAAAAAACAAACAAGTAGCTGGTAATTAGTGGTCAGCAGAGGAGCTGGGGGCTGGCAGGAGAGAATCCTCGGATGCTGGGAGAATCCTGCCTTTGGGTTGTGCCACGGATCCTGCTGGGTTCTCTTCCCACCCTGTCACGTTCTGTCCCTGCAGGATGCGACCTCCTTGCCATTTCCAACATTTTCCCCACTTTTAAAAAAATTTTCTTTCTATCTTTTGCACACCAGGCAGCCATCCCCTCTGGCTTAGAGGAGAATTAGACAACTGGTCCTGAAATACCAGCGTGAGCAACCAGGTCATGACCATCCAGATAAATAAAGCTCAAGGACTCAAGGCTCTTCCCAAAGTTTCTGGCTCCTTTTTCATCGGAGCACATCCTGAGACATGATGGGAGCACCAAAACTGAGCCCAGAATTTGTTCATCCTCCTGCTGTGTGCATGGATGAGGGAATAATTTGGGAAGGAACAGCTGCGCCCTCCAAGTGCTGGGTGGGATAGTGCCAAATTCGGGTTCCCAAGGTTGGCACCAGGATTAATGACATTCCATCAGTGTGGGGAGCACCCCAGCTTCACCCCCATGAGCAGGCACATCTGGAAACCCTATCCCTAAAATTCCACACCCCCTGCTAAAGGGTGCTGCCAAAAACCCACTTGAGCAACAGCAGCCCCTGCCTGACATCTGCCCACACTCATTTGGGAGGCCAGGAAACTTCCTGTGGACTTTGGCTGCCTGACAGAAGTGATCTCAATTCTGCCTTTTTTTAGGGTGGGTATTTTTGGGGGTTGTGTTTTGATAACAGGTGGGACCTTTTTGCCTGCCTTTCCTGGCTGTGGGACAAGCAGGTTTTAGGGAAGGACTCTGAGATGGCGTGGGGAGATTTCTGTAGCTCCAGTAAAAAAAAATGTCATTCTGCATCTGTAAAACACAGTTTATTGCCACTTTTCACGAAATTGGAGGTGCCCACTTCCCCCAGCCAGCCTCTCCTGCTGCTCTTTCCCCCCATCCCTGTGGTTTCATCCCACATTTCCTCCAGGAGCCAGATATACCCTGAGGAGCATCACAGGCACAAACTCATGCATGATTCAGCAGGCTCCTTTGAGAGAGACATTTAATATTTAAATAATAACTCTTAAAAAAAATATTTTTTAACATCACCTTGATTCACAAACCACAGAAAAGCCTCAAATCTCGGCACCTTTGGGCTCCCTGAGCAGAGCTGCAGCTCCCAAATGAGACTCCACACTCAGAATTGCACAAATGCCACTGGGTGTGCTGGATGCTGCTCAAATGGGAGCCACAAGAAAATTCCTAATGCCAGTGGTGCCCCTGGGATGTGGAATTGGATGCTCCTCATCCCAGTGGGAACAATCCTGGAGTCCCAAAGAGCAAGAGGAATCCCAGAAAACAAAATAGTGGTGTTGAAGGATGCTGCCCAACAGGGCAGGATTGATGACCTGGTTTTCAGTTGGTTTTGCACTTTTATTGATTTTTTTTAATTTTATTTTAAATAAATATTTGTCCCAGTCAAGGACAAGCCCAGACCTCACCAGCAGCACCACCCTGGATGTGGGTGAAGCTCATGGCTGTGACCATTCCCTGATCAGGCTCTTTATTCCCTTTGTTGGCTCTTGCAAAAATCACGGGGCAAAGGGAATTTCCAAATGGGTGCTGAGGAGAGGCTGCTCCGCTCCATCACAGTGACAAGGATGTGCCAAAATTTGGTTTTTTTAGTACCTTAGTGCCCCTCAGGGACTCATCGGTGCCTAAAATCTCAGGGGTGTTGGACAGACAAACAGACAGACAGGAGCACACAGACCTGGCCCTGAAAAAGTCCATTTCTTTAGGCAACCAGTCTACAAAAATGGGGAATTTTTAAGGATACACTTCTCCCTTCCTCTCCTTCCCAATCCTTATGGATCTGGGGACACAGACGGGTGCTTGCAGCCACCCAGCCCCATCTCCAGGAACTGTGGCCCTGCCTGCATCCCGAAAAACCTTGCTGGGAAACACACCAGCAGGAATCTCTGCTTCCCAACACCCCCCAGCCATGGGGTTACAGCAAAGCCCCCCAAGCTTCACCCCTGCCCCTCCCCAGCAGGGCTGAGCCTTTCTCCAGGTGGGACCAGCCCTAAGGGTGACAGCAGCACCCAGGGACTCATCATCCTTTCCAACCTCGTCCCGCTGTACTTCTGTCCCTGCGAGAGGCCACAGTGGCATTCCCAGGTGACACCTGAGCCACCTCCACCCTGCCCAGCCACACATCTCTGGACGAGCCCTAAGGCAGAGCTTCCTCAACACCTGTCAGGAGGCAGGATTCTCCTGGAATCTACGGATCTACTGCCCGCAGAGTTCCGGCTGTGCCAGCTTGGTGACAGCAGGGGACACAGCGTGGCCACCCGGGGCCGTGGGGGTGACCTGGCAGCACAGCACGGAGCGCATGAGGCGCAGCACCGGCGGCCTCAGGATGGCAAACACCCAGGGATCCACGATGGAGTTGATGGAAAGGAAGCGCAGGGCCAGCAGGTCCCACTCGTGGTCGGCCTCTTCCTCGCTGAACTTGTTCACGTAGGCACGGATCTGCGGAATCAGGGGTGAGGTAGGTTAGGAAGGAGTTCAAAAACCTTCTTGTTCCACCCCCTCCCACCGTTCCGCTACCCCAGGTTTATCCAAGCCCCCTCCAAGCTGGACTGGGACCCTTCCAGACACAGCTTCGCTGGACAATCTGTATCAGGGCCTCACCACCCTCACAGTAAAAGAATTTTTTCCCAGTATCCCATCTAAAACTCTTCTCTGTCACTTTGAATCCATTTCTCTTTTGTCCTGTCCCTCCAGGGTTTTGTAAAGAGTCTTTCTCCATCTTTCCTATAGTTCCTTTCAAGTACTGGTCAGAATTAGGTGGCCCCAAGCACTTTTTTTTTCCAGGGTGAACAATCCCAGTTCTCCCAGCCTTTCCTCACAGCACAGCTGCTCCATCCCATTAATCAACTTGGTGCCTTCTTTGGACTCACTCCAACAGTTCCACATCCTTCCTGTGCTGGAAGGACCCCAGCACTGCAGTGGGGTCTCACAGTCACCTCCCTCAACCAGAGAGAAATCACAGGGAGAAATCACAGGACCTGCCCCCCAGGCACCTCTTTAGGGGCGATTTGGGCTGTCACGGCAAATTTACCGACTCCGTGGGTTTAAGTGAACTTTAAATGAAGGCCAAGCCAGGTTTAAGAGCCACAATTAAACCCGTGGCTGCTGGAGGAAGTGGTGTCTCTCACCTTGAGACCACACGGGAGCAGTGAACGTGGGAGATGGAGAGGATGAGGGGTGCTGGACCTGCCGGTCCTTCCTGCGACTGCTGACTCATCACAGCCCGCGGGGCTTCCTGGAACGGTGACTCAGCACTCCTTACTCATTCGGGTCACTCGCCACCCCCTCGCTCCGGGCTGGGGAGATGCTTGGATGGGGATGGGCAGCAGGAGCATCCCTCCCCTGCCCGGGATCCGCTGGGTACCACCCTGGCGCGGCACATCCGCAGCATTTCCAAGCTCCGGCGTGTTTTGGGAAGGAATTTGTGGCCTCGTGGCTTCGTGTGCCTGGGCTGCTCCTGGGAGGAGCGGTGGCTGCTGTGGGCAGCCGGGGACAGGAGAGAAAGTGTCACCCCAAGGAGGCAGCTGGGTTTGAGCTGCTGCCAAAGCGCAGCCCCACATGGGAGCAGGGCGATGGGAAAAGGGAAGCTGGCTCTGGATGAGGTTAAATCTGCCACCACAGGGCCCATGGGATCCCGGCGGGGGCTGCTTTCCCAGCCCCTCTGCCCCAAGCACACTCACGGGGCCCTGCCCACGAGGGGTTCCACTTCCCACTGACCACAAGCAGCCAAACTGGAGCTTTTTTTGGGGACACGGGAAGAGCTGTCCTTCATGTGTGGGCTCATGGTCAGGAGTGAAATGTCTCTCAGGGAATTGGGATGCTCACGAGCATCTGGACATGACTCCTTTGTCCTAAAACCATGGCTCGGCTGTATCCTGTGGTTATTTCCTTTTCCCTAAGGAAAAGCAAGGGAGCGTGAAGGGGAGGTAGAGTCTATTTAACACCAAGAGTATGAAATTAGCACTGGGCGTGCTCCCAGCCTTGATGGGATCATTTATAGTGGGACCAATTGACCTCCTGCACTGGGGGGCTCATACACCCAGGGAGGGGCTGGAGACACTCTGGAGCCATCAATGCTCCTGGTGGAAAAGCACTTGGATGGATGAAAAGTGGCCCTTGGGAGGGGAGAGCCCAGACAGAGCAGGGCACTCACTCCCTCCACTTCCTCACTTGGTTGTTTTGATCCTGGATTTCTGCTGGAAACCTCGTGCATGGATGGGGCACGGGATGTGGGCATATCCCTGGGGATGACACGTGCTGTGGCTGCTGTGACAGATCTCTGTTCCCAGAAGTCTCCCGTCTCTGTGCCTGTGCCTCGGTGCTGTTGCAGGGGAGCAGAAATTGCTGTCTAACAGCGAAGTGGGTGCAGCCTCCTGCATCTCCAGGGATGGAATCTGCACACTTCCAGCCGCAGAAATATGGAATAATTCATCCTGCTCAGCACGGATATCCACTGCCTCCAGCCCAGGGCAGCCCCTTCCTCACATCTCTAGAAGTGTAATTGGTTGTTTTGCATCCCTCACTCCTCCACCATGAGCTCCTGGATCCTGGGAATCGCAGTGATGCTGTGTAGTCCAGGCGACCCCCAGCCTGTCCCTGCCTGAGCCACACAGCCTGGCCTCAGAGCCTCTGCGGGGTGGGAGTGCACTCTGCTCCTGCTGCCACATCCTCCTGCCACCCCATCTGTTGTAATGCACTCCTGCCACCCCATCCTCCCGCCACTCCATTCTGCCACTCCATCCTCCTGCCACCCCATCCTCCTGGCACTGGGGATACAGGGATTGATTCCCACCACTCCCCAGGTGATGTACAAATTGCCAAGCTCATGGCTGAGCTGGGCTCTCCCAAGCTTTAAGAACAGCAGAGCTTTGACCTCAGTCCTCGAGGTTTGGCCAGCAGAGCTGGGGGAAGATTTACACAGGCCAGAAGAGAAACGCGGGTGCCGGGGAGAGTGACCCCACCCTGGGGACAGACAGTGACACTCACCGTGAAGGGCAGGGAGCAGATGACGAAGGTGATGGTCATGATGGAGAGCAGCAGGAGGTGGTCGATCTCCTCGGCCATGGAGAACATGCGGCGGCCGCAGCCGGTGGCGGCGCGGGGCCGCTCCAGGGTGGTGACCCGGCGCGTCCTCTGCCCGCGGCGGTGCATGCGGGCCAGGTTCACGATGACGCTCAGGTTGCAGAGCAGCACGGCGAGGATGAGGAAGAGGAGCAGGGTGGCGTAGAGCAGCGAGAAGGTGACGTTCAGCCCCGCCACATCCCGGTTGCTCTGGTGGGAACCCAGGTGCATCTGGATGAAGCACCAGGTGCCGGGGCAGTACTGGACGTAGCGCCCGAAGCCCACCAGCGGCAGAGAGCACAGGGCGGCCGAGAAGGTGTAGATGGCCGGCAGGGCCACCAGCCCCGTGCGGGGGCTCAGGAAGCGCTCGTAGAAATACGGCCGCCCCAGGGCCAGGCAGCGCTCCAGAGCCATGGTGAAGAGGATGAGCATCGTGGCGAGGCCGAAGAAGCTCATGGCAAAGCCGAAATAGAAGCAGACGTGCCCTCCGCGGGCCAGGGCGGTGAGGGTGAGGTTGCGGTGGTAGGAAGCGAGCACCAAGGGGCTGACGGAGCAGGTGCCCAGCAGGTCGGTGACCACCAGGGCCAGCACCAGGATGTGGAACAGCGCGGGCGGGCGCTGGCGGGGCCCGCGACGGCCGCGCAGGAGCAGCCCCAGCGCCAGGAGGTTGCCCAGGAGCCCGGCCGAGAACATGAGTGCGCTGACCAGCGGGCGAGCCCCGGCCGGCAGCGCTGCTCCGTCGCACGCCCGGCCCGTCTCGTTCATCCCGCACCGCCTCCGCACGTCCGACTGCGGCCGCCGACTGCCCCGGCACCGGCACCGGCACCGGCACCGCCCGCCCCGACCGCACCGCCCCGCCCGCCGCCCCCGGCACCGCCCCGGGCCCCCCCGGCACCGCCCCGGGCACCCCCGGCACCGCCCCGGGCACCCCCGGCACCGCCCCGGGCCCCCCCGGCACTGCGCTCGCAGGGATGGACGGAGCGCAGGCGGGGGATGTGCACGGACCGAGCCTGGCCGGACCGAGAGTCCCGGTACCGGTCTGAGAGCCCCGGGCACGGCCGGTCCCGGTACCGGTCTGAGAGCCCCGGGCACGGCCAGTCCCGGTACTGGTACCGGTCTGAGAGCCCCGGGCACGGCCAATCCCGGTACCGGTCTGAGAGCCCCGGGCACGGCCGGTCCCGGTACCGGTCTGAGAGCCCCGGGCACGGCCGGTCCCGGTACCGGTACCGGTCTGAGAGCCCCGGTGCCGGGCCGGGAGTGCCGGGGCGGCCCCGGGATCGCTGGGACAGTCCCCGCTCTGATCCAGCCCCAGCTCCGACATGCCCAGCTACTGCCTGATGGGGAGCATCTCTTACTGATCGGCGCCGGTGCCGGTCCAAGAGCCCCGGTGCCGGTCCAGGAGCCCGGTGCGGCTCTGAGCGCCCCAAGGCACGGGCAGTCCCTGTGCCAGACCAGGAGCAGCTCTCAGGGCCAAGCCCGGCACAGCTCCAGGAGTCCTGGTGCCAGCCTGGGATCGCTCTCACGACCAATCCCAGTCCTGGGTCACACTCTGTCCCAGCTCTAATCCAGGAATCCCATTGCCCATCCAGGAGCCCCTGGCATAGTCAGAGGTTCCCAGTGGTGCTCGGGGAGCCCAGAGGCACAGCCAGCTCCAGCTGGCCCCGGGGCTGGCTCCAGGACCCCGAAACCTTCTGAGCCCGGAGTCTCAGATGAGCCCAGACTGTGCAGGGGAATTCCCATGGCCCCAGAGGAACCCATGGAGAGCTCCCTGCCCCATGGCTGGCACCATGCCGTGTCCCCATTGTCGCCTTGTCCTATATGTCATCAGAGGAGTGCAGCCTGTGTGGCCATGACCTTAAAGCCCATCCAGTCCCACCCTCTGCCATGGGCAGGAACACCTTCCACCATCCCAGGCTGCTCCAAGGCTCATCCATCCTGGAACACATCCAGGGATCGATCGCAGTGGCCTCAGATTCTCTCTCCATCCTTCAGGACACCAACCCTCACTCAAGCTGCTTTTATTTAAGCACTTGGCGCTTCACAGGTAACTTCCAGTATACCTCAAGGATAGAAAATCTTTTACCCCCTGTGGTCCTGGGGCTGTTCCAACAACGGTAACAATTAAATTTTTAATTTACTCCATACACCTGGTCCCTCAAACCTCAGTGCAACCCTGCAGCAGCGATGACTCCAGCACTGACATAGCAGGTTGCAGACCCACGAGTGGGTTTGGCTGTTATTTTTAAAACCACGCTTTTTGTAACAGGAACTTCGCAAAGGAAATACGGAGCATGGCAAACTCGAGGGGCCGGGTGAACTGCGGTTTGTGACAGCACCTCCAGTTCTGAGGGGCCACTCCTAGTCCTGGCTTGGCTTTCTTCTCTCACACAACTCTTCAGCGTGGTGAGGAGGATGAGCTGAGGGTGAGGTGGCAAAGCCACAGCTCCAGCTCTGTTCCCATTTTCAAATCAATGGTTGGGATGGAGGGGACGGTGTTTTAACCGTCCCAGACGACCTCAACACAGGTGAAACAGGAAAACACCTCCCAGGAGTTCTTTTAACCCTGCTTCCAGTCCTGATCCAGCACAGCACCAAAGCACATGGACACATCTGTTGGTGGGAGCCATCCTTTTTGACTCCAGAGGGCTGGTGACCCTGGCACGCTCAGCCCTCCTTTGTGCCACCCACAAATTCAGCTGAGGCTGAATCCTGTCCTGATCCATGACGTCTGCCCATCCAGGGATCTTTTCCAAGCAGGCACCACATAGAGGGGTTGCTCCAAGGCTTTTCCCAGCCTCCCGCTCCTTTCTGGCATTCCGTGTCACAGCTCAGGAAGGGGTTTTGGCTTCTTCTGGAGCTCATTTTTCCTGGCAGCTAATGGAACCTTAAATACCCTTCTGGGGCTTCAGGCTTCTCCACTGACAGTTGTCTCTGATGGGATTTTTCTGCAATAATAGGAAAATTGCTGGGCTTTTGTTTTTTCATTCCCCCTTCTGAGCTGAAAACCAGGAACAGGCTGCTTGGTACAATCTGTCCTGCCTTGGGAAGTGTTTGTTTTCTTCCCTTTGCTTCCATGTTTAGCCTGTGTCTTGCCTCTAGTGAGGGCCATATCAAATCCTAGAATTATTTAAGTTGGAAAAGTCCTCTAAGACATCAAGTCCAACTGTTCCTCCAGTCCTGCCAAGGCCATCACTGAGCCATGTCCCCAGGTGCCACATCCTCACAGCTTTTAAATTCCTCCAGGGATGCAGGGCAGCTTAAGCCTGTTCCCTCTCCTCCTGTCCCTGTTCCCTGGAGCAGATCCCAAATCCCCCCTGGCTGTCCCCTCCTGTCAGGGAGTTGTGCAGAGCCACAAGGTCCCCCCTGAGCCTCCTTTGCTCCAGGCTCAGCCCCTTCCCAGCTCCCTCAGCCTCTCTTGGTGCTCCAGACACTTTCCCAGCTCCATTTCCTTCTCTGGTCACACTCCAACACCTCATTCATCCTCTCAAGGTTCGTTGGCATTGTTTTCCCTAAAAGAAGACTTCCAGGCTTGGCCCAGTTAGAGGAAACACTCTGGGCTTGTAGGGAAATTTCATGAACTCCTAACTCAACCTCTGGAGTTTGCTGCCTGTATTTGGGAGAGGGTGTTGGGATCCTGCTCCATCCTTGGTGGATTTTAAAGGACAGCTCTGGCACCAGGGACACAGAGGAGTCCAGCCCTCCAGTTTATGGTGAGTGGATTTCATCTCTTTTTAACCGAACCCCCAACCTGACAACACTTCTCTCCTGAAGCCTTCCCATCCTTTACCTCGTGTTCCAGTGCTTCCAGCAGCCTCACTCCCCATCCTGGGAAAACGAGTCCAGGTTTTGCTGCCTTGTTATCCTCTACCAGCACCTGGGCGCATGGGTTAAAAAATAAATGAAGCCACTCCTGGGCTGGCTGGGGTTCCTGGCAGCTCTGGCACAGCTGCCTGCCCAGGCACGCGCCTCCCTGCTTCCAGAATAGTTGAAAAATGCAGGCAGGCAACAATAAGAAAAAAAAAAAAGGCTCTTTGCAAGAACGAAACAATTTGTCGGGAAATGATCTTCAGCAAAGTTGTGCCTGGATTTCGTGAGCTGGGAAAAAAAAAAAAACCAAAAAAAACACCCTGAGAGTGATTTATGTCCAGGAAAGGACTGGGATGCAGGGAGAGGTGATGCTCGTGGCAGCAGTGGCAGCGAGGGAGAAGGAAGCTGGCAGTGCTGGAGGGTGACAGGGACATAAAACAGCCCCCAAAAGAGCATCGTTGGCGTGGAGCTACAGCCTGGAGCTGAGCAGTGTGTCTTTATTGCCTCCATTAAGTGTCAGGTCTGTCCCTTCGGGAATGGCTGGCACAGGAGTGCTCTGGCACGGAGGGGTCCCGAGGGGGATGACTGAGCAGTGGAGGAGCCTGGGGGAAGGATGTGCTCAGGGAAGGCTTCACATCTGCTCTCACCTCCTCGGCTGGAGCTCCCAGAGCCCCCTGGGCTTTTTTGGTTCCTTTTTAGCAACATTTACAACCAACCCGCGCACTGCCGGGATTTTTCATTTCAATTCTTATTTAATTTATATTTTCTTTTCCTCTTATTTTGATTGTTCCCAGATTCAGTAAAGGAGGGGGCCTAAGCTTTGACATAATTCCTGAAGCCCCAAACTGTTCGTGTTGAGGCACTGAAGAATGGGGTGCCCAAGGGACCAGCTCGGGGTGGAGAGCATCCGTGGCCTCCTGGCTCCTTGTGCTCGGCCAGCCGGAGCCTGGCCCTGCCTGGGGACGTGCTGCCATCTCTGGCGAGGGCTGTGACACGGCAGCCCAGCCCCGGGAACACCCGGGAGCGAGGATTTATCCTCCGGGAAGCCGCCCTGGCTGCAGCCCCAAACCCAAACCTCTCTGGCTGCGGCTGTCCCTTGGCTCTCCCGGAGGCAGCAGTGGCTGGCTGGAGACTCCAAGTCTGTTCCCACAGCAGGTAGGACACCAGGAAGGGCAGGATCCTGATTAAAAGTGCTGCCCAAGCCAGAGGAGCGTGTCAAGGTCACTGGAAAATGTGTGGTCCCAGCCAGGGAGAGGGGATGCTGCAGAGATGGGGGTTCACTCATGGCTCCATGATTTATTTTCTGAGATGAGAAAATCACGGAAGGGTCAGTGATGTGGTGTTTGCATCGTCTTGGGGCTCAGGTGGAGTCTATTTTTGCTCCTTAATAAAGAAGCTAATTTGGTTTGTGTCAGTTTAATTACTGATTTCCATGGATCATGGTTATCCTGAGATATAGACACACACACATCATGGGGCAAGGACCTCTCCTGGGTCAGGGATGTCTCCCGGGGCAGGGACTTCTCCTGGGGCAGGGACTTCTCCTGGGGCAAGGCATCTCCAGGAGTGAACGCTCACAGGAATCACAGGCAGATGATGCCCTGCACACTCAGAGCACCCTCAGTTCATGTTAATGCTGGATCCAGGAGCTTGGAAATCCTATCCCACCTCGGTGATCATTTCATGATTCTACATTGCT
This sequence comes from Cinclus cinclus, assembly GCF_963662255.1. Lineage (NCBI taxonomy): Eukaryota > Metazoa > Chordata > Aves > Passeriformes > Cinclidae > Cinclus > Cinclus cinclus. The sequence goes on from NC_085051.1 coordinate 60,393,396, forward strand.
GAGCACTCCCTCCCTGACCGTGCCTGCTCTCTCTGTCCTGAGTGGAGCACAGATAGGTTTGGGGGAGATCCCGGTTCAGGGGGGACAACAACAAAGTTTTCCAGGGCTGTTATCTCATCCGGCTGCGGTGGAACAAACCCTGGGAAAGCCACGGAGCAGGCTCGGAGCTGTTGACTCTGCAGCCCCACGTCAGCCATCTCCAAGTCAATACCAGGCCAGTAACATGAAACCAATCCATGAACCAACCCTCATTTCCTTCTTTCTCCTTGGAAAACCCCAAGGAGAGGCACCGAGCCAGCAGTTCTCAGGTACCCCCAAAACATCCCCAAACACAGCTCTGCCCTTTTCTCCAGCTGGGAGAAACAGCCAGAGCCAGCTCCAGCAGGTCACCTCCATAAAGCACCAAGATATTGTTCCTTGAAAACCAGAATCTGTTTGACACCAAGAGTAAACATCACGTGAGAGCAGGCAGGAACACGGCTGCACCTTGCAAGGCTTAGCTAAACAGAGGAGAGAAATTCTCTGTCTACTCCAAGGGCACTAAACACTTGGTCATCGTAATTTTTTTTGGCCTAAATGGTCACTTGAGGCAAAAATTAAATCCAGTTATTATATGTGGTTGAGCGGAAATGGATCTTCCATTAAAACAATCGCTCACTTGCACCGAGAGCTTGTGCATGCCAGGCTCTGTGTTCTCTCAATTACTGCTCTCATTAAGGCCCAGGACAGTCATAAATAGTGAATTGAAATAATTACAGCAGAACAGGTATGGCTGAAGAACACAAATGCAACATCAGTGCTCAGAGTTTTCCAGAGAAGAGCAGGATAAGGGCGGATAAACCACAGCCCTGCCTTGGGAATAGGGAAGATCCTGGGCAGGGATGAATTCCACCTGCATCCAGCTCTTCCTCACACCAGGAACTGCTGCTCAAATTTCTGAGTCCCTCCTATTCCTCACGTAGTCTGGGGACGCCCCAAACCAGATCTGGATAAACCCCCTTGGCATGGGGGGTTTACTGGCATGGAATGGGATCATGCACAGGACAAGGAGATGAAACACTGAACCACTTTTATTCCATGGGGGACACACCCACACTTCTCCTCCCTGTTTGTCCCCACTGCCCTGAACCACACTCCAAACCCCTCCTGCCTTCCTGGAGCCGGGCGCTCCCCAAAACCCTCCCCAAAGCGCTGCTGCTGCTGCTGCTCACAACATTCCCAGATCCCCGGGAGCCCCATCCCGGCTCCTCTCCGGGACAAAACGCAGCCTGGGGAGGGGACAGAAAACCTTCACAGCATCCCTGGCTGGACGCTGCCCCTGCCTGCCACCGCCCTGGGCGGGGCTGCGGGGCCGAAGGCTCGCTCCTCGTCCTCATCCTCATCCTCATCCGTGGCGAGCTCAGGGGATGCCGAGCTGAGGGGGATCTGTCCTGTGCCAGCCCGGGGGACAGAACTGGCCCTCACCCGCCGGGCTGGAGCCTCTGAGCGAGGCTTTGCGCGAGCCGAGCCCCCGGCACACGCGGCGCATGAAGGTTCGGAACACGGACGTGCGGAAGATGATGAAGACCCAGGGGTCCACGATGGAGTTGACGGAGAGGAAGCGCAGCGCGCTCAGGTCGGCGTTCTCGTTGAAATCCGCAGCGAAGGCTCCCATGTACGCCCGGATCTGGCAAAAAAAAAAAAAAAAATCAATAAAATAATCCAGGGAATGAGGGGAAATTAAAGAAGGGGAAATAGGGGAATAAGGGAGGACTTGCTGTGGTCCTGTGAGGGCAGCAAAAGAAGTTTTAAGCCCTTAGTATCGTCGTGGATCGCATCAGGATGTTTCGTGGGTTGTGGGGATGGGTCGTGGGTGGTCACAGCTCAGGGATAGCATAGTATCGGGACAGGGATGTTAGAGCTGAAAATCCCAGTGACCAGGAATTTTTCATGGATGAAGGAATAGTCCAGCCTTGGCGGGTGCTGCTCTGTCCCCAAGGCTGGAGCACCCCACTCGTGCTGCCCCCGTTGACACGGGAATTGGATCTGGCATCCATTGGGTAAAACAGCAGGGATTCATCCTGGTTGAGGACCACTGGGGTGGTCACAAAACCAGGACGAGCCCAGCTGTGCCAGGCCTGCTGGTGGCTGATACCTCACGGTACTGTTCCAGATGTGACAGAGGTGACAGGAAGGGGATGTGGAAATTGTCACCAAGGGCAGTGGCAGCACCCACGCACACTCCCCCACCCTGATCTCGTGGGGGCCCTGCCCGTGGCACCAGCTCTGTCTGCAGAGGGTGGTGGAAAGGTGGCACTGCAGGATCCAGACATGGGAATGGGGGAGGAAGGGGCAGCAAGGGCTCTCTCCTGCCAGGGGCCTCCCATCCCTGAGGAAGAAGCGAAAGGATTTCAGGGCATCATTCAGTGGGGTTCAAAGGGAGCTGGATCTAGCCAGCAGCTTTGGGACACGGAGGTGGGAATGGGGGCTTTTAAAGGGTCTGATAAGGGTGGGGATAGGTGTTATTGAAGGGCCTAATGGGGTGGGAATGGGGAATTTTTGAGGGGTATGATGGGGTGGGAATGGGGGGTTATTGGGATGAAATGAACTGACCCCCCCTCCCTCCCCAAACCTTAAACCCCTCGGGGGCAACCTCGGAGGAACAGAGGGGCAGTGATGGGGGGGGGGGGGGGGGGTATTCCAGGGAAGTTAAAGCAGCAAAGTCATCCCTGGGATGGGGTGGGTGACACTCAGATGGGACTGAAATAACTACCCGACCCCTCCAACACCTCTGGGACAGAGTGGTGATGATGAGGGGATTATTTCAGGGGGTTAAAACAATGAACTGACCCCTGGGAATGTGGTGCTGGGATTGGGTATTCTAGGGAGGGGGCAATGGAATGGCCCTCCCCAGGACAGAGTGGGGTGGAGGGGGGTGCAAATATTCCAAGGAAGTTTGAGCAATAAATCAACCCCCAGGACAGGGTGGTGAGGTTGTTGTGGTTGTTCCAGGAGGATTAAACAATGAATTAGCTTCCCTCATCCCAGGATGGGTGTTGGATGTTATTCCATGGGGATTAAAGCAACAGTCCGATCCCTGGGACAGGGCTGGGGACATTCAGAGGGGGGACAAAGTCATTACCTGATTAACTGACCCCCCCCCCCCCCCACCCAGTACCTCTGGCACAGAGTGGTGCTGCTGGAGGGTTATTCCATGAGGGTTAAAGGATAACCTTTAACTTAAATAAATCTAATTTATTGAATTAATTTAAGTAATTTGAGGACTGGGGATGTGGTGCCTGTGTTGAGGGTGAGGAACCTCCCAGAATGGGAGAGTGGAGTCGGGGGGGGGGACGACGACAACGACGACTTATTCCAGGGGGATTAAAGTAATAACCTGACCCTTGGAGAGGATCCTAGAGGGTGGCAGGGATGGGTTACTCACAGGAGACTAAAGCAATGAACCCCCTGGCACCTCCAGGAGTGGGTGGTGGTTCCAGAGTTTATTCCAAAGGGCCAAAACAAACCCTGAGCCCCTGGGAGTGGGTGGTGGTGATGGGAGGTTTATTCCAAGGAGTTTTAGGCAATGACCTGGTCTCTGTGGGCAGAGTGGGGGAGGATTTAGAAGGAGGCAAAGTCTTGGCCCCTAGGAGCTGCTGGTGGTGTCAGTTTATCCCAAAATCAGTGCTCTGACCCCCCAGGAGTGAGTGGTGCTGGTGGCAGGGATATTCCAGGGTTCTTAACAACGGCCTGACCCCCATGGACAGGGTGGGGGGACTATTCCAAGGGGGCCAAACCCTCAACCCAACCTCCCTGTGAGGAGATGGTGCTAAGAACAGATATTTTTTTCCAAATGAATTAATGCAACGACCAACCCCTGGGGCATGGGGTGGTGGGGATTTGAGAAGGGCCAAAGCAACCACTCACACTCCCAGGGCCAGGGGCTGGGGGGATATTCCAGGGTGCTTTAACAACGGCCTGACCCCCATGGACAGGGTGAGGGACTATTCCAAGGGGGCCAAACCCTCAACCCAACCTCCCTGTGAGGGGATGGCGCTGAGGAAAAGACATTTCCCAAGGGATTTCATGCAATGAAAGACCCCAGGCGAGGGACCACGGCAACCACCCACCCTCCCAGGAGCAGGGGGATTTTCCCGGGGGCGGGGGGCAGTGGGATTTACTCACGATGAGCGGCAGGGAGCAGACGGTGAACAGGACGGTCATGAGCCCCAGCAGGACGAGGTGATCGAGCTCCTCCATGCGCGGGGCGGTGGCGGGGGGTGCCCCGCGCCGGGGCTGCCGCCGGGCCATGCCGTACAGGTGCCGCATGCTGCTCACGTTGCACGCCACGATGGCCAGCACCAACAAACCCATCAGGCTGGCGTAGAGCACGGGGAAGCCCAGCTGGCTTGGACCACCTCCGGCCATCCGGATGAAGCACCAAGTGCCCGGGCAGTACTGCATGGGCGCCCCGAAACCCAGCAGGGGCAGGGCGCAGAACAGAGCGCACAGCCCGGCCGCCACCGGCCCCAGCGTGGCACCCAAGCGGCGAGTCAGGTGCCGCCGGTAGAAGTAGGGATGCCCCAGGGAAAGCCAGCACTCCAGCGCCATGGCGAGCAGCAGCAGGGTGGGGGCGAGCCCGAAGAAAGCCATGAGGAAGGCGAAGAGCTGGCAGAGCACCCCCGGCTGGTCCTCGCCGCGGCCCCCCGGCCCCAGCTCGCTGAGGCTGCGGTTGTAGGCGTAGGCTGCCAGCACGATGGGGCTGATCAGACACTTGCCCAGCAGGTCGGTGACAGCCAGCCCGCTGACCAGCACGTAGAACGCCGACACCCGCGGCGGGCGGCCCCCGGGCGACCGGGAACGCCGCCGGTGCTGGCCCAGCAGCAGCAGGGCCAGGACGTTCCCCAGTAGCCCGGCGGCGAACAGCACCGAGCTGGGCACGGCCGACTGCCCGCTCTCGATGTAGCGGCTGCTGCGGCAGCGGTAGCCCTGGGTCTCCATCGGAATGGCCCGCGCCGGGATGGGATGCGAGGGATGCCCCGCTCCGCCTCGGGATGTCCCGCGATGCACCAGGGTGCGATAAAATCCCGCACCGCACCGGGATGGGATAAAATCCCGCACCGCACGGGGGTGATGTCCCGCAGCGAGCCGGGATGCGATGGGATGGATGGATGGATGGATGGATGGATGGATGGATGGACGGATGGACGGACCGCGCCGCGTCGCGCCTGCCGGTGGCGACTGTCCCGGCGGGGCGGGTGGCCCCCGCCGCAGAGAGAGAGAGGGAGGAGGAGGAGGAGGTGCAGTGCAATCGGGCTCTGCCCCCGGGACAGCCCCTTGTCGCCGCCCGGCCCGCCCCGGCCGTCGGAGCTCGGCTGCGGGGCGGGGGGGTTGCGCTGCTCCCCCGGGAGAACCGAGGCTCCCGGGAAGAGGGAGGGGAAGGGGCCGGGGGTGAGTGCCGGGGGTGAGGATGAGGGACTCTGGGGTGAGACACTGGAGGGGAGGGAGCTGGAGCTGAGCCCCTCGGGGGTGGGGGAACAGGGCTGAGCCCCGGAGGGGTTATGGGTGGGGGAGCTGGGTCCAAGCACTCGGGAGCGGGGGAAACTGAGCCCTTGGAGGGGTGACAGGGCCCAGGGCTGGGACTGAGCCCCCGGGGTGACAGGGAAGGGGGCTGGGGCTGATTCTCTGGGGGTGTCACAGGACAGAAGCCAAGCTGATGCGGTGGAAATGCCCGCGGCAGGAGGGTGGGAACGGGATGATCTTTCACATCCCCTCCAACCCAAACAATTCTGGGATTCCATGATATGATTCAACCTGAGCAGGTGCCACATCTACCTGCAGCCCATCCCACAGGTGTGCCGTATGCTGGCACCGCCGCTGACCCACCAGCCCCTGGCAGTGCTCCTCTGTCCCACCAGCAATCCCCGGGAGAAGCCCCCAGAGCTTCTTCCAGGAAAAGCAGTTCTGACCGCAGCAAACACGGCTGCAAAATACACACAGCGCCTTGCAGGATGCATGTGATGATGAATAAGCCTGAAACCGTGCCTGTCTGCTTTCAGACCGCTTTTTGCTACCCTGGATGACTGTACACGAAGCACAGGGAAGTATCGAGATGACAGCAGGGGTAGGGAAAAGAGGTTTAAGGGGCCAGACATCAGCATGGCAGGTTTTAGTGGTAAGCTGTAGTTCTTCTAGCTGGTGATTCCTCCAGCAGCGAGGGCACGGACTGTTTGTGGCAGTGCAAGTGAAAGTGCCAGGTCTGGAAGAAATCAAGATAAAACTCGTCGCAGCTCGGCTCTCACCCACGGTTGGTGTTGAAGTGCTGCCCTCATTAGGGCTGAACGTGAACTCAGAGGCTGCTTCCGTCCTGGGGCCCCGGGGGAGAGGAAATTCAGCCTGCCCTGGGAAGCAATCCGAATGATATCCTCCAGAATAGCTCCTGGAAACACCCTCTGCCTTCCTTAGCTGATCCTGCACTCTGGTCCCACCGACTGCTGCCAGCTCCCTGCGGGAATCCCTGCAGCAGGGAATAGGGGGAAGGGAGATGTGGTGGGGTCCCTCAGGTTTTCCCCAGGATTAAGGTTGGGAAGGAGAGCCCAGAACCTCTGGAGAGCTGATTTCCCGGGGACACAATGCCTGTCCTGATCCCTGGAGTGATCGGTGCCAGCCCTGCTGTGATGCTGCAAATGCCAGGGAGGAGCCCCTGGCACAGAGAAGCTGTGGCTGTCCCTGGATCCCTGGAAATACCCAAGGCCAGGTTGGGTGGGACTTGGAGCACCCTGGGACAGCGGAAACTGTCACAGACAGTGGAAGCAGGGAGTTGGAACCGGGTGGGCTTTGGGATCTCTTCCAATCCCAACCATTCTGGGATTCTGTGACAATTCCCGGGATGGGATCAGCTGCCAGCTGAGCAGTGACTCCACACACTCCCATATCTGCTCTGATGGGGAAGGGACTGAAGTTCTGGGCTACTCCCCCACCACTGGAAAGTCCCTTCACAGCCACCAGGAGGTCAAATTCCGTGGCAATTCAATGCTGGGCAAGAGGAGGAGGAAGAATTGTGACAAAACCCAGCCCCTTCTGGAGGTGGGTGCTGTCCCCGGTTGCACCAGCCATGGCTGGAAACCCCGAAGGACCTGGGGATGCTGCTGCTCCTGCACTGCTCGGTGGGGAAAGCCTGGGATGGAGAAGGGATTTTTTGAGACCATCTGGCCGTGGCTCTGATGCTCTGGGAGCAGGCACAGGAGGTACCCACCCCGTGCAGGTGGGCAGGGGGGATGATTTCACCTGGTCCGGATTCTTTCCCCTGCTGCTGGAGGATCTGATGCTGAGGATGGCCGAACACAGTCCCCATCCTTCTCTGAGAGAGGGATGGATCCCTCGGGCCAGGCTCGAGGTGTCCAGCCAGGAATGTAACCGCAGACTCACCTCCCTCCTCCATCTCCACTGGGAGAGAACCCGGCATGAGCAGCCAGGTTGCATCAAAATCCCCATTTAGCTATTCTTTGGGTTCATTTGCATAAATTGCATCTATTAGGGGAGGGGAAAATAATTTGGAGAAAGTCTCATCACCACGGGTGACGAATCTCTCCCGTTCGTCACGCTTCCGACGTGACCTTCTTCTGGCTGGTCACATTCCTGGTGGAGAGAGGGGGGAAAAAACCGGAATAAAAACAACCCAAAGCAGAAGAAAAAGCAACCACGAAACGCAGAGACAAATGAGGATCTGGAAAAACTTGAAGCATTCACAAATAATTTTTTTTTTCCCAAAAACTTTGTTGACTCCCTACGGCTTCTCCTCGCCAGATTTTGGGGAGGACTGCCTGCTCCACTGTTGTGCCAAGTATTCTTCCAAGCCTGGCTTTTCCCAAAGAGCTGCTGCTACCCAAAGGAGCCGTGCACGCCTGCTCTTTGTTAGGAGCACGGCTCGGGTCAACCGCGCTGGGATTTTCTTCCTCCAGCTCAGCGCTCCCTTTGGAAGTGTTTATCCCGGTGTCTGAATAACTTAGAGCCTATAAACCGAGGAGGGTTTTGGAGGGATGCTCTGGCCGGGAACTGAGGCTTTGGCAGCTCCTGCTGGATACTCCCGTGAGGAGCAGTCCAGGCTGGGAGAGTCCTGCGGAGAAAAGCCTCTTCCTTGCCCGGGAGAGCTGGATCGCCTCTGCCTGGTGCTTCCAGATCCATCCCAGCCTCGCTCACCTTCCTGGGGACCTCCCCTCCCCGGGCTCCTTTCCCAATTGTTCCCAGGTCTTCCCCAGCTCTGGTTTCCCCAGACTAAACAGAATTTCAGCCTTTCACTCTTTCCAGGCAGCGGGATTTGGGGATTCCCAGCTCCCAGGAGCTGCCAAAAGGATGCGCTGAGAGATTGGGGAGGCACCCGGAGATCGGAGCACGAAGACGGGGAACCCTCGCATTGGGGATACCCCGGTGTTTTTCCTCCCTGAGAAAAGTGGTTTTGTTTGTTTGTTTTTCTGGGAAAATGCACTGAGCATCTTAAACACGCCCAACTCCCCCCATTTAAATTGATAAATGGAGACAGGGCTGCTCCCCGTGTCCCTCCATCCTGACTATGACAGTGTCGCCAGCAGAGGGGAGTTTTGATGCGCGGTCCCTCCGGTTTGGGAAGACAAACCCGCTCTGAGTCACCGGCTGCAATCCCGCCGATTGTTTCCAGCTGCGGGCTCGTCCCGGAGGAGAAAAAAAAAAAACAAGCCCTGGGAAGTTGGGAATTGTGCCGACAGCCGCGGGCTCGTCCCATGGGGGGTCCCGGGGCTGCAGCCACCTCCTCCTGCCGAGTTTCCAGCATGGCATCCTGCCAGGGGCAGGAAAAACAGGGTAAAAAGAATGAGCCCCGCGGTTGGAAGGCTTCGGGCAGGAAGGGGACGATGGAGCAACGCTCCCCAGTTGCACAAGGCCAGCACGGGGCAGGGTTTGTCCCAGCCGTGGGATGACCGGAAAGAGCAAGGAAAGTGGTTTTGGGCTCGGGGGAGTTTCCAGCACAACCAAGGGCGAGTCACGGGGAGGCTGCACCAGGCGGGGCGGAATCCGGGCAGGGCTGGGGGTGCAGGGAGTGACAGGAGGGGACCTGGGAGGAACTCGGGAGGGAGAGCAGGGAGGGATCCCCCTGAGGTGGGGGGGTGGGAGAGGGAGAAGGAGGGGGAGAAGGAGAAGAGGAAGGCACCTGCTCGGTGCGTGTGTCCGGGCTGGGTGGGTGCCGCCCTGATCGTGTGCTGCGGGTCCCGGCTGTGCCACCCCTGGGTGTCTGCGGGGTGTGGAGCGGGATTTGTGCCGGAGCAGGGAGCACCGGGGGGTCCCGCCGGGCACGGGCGGGTGTCCCTGGGTGCGAGGGTGCCATCGGTGCGCGCTGCGTGTCCCGCTGCGGGCGGCAGGCGGCGGCAGCGACCGGGATGGCCGGGATCATAGGGATCACAGGGATCACAGGGATCACAGGGATCACAGGGATCATAGGGATCATAGGGATGAGCGGGATCATAGGGATCACAGGGATCACAGGGATCACAGGGATCATAGGGATCACAGGGATCACAGGGATCACAGGGATCACAGGGATCATAGGGATCACAGGGATCACAGGGATCATAGGGATCATAGGGATGAGCGGGATCATAGGGATCATAGGGATCACAGGGATCATAGGGATGAGCGGGATCACAGGGATCACAGGGATCACAGGGATCATAGGGATGAGCGGGATCATAGGGATCATAGGGATCACAGGGATCATAGGGATCACAGGGATGAGCGGGATCATAGGGATGGCCGGGATCACAGGGATCATAGGGATTAATGGCATCATAGGGATCATAGGGATGAGCGGGATGGCCGGGATCAGCGCGATGGCTGGGATCATCGGGATCAGCCAGACCGACCCCACTCCCTCTCCTCCTCTCCATCCCGTCCACGGTGCCCAGCGATACCCGGCCGATCCCAGCGAAAGCAGAAGGACGTGGAGCTGCTGGGGCAAGTCCGGAGGAGCCACGGAGCTGCTCCAAAGGCTGGAGCTTCTCTGGAGCCAGGCTGGGAGAGCTGGGAATGTTCACCTGGAGAAGGGAAGGCTCCAGGGAAACCTCAGAGCCCCTTCCAGGACCTGAAGGGGCTCCAGGAGAGCTGGAGAGGGACTGGGGACAAGGGATGGAGGGACAGGACATAGGGAATGGCTTCCACTGCCAGAGGGCAGGGATGGGTGGGATATTGGGAACCGGGGATACCTGGCTGTGAGAATGGTGAGCCCCTGGCACAGGGTGCCCAGATTTGCTGTGGCTGTCCCTGGATCCCTGTAAGTGTCCGAGGCCAGGTTGGACATTGGAACTTGGAGCAGTCTGGGATAGTAGAAGGTGTCCCCTCCCATTGCAAGAGGTGGAACGGGATGATTCTTAATGTCCCTTCCAATTCAAATTAATTCTTCCTCCCCTCCATCCTTCCGCCCGCCCCCCCCCCCCCCCCCCCCCCCCGCCCGCCCTCATCTCTTTTTTCCTTCCTTCATGAGCAGCCTGTATCTCCTTGGCAAAAAAAAACCCCAAAAGATCTGAACCTTAGTTTAAGGGGAGAAGAATCCTGAACTAATAAAATCAGGAAACATAACGCTAATTAAATCCAAGCGGGCTGGCTCATTGCTTTAGGCATGGAAAGGTTGTGAACCCCACACAAGTGAGGACGTCCATCCCTCTGAGTGTCCGTGTGTCCATGGTGCTGCCCTGTGGATGCACAGCCTGTCCCGAGGAACAGACTGGGCGGAGCAGGCAGCTCCCAAATGTGCTGCCCATGTGTTCTGCTATTTCCCATTGAATTTCCAGCTACCCCAAGCCCTCTGTCCCCATTTAGCCGGATCGCTCAGCCCTAAAATCCCTTTTAGCCTCAAACGCCGCCGGGGCTGCATCCGTCTTCAATTTAAAGAACAAATCCTCCCTGCTGCAGCCGGAGCGGGTCCTGCCGGGGCCGGGTGACCTCGGCGCTGCTGGGCGCTGGATTTTGGTCACAGCAGATGCAAGGGACACGTGTCGGGGGGGAATAACCTCTTCACCCAGCCCCGAGAGGCTCCGAGGGACAAAGGCTGGCAGGGCCGATGGAGCCGGGGAAATGTGGCTGGGAGCGGATTTGCGGGAGAAGCTGTCAGGGGGAGACAAAGGCAGGAAGGAGATAAATGCAGGGAACGAGGCTAATTGCTGGGATTAGTCACCCCCGAGCCCTCGGGGGCTGCAGGGGTCAGGGCTGGAGGCCCCAGGAGGTCAGGCGAGGAGAGATGAGTTGGAAAGAGGTTTTTTTGGGGGAGGCTTGGATTTGTTAGAGCTGTGGGAAGGGCTGAATCCCATCTCTGATGGTGCTCCGAGGGCAAGCCATGGGATCCCAGCTATCCCAGGAGCTGGTCTAGGGGAAGGTGTCCCTGCCCGTGAAACAAGATGGGATTTAAGGTCCTTTCCAATGCAAACCATTCTGGGATTCCCTGTTTGCTCCCAGCTGGGGAGAAGCTGGTCAGATTCCAGGGGCACCAAATCCATGCAACCAATGAAGCCTGATTTGTTAGCCTAATTCTGCAGCAAACTCTTGGTTCTGGGTATAAACACCCGAGGAAGGGTCTCAAAGCTGCAGCAGCTCAGCCCAGCTTGTGCTGGGGTCAGAGCCCTGGGATGGGGCAGGACCAGACCTGTGCTGGGGGGTTTAGGTTGGATTTCAGGAAAGGTTCTTCCCCCAGAGGGTGCTGGGCACTGCCCAGGCTCTCCCCAGGGAATGGTGACATTCCCAAAGGTGCCAGAGCTCCAGGAGTGTTTGGAACACGCTCCCAGGGTGGGATTGTTGGGGTGTCTGTGCAGGGCCAGGAGCTGCACTGGATGATCCCTGTGGGTCCCTTCCAGCTCAGGGAATTCTGTGATTCTACTCTGTGCTCTGGAGAGTGATGGGGACAGGCAATGTGTGCCCTGTGCTGCAGGGACAAACACCAGACTCCTTGGAGACGCCAGCACTGGGCTGATTTTATCTCTGCTGTGAACCCGCTCCCTCCTGACGGATGCTCCAACACAAATCCCATCCACACAGCTCCCATCCGGGCTGCTCTGCCTGCAGATGCAATCCCCTCTGCCAGGGAATTTGCTGGAGCCTGGACCAAATAAGGAGCTCGTGGCTAATCTTGGGGAGCAGGAATCAGTCAGTGTCAGGCATGGCTGGGAGCTCCCTGCAGGCTCTGTGCTGGGGGCTCTCAGGGCTTCTCACACTCATCCGGCAGCTGCTGGAGTTAAAACAGCTTTACAGCAATATTTAGAGAGAGGAAGGAAGGAAGGAAGGAAGGAAGGAGAGCCCCAGAGATTAAAAAAAAAAAAAAGTTTTCTTTACCTTTATGTCTTAAAATACATTGTAAAACCTGGAGCATTTCTTCGGGGCTCAGATGTCTCAGAAACTTTTTCCATGTGGGAGCAGAGTTTTCATCCCGTGAGTCTTCAGCTCCCTGGGGTGCTGGGAGGACTTTCCAGCTGGGAGGACTCAGCTGCTTAATCCCGGAATCCCAGAATGGTTTGGGTTGGAAGGGACCTCTAAATCTCATCCCCTTCCAACCCCCTGCAATGGGCAGGGACACCTTCCACTAGACCTGGTTGCTCCAAGCCTCGTCCAATTTGGTTTTCCTCCTCTCCATGAACTTTTCCCACATTTCTGCTCCAGCCAAGTTTCCCAGGGTGAAGAAACCCTTTTTATATAAAAATCTTGGTTTTCCATGTGCCCTATGGTGTTCTGGACCCCATAATTCCAACTCTCCATAAGAAAAATCTCTCTCCCACAAAACCTGTGATGTCCTGAGCAGAAAGATCCATGCTGGGTCACAGCTGGAGGGTGTGAAACCACCTGCAGCACAGGCGGCTGTCCTTGAGGATGCTCCTCAGATATTCCTGGATCCATGGGGAGGTGTGTCCATCCCTGGATCTATGGGAGGTGTGTCCATCCCTGGATCCATGGGGAGGTGTGTCCATCCTTGGATCCATGGGGAGGTGTGTCCATCCCTGGATCCATGGGGAGGTGTGTCCATCCCCAGATCCATGGGGAAGTGTGTCCATCCCCGGATCCATGGGGAGGTGTGTCCATCCCTGGATATATGGGGAGGTGTGTCCATCCCTGGATCCATGGGGAAGTGTGTCCATCCTTGGATCCATGGGGAGGTGTGTCCATCCCTGGATCCATGGGGAAGTGTGTCCATCCTTGGATCCATGGGGAGGTGTGTCCATCCCTGGATCCATGGGAAGTGTGTCCATCCCTGGATCCATGGGGAGGTGTGTCCATCCCTGGATCCATGGGGAGGTGTGTCCATCCCCAGATCCATGGGGAGGTGTGTCCATCCCCGGATCCATGGGGAAGTGTGTCCATCCCCGGATCCATGGGGAGGTGTGTCCATCCCCGGATCCATGGGGAAGTGTGTCCATCCCTGGATCCATGGGAAGTGTGTCCATCCCTGGATCCATGGGGAGGTGTGTCCATCCCTGGATCCATGGGGAGGTGTGTCCATCCCCGGATCCATGGGGAGGTCTGTCCATCCTTGGATCCATGGGAAGTGTGTCCATCCCTGGATATATGGGGAGGTGTGTCCATCCTTGGATCCATGGGAAGTGTGTCCATCCCTGGATATATGGGGAGGTGTGTCCATCCCTGGATCCATGGGGAGGTGTGTCCATCCTTGGATCCATGGGAAGTGTGTCCATCCCTGGATCCATGGGGAAGTGTGTCCATCCCTGGATCCATGGGAGGTGTGTCCATCTCTGGATCCATGGGAAGTGTGTCCTTGCAGTGGGCCGGGGTGAGGAGGTGCTGAATCATGAGGCAAAGCTGAGTCAAGGAATTGAGAGCAAAATTAATGAGAAGTGTTCCCAAAAATGGAGATGTGGAGAGCTGGGTGCTGTGCTGGGGGGGGGACATTCCCTGCTGCTGCTCCCTTGGGATGCTCCCAGGAAAGGAAACAACCCCAGGGAAGGCAGGGAGATGGAGCCAGCAGGAGAAATCCCTCAGGGTGGCCTGAAGGGAGGCAGAGCCACCCCACAAGAGGGGCACAGCCACCCAGAGAGTCCCCCTTAGTCCTTGACACAGTTCAGAGCTTTTTCCTGCTGCTGGAAAGCCAGGCACCAGTTGGGGGTTCTCAGATGGCCTGAGCTCAAATCCACAGCTGTGCTCACCTTCCTGGGCCATGGGGAGCTGATGGGGTCTGGTTTAATTCTGTCTGGTTTTATAAAGCCTCAGAAATACTGCTGTCACATTTGGCTGGTATTCTCCAGTAGATTCCAGTTACTGAGGCTGGAGGAATTTTTTCTATCATTCCATGAAAGGAGGGAGCAGCCAGGTGGAGGTTGGGCTCTGCTCCCAGGGAACAAGCAACAGGAAAGAGGAAACAGCCCCTAGGTGTGCCAGGGAGGTTTAGATTGGATATTGAGAACAATTATTCACAAAAATGATTGTCCAGCCCTGGCACAGCTGCCCAGAGCAGTGATGGATTCACCATCCCTGGAGGGACTTAAAAGCCCTGTGGATGTGGCACTTAGGAACATGGGGCAGTGGTGGCCTTGGCAGTGCTGGGGGAATGGTTGGAATCGATGATATTAGAGGGCTTTTCCAACCTCAACAATTCCATGATTCTATGAGGGGGTCCCCAGAGACATCTCTTTTTCTTAGGACATGAGGCCAGAACAGCTTTTGATCCAGGGAGCTCAGGGGTGCAGAACCCTTTCCTGCAAGAACCTCAGGGATGTTTAAGCCACGGGCTTGTGGTCCTTCCTGCCAAATTTCCTGACCTTGAGCAGGGCTGGTTTCTGGTATCCAGGGGGAGAAATGCTCCGAGGGCTTTATTAGAGTGACCCACTAACCCAGCTGGCAACGGGACACTGCTGACCGAGCCTGTGCCAGCTCTGCCTGAATCCCTGCTCTTATCCCAGCCCTGCTTTCCTGCAAACATCCCAAACAGCCCCAGTGCATCCTGTGAGCCTCTGCTGTGTGCTGCAGCTCCCAGCCACGCTCCCATCCCCGGGAATCACGTTTCCTTTCCTGGCTGCCCCAGGAGAGGTGTGCGTTTCCTGCTGCTCCCCTTATCTCTGCCGGCTGCAGGGGCTCAGCAATTCCAGCGCTGCCAGGCTTGGGGGAGAGGCTGCCAGGATTTCCTGCCTCAGCAGCCTCTGAGCCAGGGATTCCTCTGCTTTTCCTGCTCCTCGCTGGGAGCCCAGGGGAAGGTGAGCCTTCAGCAGGACAGGGAGGTGCCGGCCCCTCCCGGCAGCCACATCTGGTAGGAATGGGACCAGTGGTTTGTCCTGACTTTCCCAGTTTAGCACAGGGAGTTAGGAGTGTCTGCTGGGTCGGGACAGATCCATCCTCAGCCCCATTCCAGATCTTCCCCCATTTCCATAATGTCAGCACATCTGTTTCTGCCCAAAATGCCTCCCAGGAAACGGCTCTGGATTGTTTTCATGCCCAAGCTAAGAGAAGGGATGAACCCTGCAGCCAGAGGCACATGGAAGTGATTACAGGGATCAGTCCCTGCACCACCTCCCTTCCCAGCACAGGGTGTGGGCGAGCACAGCCTTCCCCTGTCCCCATCTTCATCCTCATCCTCATCCCCAGCTCCATCCTCATCCCTATCCCTGCCCCCAATCCCATCTACATACCAAGACCTATTCCTATGCCCATCCACATTCTCATCCTTTCTCCTTTCCTCACCTTACTCTTATTCCCTATTGCCCATCCTCATCATATCCCCATCCCCATCCTTGTCTCCATCTTTATCCCTGTTCCTATGCCACTCCTCAACCCCATCCCTGTCCCCATCCCCATCCATGTCTCTATTCATTCCCATCTCCCCATCCTCATCCCTAACCCCATCCACATCATGGTCCCCACCCTTATACTCATCCCATTTCTTGTCTCCTTCCTCTTCCCCATCCTTATCCCAATCCCCGTTCTCATCCCCACTAAGGCTCCCAGCTTCTCCCAAAACCACAAGGATGCCCATGCCAGCAGGACTCAGCTCCCAAGGTCAGGCCAGGACTCCAGCTCTTCCCAGTTGCCAATCTTTTTAAACTGACTGGTGCCAGTTTGGCCCAGAGAAAAGGGCAAATGCACTTTTAAGCATCCTAAAGACTGCAGGAAACCTGGCAGCTCCTCCTTCACAGTTCAGAGGATTCTCAGGGCCCATGGTTTGGATTTTCAGTAGCCCCCAAAGATCTCATGGAGCAGCAAGGCTTTCCTCCCTTTCCCTCCCCCACTTCCTGCCCCCTCTGCCCATTGCCACCTCCGAGGTGTCACCAATTGCCACCATTCCCCATGGGAGTGACATCCCAGCTGGGATCTCACCAGGCACAGGAGCTGCTGGACCCCTGCAGCTCCCAATTTCCCTGGAGAGCCATGGAGGTGTTTGAGCTTCAAAGAAAAGCCACATTTTGGCACAGGAAGCTCCTCAAAGGCTGCAGATCGTGTCCAGCTGGACTGGACCCTGCTCGAAGTCCTAATGGTTTTCCATGGCCAGGCAAATGACTCCTTCCAGGGGCTGGAGCCAGCCAGCTGCCTGCAGCCAAGGACCAGTGGCTTCTCCAGATGTGGCCCTGGCAGTGACACTCCCTGGAACAGCCAGACTTCCAAACCAGCTCAATCCCAGCACCAGTGGGAGCTGCTTTCCAGGGTGAGCAGAGTGGAGGGGATTGCACAGGATGGAGGGGACAGGGGCCACAGTGACAAATCCCTGTCACTGCAATAGAGAGGGTGGAGAGTGTCCAGCTGCTTCCCATGTGAGAATTCCTGTCGGGAATGCCATGAATGTGTCCCTGATTCATTTCTCTCCACAGCCTGCAGTGGTTTGACACTTCCCTCCTGGTTATCTGGCATTCCTCGGGCATGGCTGCTCCTTGGGACAGATGCAATCTCCAGGCCAGGGAAGGAGGAAACGTTCCAGGAAGCTGGAACGAAGCTTTTGGCCGCTCCCAGCCCGGATTTCCAGGAGCACTCACGGAGTGCAGCTGCCGGGATTTGAGCTCTTCCTCCCCTCCACCACTGTGGGTGCTCCCACCCCCGTCCCCCGACCCAAAGGCAAACCCTCCTCGTTCCATCGGCCCCTGCAGAGCTGAGATGATGGATGATGGGACAGAGAAAGGATAAACTGCGCTGACCCCGCTCTCGGCCGGGCTTGTGTGTGGGGCCGCTCGCTGACCGCCTGCCGGCTGAGCTGCACGGCAGATTTTGGCCGGGGGCTGCCCCTGTCCTTCCCCCGCGGGTCCCCTTGGATGAAGAGTCACGTTTCTTCCCGGCTCAAGGGAGTGGGATCCGAGGGAGCGAGCGGGGAGCGGCCAGAGCCTCCCGCCCACGCCGCGACCCCGGCCCCGACCCCGGCTGGACGCGGGCCCGGCCCCGGGGGTGTTGTGGCGAGGAGGGGGGGGATGCGGGGCTCCGGAGGGGATGCGGGGCTCCGGAGGGGGGGGATGCGGGGCTCCGGAGGGGATGCGGGGCTCCGGAGGGGATGCGGGGCTCCAGGAGGGAATGCGGGGCTCCGGAGGGGATGCGGGGCTCCAGGAGAGGATGCGGGGCTCCGGAGGGAATGCGGGGCTCCAGGAGGGAATGCGGGGCTCCAGGAGGGGATGCGGGGCTCCGGAGGGAATGCGGGGCTCCAGGAGGGAATGCGGGGCTCCAGGAGGGGATGCGGGACAGGGAGAGGGGATCCCACTCTTCTTCCCGCTGTGGTCCCCCGATCCCCCCGGGATGCCGGTACCGGCCCGGGAGATGCGCGGGGATGAGGAAGGACGGGAGGGGGGAGCCCTCAACCCTGGACGGATTTTGGGTAAAACCCGATTGGCCCAGAACGGGGACGGCCGCTGCTTGGCCACGCCCCTCGGGCTACTCCCTGTCCCGCCCCGCGGGGCCGGGGTCGCCCCGTCCGGTCCGCTCGGCTCCGCTCGGCTCCGCTCGGCTCTTCCCGCTCGGCTCCTCCCGGTCCCGTCGGGGGTTCCCGTGGCCGGTGTCGGGATGCGGGCGGTGCTGGCGGCGGTGCTGGCGGCGGTGCTGGCGGTGGGGGCAGCCCTGCCCCGCCCGGGGCTGCTCCCGCACGGCCCGGGCCGCGGCGATGCCCGGCTCCGGCCCGGGGACGACGAGAGCTCTCCCGGGCTGCTGCTCCGCCGCGCCCTGCGCCTCTACGGCCGCGCTGCCCGCCGCCTCTACGTGAGTCCCGGCTGGCCCCAGCCCCATCCCTGCTCCCCTCTTCTTCCCTGCCCTCCTCCTCACGCCCGCTCTTACTCCTATCCCGCTTCCTCCTCTCCATCATCTCCCTCTCTACCCCCCCACCTTCACTCCGTCCATCTCTCCACACTCTGTACCTCCCTTCTTTCAGCCCTGTCTGTCTCCATCTTCCCACTCTGCTTCCCTCCATCCCTCTGCCGCACCATCCCTCCTTCCTTCTGACTTTTCACCCCTCCGTCTTTCTATCTTTCCCCCCACTCAACCACTTCCTCCCCTGCCTTTACACACCCTCCTCCTCCTCCTGCCCTCCCCTGGCCCTGCATGCGCACCTTGGCTGTCCCACTGCACGTGTTTTTCTCCATCCATCCATCCATCCATCCATCCATCCATCCATCCATCCATCCATCCATCCATCTCCCCCTCCCTGCGGTCTCCTGCCCGGTGTCTCTGGCTGCGGATGAACAAGAGGGCTTTCTCCTCCGCAGCTGTTCCCCAGCCAGCAGCGGCTGCAGCTGGGATGGCCCCTGAGCTGCAGTTCCCTGGGGGATGGAGAAGCCCGAGGTCTTTGTTTTCTGCCCGGCCGGATGGGGCCACGCGGCCCCAGGGCTCTCAGCCCCATGTCCCACTGCCCTGAGGAGAGGGGCACAGGGCGAGGGGACCAGCAGTGGTGGCACCTCTGCAGCCCCTGAGCACCCTGCACCGCTCTCCCTGCAGGTGGGGACCAACGGGGTCATCTCCACCCAGGATTTCCCCAGGGAGACCCAGTACGTGGATGACGATTTCCCCACAGACTTCCCCGTCATCGCCCCCTTCCTGGCCGACCTCGACACCTCCGGGGACAGAGGGAACATCTACTATCGGCAGGATGACTCTTGGGAAGTGCTGGACCAGGCTGTGGGATACATCCAGGCCGGGTTTCCCCGCTCTGCTGGTGCCTTCGTGCCCACCAATGCCTTCATTGCCACCTGGGAGGACGTGGGTGCCTACCAGGAGCTCTCCAAGGACACCGAGCCCTCCACGAAGGTGAGGCCAAAGGGCTGAGCTTGGATGCCCATCCTGTGTGTCATGGGGTGATGAGTTTTTCTGATGTTCTACCCAAAATGCTGAGTCCTTTCTGAGCAGCTGAATGGTGGCTCCATCCATCCTTCCTTGGGTGAGCACCAGGAAGAGCATGGAGCTTTCCCCCTCTGCTCAGAGCTGGGGCAGTGGTGGGGCTGTTGGCCAGAAGAGATTTAGAGGTTGCCTTCATGGCTGGAGGTGCTTGAATAAGGACAAGGAGTGTCAGGACAAGGGAGAATGGCTTCACATTGCTTGGATCAGATGTTAGGAAGAAATTCTTGGCTATGAGGGTGGTGAGGCCCTGGCATGGGGTGCCCAGAGAAGCTGTGGCTGCCCCTGGATGCCTGGAAATGTCCAAGGCTGGACAGAGCTTGGAGCAGCCTGGGACAGTGGAAGGTGTCCCTGCCACGGCAGGGGGTGGAATGAGATGAGTTTTTAAGATCCCCTGAACCCAAACCATTCCACGATTCTCATTCTTTTCAAACAAAGCTTTCCACTGCTGGTAGCTCTGGCTTTGCAGGGCAGAGGGTGGCTGGGGGCAGCTGGGGGAGGCTCTGGTTTAGGTCACCCATTGTCCTCCTGACCTTTACTGGTGGCTCGGGGCTGGTCCTTCCTTCTGCCCCTGTGCTGATCACGCTGGTGAGGAACTGACTTTGGAATTTCCACCGTGGTCTGATTTTGTGCCTGAAAAACAAGCTCATAGGTGTCTGCCAGGTCGGGGGGGTGACCTGTGCTCTCCACCCACGGCGCTGATAAGGCTGCTGTCCCCAAAAACGCTGGGTCAGGAGCTGTCACATCAGGCTGATGACGTGCTGAGGAGGTGACAGCGACGTTCCCAAGCTCCGCTAGCTGCATGGACTCACTGAGTAGGATGAGCTGCACCAGGAAAACTCGGGATGGATACCCAGAGCTGGGTGATGGGTGAGGGGCTCTCACCCAAAGCCCAGCAACAGCCACCAGGTCCCCAAGGACCACCAGGAGCCATCCCCAGGCATCCTCCCACTCCAGGGCCCTTCGGTAGTGCCTTGTCGAGAGGGAAGCCAAGCAAGGCAAGAAGCTGAGGTTTGGAAGGAGACAAGGCACATTTTTTCCTCTCATTTAAAAGTTGGGAAAACAGCTGAAGAGATGCCATCAGGGGCCTCACAGCGACCTCGAAAAAGCAGCCTCCTCTTCTTTTCTCTTCCCCTGTTGTGTTTCTTTTTTTTTTTTTTTTTTTTTTCCTCTGAGAAGTTTGGATCAGGCTTTAAAATGAAACTGGTCTTGTTTGGAAACAAGGAGCTCCAGGGAAAGCTCCTGAAATGTAGCATGTGCCTGTGCTTTGCCAAGCCCCCCCTTCGCCAAAACTGCTAAAAATCTCCCCAAACACCACTGTTTTTTCCCTGACCAAATGTGGTGTTTATGGAAATGCTGCCCTCCTGCTGCTCAGAACCAGGATTGGCTCCAAAGCCTTTCCCCCCACCCTGGAAAGTCACAGCTAATCCCTTTTGAGCCCCAAAAGTAGAAAACTGGGTTAAGATGGAGAGAAGAGGATCTCCCCAAACTCCCTCTTTGGGGGTCCTGCTGGGGTGAGAGATCTGGTAGTGCCGTGTCCCCTCCAATTCCTTGGCACATGCTCCAGGTCTCTGCAGTGACATTTTCCCGGGCTGCAGAGCGGGACAAGGCTGAGCCTGCTTCTGTAGGAGCAAAACTTGCCCTTTTGGGCTGGAATTTGCCCTTTGCAGCTCTTTGCTGGGGGCTTCCCCCCTCCTTCTCTTCATCCCACCGTGCCAGCACATCGATGTCACCCAGCGTGTCCCCTCTCGCCACCCACCCCGAGGCTGAGTGAGTCCTGCAGCTGCTGCTGTGATTTGGCTGCGTGGGGGAGGAATCCAGCCCCGGGGGCAGGGGGGGTTATTCCACCCCCCCCCCCACCCCCCCAGCTTTTTGGCTGCCTTTTCGGGGTCTCTGAATGCCCGAGTGTGCAACAGGCACAACAAGGCTCTTTATATCCTGTGGGGCTGCCAGGAAATCCAGCGATGCTCCGGGGGCCCTGCGCCCCAAAATCAAGGTTAGGGGAGTGGGGGGAGCCCCCAGCCTCCCTCGCACTGCTCTGGGGGTGAAACTGGGAGTTTAATCATTTTTCCTTTGCTCGGTGCTGCTTCCAGCAGCTCGGTGGGAAGGGCTGCTGCTCCCTGCTCGGAGCTGTTTGCCAGGAGAGCAGGAGCTGTGTGGGGTTGGTTTCTCCTGGGGGTGCTGGCTCCAGACACTCCCCATCCGTGGGTTGTGGCCACGGTGCTGCTGCCTGGCACGGCCCCAAGGCTCGCAGGGCTGGCAGGGCAGGCAGCCAGCCTGCCTATAGCGGGATGTATGGGAAGCTGGGAGCATGGGAATGTTTTTTCCGGAGGAAACCGAGCTAAAATTGTTCTCAGGGACAAGCGGGGGGTGCGGGTTTTCCTCTGGAGCTGGGGCGGGGGGGGGGGTGGCGTCAGTGGGAGGACAGGAGTGAGGGGGTATAACCCAGTGCAGGGGTTATATGGCCAGGGATGCTCTTGGGACACCCTTGCACCAAGGGAGTGGCCTGGCTGTGCCATGGGCTCCGAGGAGGATGCTGAGCATCTTCCCAGGATGTGGCACTTGGGGTTTGGCTGGGCATGAGCAGCCCCAGCTCCTGCTCTTGCCCAGGCTGATCATGGAATGGTTTGGGTTGGAGGAAGGGACCTGAAAGAACTTCCAGTCCCACCCCCTGCCATGTGCAGGGAGACCTTTCACTGTCCCAGGCTGCTCCAAGCCCTGTCCAACCTGGTCTTGGACACTTCCAGGGATCCAGGGGCAGCCACAGCTGCTCTGGGCACCCTGTGCCAGGGCATCAACACCCTCACAGCCAGAAATTCCCAATTCCCAATATCCCATCCATCCCTGCCCTCTGTCCATGTGAAGCCATTCCCTGTGTCCTGTCCCTCCATCCCTTGTCCCCAGTCCCTCTCCAGCTCTCCTGGAGCCCCTTCAGGTCCTGGAAGGGGCTCTGAGCTCTCCCTGGAGCCTTCTCTTGTCCATGTGAGCACCCTCAGCTGTCCCAGTCCAGCTCTATGGAGGAACTCTCTGTTGCAGGGCCCTTTTGGGGTGTTTGCATGCCCTGTGGTGTGTGTGGGGCTGCCTCTCACATCCCTGCTCCCCTTCCTTCACCCCTCTGCTGTGCTCCTGCCCCTCCATGGCCATCCATCCGTGCCGCTCTCCCTTTGGCAGCTCAACACCTTCCAGACAGTCATAGCCTACAACGATGAGGACACCTACACCATCTTCCTCTACCCCAGTGGCGGCCTCCAGTTCCTGGGGACGCGGCCCAAGGAGTCCTACAACGTCCAGCTGGAGCTGCCAGCCAGGGTGGGCTTCAGCTGGGGGGACGGCGATGACCCCAAGAGGGATGGGCTCTTCCACAGCCTGGCCAGCAGTGAGCAGGCTCTGAGGAACCTGGAGAGGTAAGCGGAACCTTGTGGGCTGTGAGTGTGTGCAAGGGGAGCAGGGTCACCTTCTCCAAGCCCTGGAGCCTTTTAGAGCATGGAAAAATTTGAGGAGTGAGCTGGGAGTGCTGGGCTGCATCAGGGGCTCAGCCCCACACGCACAGGAGCTGTTTTGGGGTCCTGGAGGGGTGCTGCCACCTTTGGAGATGGCTTTTCCAGCATGGCTGTGAAGATGTTCATATGTGCTGTGTCCACAGGGAGAGCAACACGGGAATTCCTGGCGTGTGGGTTTTCCACGTGGGCAGCGCCGAGCACGTGGAGCCGGGGGGTGGCGAGGGAGCAGCTCCTGCTGTGCCTCAAGGCACCCCTGAGCACCCCAACCCTGGCACCGCTGGCTATTCCCACCCATCCTCCAGTCACACATCCATGGCCCAGCGTCCCAGCCACGGATCCCGCGCCCCGGTGCTCCTGGGCTTTGTCCCAGGAGGGAGGAGGGATGCCCAGGAGCGGAGCCACTGGCTGCAGCCCAGCGGGGACGGTGGCACCCGGCAGAGCCACTCTGCCAACCCCTCCTCCTACAGCTCCGGCCACCACGGCGTGGGCGTGGAGGAGGACGTGCATTTCAACCCCGATGGTGAGTGGCCACAGCCCCTGCCATGGTCCAGTGGGGACCATGACCCAAGGGGGTGATGACTCAGTGGTGACCGAGTGGAGGTGGCTCCCTAAATAAAGCCCCTGACTGGAAATTCACCCTGCCCAGTGCTGGAGGAGCTGCTCCTGCAAAGCTGCTGCCCTCGCAGCTCCTCCTCTCAGTCCGGTCCTGCTGCCAAGGGGCTGTTGGAGCCCCACAGCCCTGCTCGCCGGGCTTGCCGAGGGAAAAGGCAGGAGCGTGGGAGGGGGTGGGATGCTCAGGGGACAGGTCCCAGCACGAGGTCACAATTGGCCTTGCCACCCTCCCCGCCACCGAGCCAGCTGTGGAGCTGCCGTGGCACGTGCCCGGGGTAGCAGAGTCCCGTCCCCAGCCAACTGTCTCCCAAAAATACCCTCAGGAATTTGATCTCGTGCCCTCTGTCAGATCTGCCTGAAATCAGGCAACAGGTTCCAAACCCTCCACCACCCCTCTGCCTCCCGGGTGACTCTCTTGGGAACTACCCCTGCCAGCTGGCTCGTTTCCAGGCGGAGATTTTGGGGCCAAGAAAGCAAAGCACCCACCCCCCCCCCCCCCCCCACCCCCTGCAAAGGGTGGCTTTGTCATTGTGTCCCCAACCTTTCCCCTTTGTCCCCAGTGTTCACCTACAGCGCAGCCAGCAAGGAGACGTGTGCCCAGCACCACGGGAGCTGCTCCCCTCACGCCTTCTGCACCGACTACGCCACCAGCTTCTGCTGTCACTGCCGGGCCACCTTCTACGGGAACGGGCGGCAGTGCCTGCCCGAAGGTACGCGGGGTGGGCGGCGGGCACGGGCAGCCCGTGCCTGGGTGGCCACTGCCAGGTGTGCCCATCTCCCCACCCAGGGGCCGTGCATCGCCTCAACGGGAAGGTGAGCGGGAGCTTGAGGGTGGGACGAGCGTCCGTCCGCTTCCAGGACGTGGATCTGCACGCATACATCGTGGGCAGCGACGGCAGAGCCTACACGGCCATCAGCGGGGTGCCCCAGCCCGCTGCCCGTGCCCTGCTGCCCCTGCTGCCCGTCGGGGGGCTCTTCGCCTGGCTCTTTGCCCTGGAGGAGCCTGGCTCTGAGAATGGCTTCAGCATCGCCGGTGAGCGGGGATTTGGGATGCGGCTCCTCGGGATGGGTGGTCAGGGGTTCGGCGCTGGGTTTGGCCAATCCTCTCAGCTGGTGATCACCTCACGGGCATGCCGGAGTAGCAGGGAAGGATGCTTTGGGGTTGTCCCTGTAAATGGTGCCCGTTCCCTTTTCCTGCCCAGGCGCTGAATTCACCCAGAACCTGGAGGTGACGTTTTACCCTGGTGGGGAGACGGTCCAGGTCACTCAGACAGCCGAGGGCCTGGGGCCGGACAATTATTTAAGCCTCAGGACACACATCCAAGGTGAGGTGCCATTCCTGCCAGAGAACGTCACCGTCCACATCACTCCCTACAAGGAACTCTACTCCTACTCCAGCTCAGGTAAGACCCCTGCTCACCTGGCTTCAATTCCTCACACACCACCCCCGAACGCCCGAAAACGCACCGACGCTGACACCGTTTTCCCCACATCCCACGGCGCTCAGCCGTGACATCCTCAGGCCAGCGGGAATACGTGGTGACCGCGGGCACTGCCAACCAGACCTTGTCCTACCGCCTGCGCCAGAACATCACCTTCTCGGGGTGCCCGCACGCGCGGCTGCCGGCGCGGCAGCAGCTCTCGGTGGCGCGAGCCTTCGCCCTCTTTGACGGCCACGAGCACGTCCTGCGCTACGCCCTGGCCGCCCGCATCGGCCCGGCACGAGGTGAGCACCGGCACCCGTCGCCTTTTGTCTTCTTTTCCTTCTTTGCCGCGGTTGGGATGGAATGCACGAGAGAGACGGAGTCGCTCGTTGGGATTTGGATGTTTGTTAATTCTTGTCTACATTGCGGTGGGCTCTACAGCACTTGTAGCTAGCGAGATAAAAATGGAGGTGTATCTCTCTCTCTACAAGGTCTTTTAATGGTCCAATTAAGAATGAACACCTAAATTGTTTTTACTTTTAACCCAATAACTAATCACCCGTGACCCACAATGTGGGTTTTTCTGTCCAATCACAAAAGTACTACCCAGACCCATGACGAAGAAGGTGAAAAAGAAAGACACCTCCACCCTAAAACCTCCATCTTGCTTTCTATATATTGTTATATTCAAAAACCTTAAATCCTAAGTTTTCCAGCATGTGATATTACACACTTCTATTCAAACTACACTCCAATGATTCTAATTCTGTTACTCAGTTTTGGAAGCCTTCTCCACAGCCTCAGGTCAAAAGCAGTGTTTTCTTGGGGGTCAGTGCCTGTCAACACAGAAAGCCCAAAATTCCCAGTTTTCAGGGTTCCAACAAGCACCCACCCCAGGTGCCAATCCACATGCCAATGCAGGGTGCCAGCCCTCAGCAGGATTGCCACCACCTCCCAAAGCTGTGGTGTGCTGGCTTTGCCCAGAACCATCAAAAAAGGAGGGGTTTTCCAAGCAGCTTGAGTTGGGGGGTGGCATATTCACGGTTCCTTGCCTGGGACAACGATGGTGCAGCACAGTGGTGATACCCACATTGGGTATAAGTGGGGATCATCACTCCCTGTGTCTCCCAAATCTTTTATTCCCCCCAACATCCCTCTGTGCCCGCAGATGGTGCCGAGTATCCCGTGGTGAGCCCATGCCAGGATGGCACCCACGCGTGCGAGGCGCCGGCGCGCTGCCAGCCCGGAGTGGGCACGGAGTACACGTGCGAGTGCGCGGCCGGGTATCGCGGAGATGGACGGGGCTGCCGAGGTCAGCGGGGCTGGGGGGGAGCTGGTGCATCTCTGCACCACGGTGGTTGCTGGTATTTGGGGTGCTGGGATATCACAGCACCCACAGACCTTCATAGGTTTGCATCGGGGGGGAAACTGAGGCAGCATGCTGGAGTTCCCTGGGGAAGCGCTCCAGGAGCAAACGATAAAGAAGAGAGAGAAAAAAAAAGGAGAGACAGGAAAAAAAGCAAAAGCAGTGGGAACATAATCCCTGCGTTTCATAAATCTAGCCATCTTCATTGTTGCTTTCTTGTCACGCCAAACTTCACATTGTGAATTTATCTTCCAAATTTGGAGTCCCTTTCCACAAGAAGTTGCCCAGTGCCAGTGAGTTGCACTGCACAGTGATGCTGGAGAGGAATTCAAGGATCCTGCCTTTCGATGAGGAGCAGGTTTCCCTCTCCTAAAATTCCAGCTTAAGTGACCAATCTGATCACTTAATTTCAGGAGAAGGGAACCGAGTTTTAAACCATAAATTGTTGAGAATATTGGTGTGCCTTGAAGAAATGCTTCTTCATCAAAAGTGATCACTTTATCACTTTACCAAAAGCGATCTTGTTCTTTTCTTCCCCCTGTTTTGAGCCGATTAGAAAGTTAATTCTGTAGCTGATTAAGTTCAGTGACAGGCATGGGATGGGCGGCGTGGGGCAGGATATTCCCTGTCAGACCATGAGCAGCCACACCATGAAAAAGGGGGTGTCCTACCACCATCGGGGTGCCCGGTGTCTCCTCCTTTTCCCCAGATGTGGATGAGTGCACCGAGGGCTTGAGCCAGTGCGGCCCCTTCTCCATGTGCCTGAACGT
Source organism: Cinclus cinclus (assembly GCF_963662255.1). Classification (NCBI taxonomy): domain Eukaryota; kingdom Metazoa; phylum Chordata; class Aves; order Passeriformes; family Cinclidae; genus Cinclus; species Cinclus cinclus. The sequence continues at coordinate 60,420,352 of NC_085051.1, forward strand.
GCCGGGCAGTTTCCGCTGTGAGTGCCGCAGCGGCTACCGGCCAGCCGGGGACGGGCAGGCGTGTGTGCGTAAGTGCTGACCCCAACTGGAGCGTCCCCAAAGTCTGTGCCCCATGTACGTGCCCTGACCACCCTTCCCCTTCCCCCACAGCGCTGGCACCGCCGAGTGACCCCTGCGAGGACGGGAGGCACCCCTGCGCTCCGAGGGACCGGGCGCGATGCCTGTCCCGCGGTGACGGCCGCGCCACCTGCCAGTGCCTCCCCGGCTACACCGGCGACGGCATCCAGTGCTCCGGTGAGGTGGGCACGGGAGGGACCCCACAGCACAGCTGATCCCATCAGGGGTGTCCCTGTCCCCGCTGATCCCATCTTCCCCCTGCACAGACGTGGATGAGTGTGCCGAAAGCCCGTGTCACCCGGCCGCCATCTGCTACAACGCCCCGGGCTCCTTCTCCTGCCGCTGCCGGCCGGGCTATGCGGGTGACGGCTTCCAGTGCACGTACGGTGAGGTGTCCGCTCACCCCTGTGCCCTCTCTGCTTGGCACAGCTTCCCCGGCCTCACTCTCCTCTCTTCTGGCTTTCCAGCGGTGGAAGGGAACCCACAGCGCCTCACGCCCTGCCAGCACGAGCGGATGTACCCGCGGGAGGTGCCACCCCTGGGTGACGGGCACGTGCCCCAGTGCGACGAGCAGGGCCGGTACCGACCCCTGCAGTGCCACGGCAGCTCTGGGCACTGCTGGTGCGTGGATGCCGCGGGGCAGGAGATCGCCGGCACCCGGACGGCGCCGGGCACCACTCCCCCACGCTGCGGGAGCCCAGGTCAGTGACACCCTCCAGGGGTGAGGGGAGCAGGGTTGGGGCTCCTTGGGCATCCCTGGGTGTCCCAATAGCATCCCAGTGTGGCCCAGCTGTCAGCAGTGTAGGGATGGTGGGGCCACAGCGAGTGGAGGGGAGCCATAAACTAAACGGCCATTAATTAGAACTTGAGAAGTTTCACCTTAGCATGAGGAAGAATTTCGTAAATTCTGGAGCCCTGTAAAAGCAGCCCAGGGAGGGTGTGGAGTCTTCCTCTCTGGAAATAATCCAAACCCACCTGGGCACATCCCTGTGTCACCTCCTCCAGGTGACCCTGCCTTGGCAGGGACGTTGGACTGGAGGATCTCCAGACGTCCCTCCCAACCCTAAGGATTCTGTGACTCTGCAACCCTCTCCCCAACCACCCTTCTAGGGCTTCACTGAGGGCAGGGTGCTGTCAAGTGGGTGCATCGAGGGGCTCCTGGGTGTTTAGGGTGCCCTGGCCCATTGAGTTACAGTGGCTGTGGCTGTGGCCATTGGGCCACCTCCTGTGTCAACTTGTGATGGAGGAAACACCTATGGGGTGTCGAGGGAGCCGCACTGGGGCAGCCCTGACCCTTGCCCCAGACCAAGGGGAGCTGGCAGACAGAAGTGGTGCCAAGTGGCTCCAGGTGAGCCGCGTGGCACCCCCTGAGCCCGGGCTGGGGGCGTTTGCCGTCGGCAGAGTCCATCCAGCAGCTGACGCCCTGCGAGCACGCGCGGATGTACCCGCGGGAGGTGCCACCCCTGGGTGACGGGCACGTGCCCCAGTGCGACGAGCAGGGCCGGTACCGACCCCTGCAGTGCCACGGCAGCTCCGGGCACTGCTGGTGCGTGGATGCCGCGGGGCAGGAGATCGCCGGCACCCGGACGGCGCCGGGCACCACTCCCCCACGCTGCGGGAGCACAGGTCAGTGCCCAGGTGTCCTGGTTTAGGGCAAATTTGGGAGGAAACCTCTGAATGGGGTCCCTCTAGGAAACAGATTCGAGCAGTCCCTCCCCCAGCTGGTTCGGGGAAAAATACTTCCTCAGAGAGAAGTGGGGAAAAAAAAAATCCTGTTTATTTAACAGGCAAAGCACTCTCCAGCACAAAAATGAGCAATACTAAACAACAAAACCTCTAGCTGTTCTGAAGAGATGACAAATTCAGCAGTGTCCCTTCCGTGGGTTGCAGCCCGGCTCACTCAGGCTGTTCTCAGTCCCTCCAGTCTGGGAAATGTCACAGCCCAGGCCAGGCCTGGTGGGACACAGGTGTGAGCTCCTGGTGCTCCTCTGGGTTTTAAGTCCAGAGCAGGTTTGAACAATTCGAAGGAAAAAGGAAAGAAAATCCACAGTCCAGGGAACTTAGCCAGAAAAACTGAGCAAAAGCAAAGGAGAGCTCTGTCCTGCTGTCCTCCGCAGACAGCACAGCCTGTGTGAAGGATGCAGGGCAGCAAGTGCAGTCCCTGATAACAAACTGTGCACCTCTTCTCTCCCCCTTCACTCCTGGAACCAGCCTTAAAGCTGCAGAACTCAATATTCAGCACCAAGAGAACAGACCACGGGGGAGACGAGCATCATAAAATCACCCCAAGACACTAGGGCAGCGGGGGGGGGGGGGGACACAGGGCTCTGCAAAGCCTTGAGTAGGATGGTGACTGTCACCTTCCCATGCCAGAGCCCACGGAACGTCCCCCCAGCATGTGCGAGCGCTGGCGGCAGAGTTTGCTGGAGCACTACGGGGGCAGCCCCCGAGGGGACCAGTACGTGCCACAGTGTGACCCCAGCGGGGACTTCACCCCGCTGCAGTGCCACGGGGACAGCGGCTACTGCTGGTGCGTGGAGCAGAGCGGCAGGGAGATCCCGGGGACGCGCTCCGAGCCTGGCATCACCCCACCCTGTGAGATCCCCAAAGTGACCCCGCCGCACCGACAGCACCGCGCCAGCCCCGGGCGTGGAGCCCAGGGGACAACGCCGCCTGAACCATCTCTGTCCCCCCAACATGCCAGGTCTGCCCAGTGTGGCCCCACCCAGCGTCCGGCCCGAGCCACGACCCGACGTGTCCCCTCCGGCCACGGGGACGTTTCTGCTCTATGCCCAGGGCCAGCAGATCGGCTACCTCCCGCTGAACGGCACCCGGCTGCACAAGGAGGCGGCCAAGACCCTGCTGTCCCTGCATGTACGGTATCCTTGGGGTGGGGATGGGGTGCGGGGATACCAGAGGGAGTCTGGAGTCTCTGAACCCCTTGTTTGAGCTGTCACAGTTTGAGGGGGTCACCTCTTGAGGGTTGATTGTTGGTAGTTGGGGATATTGGCTGTGCTGGCTGCCGTGGTGGCATTTTGGATGAGTGACAGGACAAGGGGGAATGGCTTCCCAATGGCAGGGTTAGATGGGATATTGGGATGAAATTATTATTGGGATGAGTGGGAGGGTGGGCAGGCCCTGGCACAGGGTGCCCAGAGAAGCTGTGGCTGCCCCTGGATCCCTGGAAGTGTCCAAGGCCAGGCTGGAGCAGCCTGGGATGGTGGAAGGTGTCCCTGCCCATGGCACTGGTTGGAACTGAATGATCTTTAAGGTCCCTTCCAAGCCAAACCATTCTAGGATTCTATGGATTCTATTTCCACCTCCCTCCAGTCATCCCCAGCAGAGACACAGGGCTCAGACAGGTCCCAGACCTGGGACTGCTCACAAAGGGAAGGAGCTCAAGTGCTCCCAGAGCTCTCCAGGGTCAGTCACAGCTCAAACTTCCAGCTGCAGGGCTGGCCTTTTTTTCCTTCCTTGGACTCCCTTGGAGCATGGCCATGTGCCTCTCCAGCCAGGCCGGGCCAAGACAGAGGAGCACTGGAATCTGGGCCAGGACCTTCCCTGCACCCTGGGGAAGTGAAGGAACTTGCCAAATATTCCCTCGCCCCATCCTGAAGGTCATTCCCCGGGCTGGCTTCACTCTTGGAGCACGCTCTCCTTCAGGAGAAGGGTTCAAATTCATCTGGATGTGGGTGTGAGCCGGCACCAGCTGACCTAAAATCCTCGGCTGCAGGATTCAGCTGGGAGGGTGCAGTGGGAACCCACTGGAGAAGAGTTTTGCTGTGGAAATAGGATTTGAGTTTCATTCCCCAGGCAGTTCTCAGTGCTGGCCGATGGGCTGAGGTTTCTCCCTGAGCTTCCTGCAGGATCTCACCCGTGTCCCTGTCCTGACCCTGGCAGGGCTCCATCGTGGTGGGGATCGACTACGACTGCAGGGAGAGGATGATTTACTGGACTGACGTGGCCGGCCGGACCATCAGCCGGGCGGGTCTGGAGCCAGGCTCCGAGCCAGAGACCATCATCAGCTCAGGTGTGCTCCTGTCCCCAGTGTCACCTGCCCAAAGCCACAGCTCTGTCCCCATCGCAGCTCCGGGGTCCTCCCGTTGACGCCTTATCAGGTTACTTAAAAACAGAGACCAGGCAAGATTAAGAGAATAAAAAGTGATTGTACTGAAGGACCTTCAGGTACATTTAGGGCAGACAAAGCCCCCCAGGGACTACACCCAAAATGGAAAATGGGTCATGAGTTTTCACACTTTTATAAATTTGGTCCATTTGCATATTGGGGGTTCATCTCCCCGTTACAGCTTCAGGTAATGAAGTCATTTACCCCAAGTTTGCACCCTCAACTCACTTTTGTTTCCATTTTTCGGGGTCTGAGGTAGTGTGGTGTCCTTGATTGCCAGGAGAATGTCCTTGATTCCCTGGAGAGGAATTGCTGTGTCTAACCAAAATATGAAAGCAGTAGCCAGCACTCTACATAGAGTTTAGAGTTATCCACCAAAGAATTACAGTATTACTGTAATTATATGAGAAATATATGAATATATAAATACATAAAATATATAAACATACAAAAAATACAAAAGTTAAAATCTTAAGGCATCACCATCCTTCACAAGAGGCACAAAACCACAGCTACAGTCCATTGGTTGCAACCATCAAAGCCTCACAGGAGAGAGCGCATGCACACTTTTGCGTAAATGTATATATATGTGTATATATGTACATATGTATATATATATATATATATACACATATAACAATTTTAATATACAATATATAACAATTATAACAATAAAATATATAACATTGTTAACAATATAGAACATTAAAAATAACAATATATACCATTATTAACAATATATACCATTAACAATAGCAATATCTAATATTATTAACAATATATACCATTAACAATAACAATATATTCCATCATTGACAATATATGTATATATATATAACATTATTAGGCATAACAATATATGATACTAACAATATCTGACATTATTAACAATCTATAACATTAACAGTAAAATCTAACATTATTAACAATACATATATAACTATTAAGATCAACAATATCTAACACTATTACCAATATGTACCATTACTAACAATGCACATATAACAATTTTAATCCGCACACGTATAAATCTAACAATTGTGGTCTGGGGATGCCCGAGGCATTTCCCTGAGCGTGGCCATGCCCCAGCAGCTCTGCTGAGCCCCGAGGGTCTGGCCGTGGACCACGTTGGCCGGGCGCTGTTCTGGACGGACAGCGGGCTGGACCGGATCGAGCGCGCGCGCCTCGACGGATCCGAGCGCCGCGTGCTCTTCGACACCGACCTCGTCAACCCCCGCGCCATCACTGTGGACCCCGTGAGAGGGTGAGCAGAAATCCCACTGGGATTTTAGGGCTTTGCAAATTACGCCTTCCAAGAACCTTGTGATGTTGGGAAATGAAAGTTCAATATGGTTTTATAGGTGTGTGTGGGGAGGAGGTGGATTCCTCTGCAGGTAATCCTGAGATGGTGAGCAGAAATCCCACGGGGATTTTAGGGGCTCTGCAAGGTGTACCTTGTAATTTAGAGGGTGAGCAGAAATCCCACTGGGATTTTAGGGCTTTGCAAATTGCGCCTTCCAACTGAGAGGGTAAGCAGAAATCCCACTGGGATTTTAGGGCTTTGCAAGGTGCACCTTCCAACTGAGATGGTGAGCAGAAATCCCACTGGGATTTTAGGGCTTTGCAAGGTGCACCTTCCAACTGAGATGGTGAGCAGAAATCCCACTGGGATTTTAGGGCTTTGCAAATTACGCCTTCCAAGAACGCCGCGCTGTTGGGAAACGGAAGTTCAATACGGTTTTATAGATGTGTGTGGGGAGGAGGTGGATTCCTCTGCAGATAATCCTGAGATGGTGAGCAGAAATCCCACGTGGATTTTAGGGCTTTGCAAGGTGCACCTTCCAAGAACCTTGTGATGTTGGGAAATGGAAGTTCAATACGGTTTTATAGGTGTGTGTGGAGGAGATGGATTCCTCTGCAGATAACCCTGTGAGGCCTCCTTGGTATTCTCTTTGAGATAAGAAAAACTGCTTACTTAGAATGACTAATGCTAGAGAAATGTTAGACCCTCACTTATCTTTCTAGAAGATGGTTGGTTAGAATTGGGTTTCTGTAATTGGTTATTTTACACTTAGAACTTTTTTTGTAGTTGGATAGTGCTTCAATTGTGTACCCTCCTGGCTTACTTTTGATCCTCCCAAAACCTATAAAATACCTGTAGTAACCCCATGTATTTGGACTGCTGCCTGACCCCCTTCATGGAAGAGTAAAGCCTGTGGAAATGTCTGTGCTGCTTTCCCAGTCTCTTTCCATCAGCTGAGGAAGGTCTCAGTAAGTGGAGATGAAATCATAAAAGAGCTGACTGCCTAGAGATGCAATGCTTACAGACCTTGTGGCTGAAATCTGCCAGGAGGGCAGACAGACACAGATGTGTACCTATAACAGAATGATTTTTGAATGTACAATTTGAAGAAATAATAAATTTTGATATAGAAGAATTGTTGAGCTAGTTTTATTAGCTAAGAAGTTAAAGGGTAAAATGAGTTGAAAGGGGTTTTTATGATTTAAAGGATAAATTTATTTTAAACAGAAGATGTTTTCATTAACCAAAAAAAAAACTTACAAGTAAAAGAAACAAGAAAAAGGCCGTAAACAAGAAAGCCGGTGTTGCAAGTAGAAAAATTAACTCGGCATTTTCTACTGCACGAAAACTGTAAAACAACTTTTAGCTTCAACTGTAATATACTAACTTTTTGTAATTAAAACATAGTAACATGAATACGGTAATGTTAGTAGTTATAATAAGCTGTAAGTAATTAAGTAATAGTATAAGTAATAAAAGTATTGATTAGTTGTTATCAAATATGATATTTTGTAAAGAAAAGTATATCATGTATCATAACTAGATCTAGAATGGGCTTTAAACAAGCCTACAGGTCATGGTAACTGCTGTGGGCTGAGCTCTTGTTACCCACGACCTGTAAATTCCTGTATCATCTGAACACAATAGACAGACCCATAAATTCCTGTATCATCTGAACACAATGGACAGACCCATAAATTCCTGTACCATCTGAATGCAATAAACAGCATTTTCAAGAGCCACCTGGAGCCCTGCATCCCTCGTTTGGGCTCTTACACTGCACGTCCTGTGGGAGGGATTGGCTCTGCTCCCCAGCCTCTCTTTTTATTTAATAATTCAAGATTTGGCTGAAAGTGCTGTTTTAGTATGAGGACATAGGTTATTTTGGAAATCTGTGCCTCCAGGGTGCTGTTGGGATACAAAATATGCTCCTCCTCAGACTCGCCCTAGCTGAGCAGTTTGGGTCATAAACATGTTTGATATTGTTCTGCTTTGCTTGGAGAGGTTTTATCCTAATCAAATAAAGATGGTTCAGGCACTGATAAGGGAAAACCAGGCCTTGCTCCTGGCAGAATAATCTCCCACCACTCCTTACAGTTCTTTTTGTGCATTATTTCCCAAGTAACCTTTACTGGACGGACTGGAATCGTGAAGCTCCCAAAATTGAAACTTCCACGGTCAATGGAGCCAACAGGAGGGTTCTGGTGCACACAGACATTGGTTTGCCCAATGGCCTGACTTTTGACCCCTTCTCCAAGCTGCTGTGTTGGGCAGATGCAGGTAATGTCCCCAAGGATGGATCAGAGAACGTCACACTGAGCCTCGAGGGAAAATCCTGGATGCCTTTAGCCCAGTGCTACCTTTGGGCTCCAGTGCTGTGCCAGCTGAGGTTTAAATTGTATTTTAGGAAATATCTTTTCATAGAAAATGTTGTTGCTCAGGGCAGTGGTAGAGTCCTTGTCCCTGGAGGGATTTAAAAGCCCTGTGGATGTGGCACGTGGGGACACGCAGCAGTGGTGGCCTTGGCAGTGCTGGGAATGGTTGGACTTGGTCTCGGGGAGTTTATTCCAGCTTGGATTTTATGATTCTACATCTTTTAGGCTGAAAAGCTGACTCAAAATGTAATAAATCAGGAAAAGGTTCTTCCCCCAGAGGGTGCTGGGCACTGCCCGGGCTCTCCCCAGGGAACAGTGACATTCCTGGGGCTGCCAGAGCTCCAGGAGCGTTAGGAAGGCACTGCCAGGGCTGCCCAGGGTGGGATTTTTGGGGTTTCCTGTGATCCTTGTGAGTCTGTGAAATACCAAGAGCATATTTGGTGTGGCATTTTCAGTGGGAGGGGGGGAACATTTTGTGTTTGAACAGGCACCAAGCACCTGGAATGCACATTCCCGGATGGCAGCGGCCGGCGCCTCATCCAGAGCAACCTCAACTACCCCTTCAGCATCATCAGCTACGCCAACCACTTCTACCACACGGACTGGAGACGGTGAGCAGGACAAAACCCAAGCCCTGCACGCCTGGGAATGCTGAGCTCCCCTCCCTGAGAGGAATCCCAGCCTGCTCCCAAATCCTGGAGCCTGCCCAGAGCTCTCCTGAGTGTGGCTTCAGCAATACCTGCTTGTAAATCTCAGCACGGAGTTGTTTAGACACAAACTCAGCTCCCTGGGAGGGACAGAAACAGTGGTTTGGGTTTGTTTATTTTTTTGGTTTTTTTTTTTTTTTTTTAACTAAAACTTGGCTCAAGTCTCTGGGTCTAGACTAGGTCCAAGGAAAGATCCTGTCCTCAGCTGTTCCCTTTGCCTCTCTTCCCACTCCAGCTGGAAGCTCTCACAACTCTCATCCAGTCTTAGATTACAACAAACACTTAAGAGCTTGCCACGCTTGGAGGGGAGTCTCAGGGAGATAATCTCTCCTTGGAAGGCTCTTTTCTGTAGCTGCATCACCAGAGAGAAATGCACTGACTGAGCTGGAGGAGGATTTTACAGGGCAAATTTCTTTCCGCTTGTCCTGCAGGTGTTCAGACCAAGTTTTTCAGCGGCCTCTTCTTAAACACACATAAATAGGGTAAAAACTCCAAGTTTCATAGGTGAATAAAACACTTCTTCCCCTTTTTTTCACCAGGGATGGGGTGATAGCTGTAGATAAAGAAACAGGCTCCTTCACTGATGAGTATCTTCCAGAGCAGCGATCCCACCTCTATGGAATCACAGCAGTTTATCCCTACTGCCCTGGAGGTAAATCCCACCCAAACCCCATCCCCTTGTGAATTCTGAGGGCTGCTCGGTGCCTGACACACTAAAAAAAAATCTCCATTTCTCCCCCCAGCCAAGAAATAATAACTCCATTTTTAAGGAAACAACCATCTTTGCACCTGGAGACACTTCAGACCCAGAGAACTGTCACTGCATACAAGGTGGGGAGAAGTCACTCACCAAGGCCAACAAAGTGCCCTGCTTTCCTGCAAAAGATTTTAAAATATTTTTTATAGTTATACCTCAAGACTTTACTACTGTACTTTTTTACCAAGTGAAAAATGTTGAGATTTCACCAAAAAAAAAAAAAAATTCTGGGAAGCTCAAGCCATGACTCAAACTCTTGCTCATGCAAGATTTAAACTGCAGCTTTTTTTTTTTTTTTTTTTACTCCAACGTTTTATTTTAGTGGAAGAAGAATGGATTAATTTTTCTAGTTTTGACAACCTGACCAAGAAGTCCTTTTTTTTTAAAAAAAAAAAAAAAAGTAAAAATTTAAGTGCCTATGGGAAGCTGTAGATGCAGTAAATTGCTGGGTCTAAATAAAAAACAGCCCTGAAGACAGAGACTGTGTGTGTGCTCCAAAATCCTGCAGAACAGGGATGGGACGTGGCAAAGGCATTGAAGATTTTCCAGAGGATGATTCTGTGTTTTCACCACTGCCTCCATGCATGTCTTTTAGTATTTATATTAGAAGAATATGCTAGAATTGATCTGTTCATGCTTGTTGGGTCTCCCAAGTGCCTTCCTAGACCTAGCCAGTGTAGACCAATACATGTTCAGAAATACCAGTTACATTGTAATGCTTCACTTTTTCTAGGTTACTTCAATAATTGAATAAAAAAGGTTGGTTTAAGTATCCCTTTGGATTCAGTTTTTCACTGTTTCAGTTGTAGGGGAATATTTCAGCACAGGGAAGCAGTAAAGCAAGCCAGGAGCAAGCTGTTCCTAGGGCAGGACCTCAGGAAAAGAATATTTTATGTAACATTCCCCTCAACACAAAGCCAAACACAGTGAAAAAGACATACACACAGAGAAAAAAAACCCAAAAAAGTCCTATTTACCAACTCAGAGCTCACCAAAACAATTTGTCTGTTTCCCTCAATTTCATTTATTTAAAGAAAAAACTGGTAATTCATCAGAAGTCAGGATTCAATTTCCTGTTTTCTTTCCAAACAGGCAAAATTAATCCCGTTTGGAACTGCATGCCAAGAGTGAGAGCTGTAGGTGGTTCCTAATTGCACTAAGTACACACGGGGGTAAAAGCTTTTCTCCCTTCATCTCCCCACTTTTCCCAGTCTGTGGTCAGTCTTGGGGTCAGCAATGATGGCCTGGACAGCCACGATGGCTTCGTTGATTTTGGTCTGCAGCTCCCGGAGCTCCTCGATGTGCAGCAAGCGCAGAATTTGGGCAGCTTCGTTGATAACAGCATCTGGGGAGGGGCACAGAGAGGAGCTGCAATTAGCCATCATTTTATCCATCATTTTCAGCTCCCAGGAGGGATTTAAGGAAGTTTGAATGCTCTGCGTGTTGTTCCTGGTGGTGATTTCCAGGCTGGAAGCAGAGAACAACTTTCCCTGCTGCTGGGGAGGGATAGGGTGGAATCCAAACCTTCCCCGCTATCCTGCAGCCCTGCAGGGTCAGGGAATGAGGGAATCACAGGCTGGAAGGACCTTAAGGATCCTCTCATTCCAACCTCCCACTCCAAGGTTGGTGTGAAACATTCCAAGCAGTGATTTAAGTGACGTGGAGCAGAAGTGAAGCCAAGCCCGTGGAGCCCCAGGTCAGCTGGCTGTTCCTTATCAATAATCCATCAGGTTCATCAATAATCCATCAGGTCACACCTCGATGGGATTTTAGGAAAAAAGAGGCAGCTGAAATCCATGGAAGCAGCACAGCTGTCCTCTGCTGGTAGCAGCAGGATTTACAAACAGCAGGATGCATTCCTTGGGCTGCCATTAAAAGCTGTTATTTAAACAGATTCCAAACAGCTTGGATTGAGGCTTTGCTGCTCCAAACCCAAAATACTCAGGAGTGCTCATAAATAACCAGCTGGGAGGGAGGAATTCTTTCCACTCCAGGGTTTTTTGCTGTCCACATCAGCCCTGGATTTGACAGTAATAACTCTGTCAAAGGCAAACATTCCCATTTAAAAGTCACATTAGGAACAGCGCTCACCTCCCGTGTCAAATCCAAGAATGTGCTTTTCCAGAGCAACAGGCAGACCCTAGAAAAGGGGAAAAAAAAAAACCCTGTTAAAATGTCATTTTAGATGTTTGGTAAATAAAATCAAGTACTACAGCAAGTAGCTGGGGTAGAAAATACAGATTTTGCTTAGACAAAAAAAAGTGTGAAAAGTTTGAAAAGTCACTGTGGCTGATTAAACAACTCCTTTTGTGTCCCGAAACACCAAACCCAGAGTGTTATTAAAGAAAAATCTTCCTGCTTCAGAATTCCTCATTGGATACACAGAGCCTGCATTCAATCCTTAAAAGGCCAACAAGAGGACTGGGAGGCATCACCCAATCCAGCAGCTCCCCAGGAAAACAAAACTGGGCTTTCTTAGAAACTTCTGCCTTTCAACAGCTGCCAGGCTTTGAGCAAGGGCTGATTGCAAAGATCTGCAGAAATTCTCTGTAATCAAATTTTGCTGAGTTCACCAACATCCCCAGAAGCATCTGCTCAAGTGTTAAGGTTGGGAATAAAGGAAAATATTCTATTTTCTAAACATTTTCTCTATTAAAACACTCAGGGCAAAATTTATTAGTGGTCATTGCTGTTTCTTTTGTCCTGTCCAGCTGCAGAAGAGTGGTCACACTAAATCATTACTCAGGGAGCTTCAACACGCACTTAAAATTAGATTTAAATTCCCAGAATTTGCTTTTACTACCCTCAGTAAGGTTTTTCAACATTTGTCAAAAGCCTTGCATTTTCCACAACAAAAACATCAGAGTTCAATACCATTAATTTCTGCAGGGATGGGGCTGTAGAGCTTTTAGACAGTGAAAATTTCCTTTAAAGGCTTTTATACAGATGGGGGAAAAAAAAAATAAATCTGAGTTGATCAAAACACACATTAAACACAAACTGGTGGCTGCAACTCATTTGCAAAAAATGGGGCTTTTCCATGGCCTTTATAGTAAAATCCACGTTCAACTGCAATCTTAAAAATCCATCTCCACTGTTAAAATTGGTGATAAAAATGCCACTAAAGCCACTTCAGAGAGATTCCAGAAATATCAGACTTCCTACATGGATTTTTTGGTAAGAACTAAGGTTTGTACTTAAGGTTCCAAAGAGTTCACTGCCAGCCTGGGGTGTTCCCAAGGAAAAATTGTCTTTTTTTTGTCCTTTTTTTTTTCCTCCCCTCGCAGTTCTTTGAGGATAAATTCCCTCCAGTGTCACCTGGTAACAGGAAATTCCTTTCCCTCCCTCCCTAAGTGTGATCCTTTTTGGGAAGCTGCCTTTGGAATCCCCACTACAAGCTCGTGATCTTTTATGCAGCAGCTTCAGCGAATAAACTAAAAAAAGAAAAAAAAAAAGAAAAAAAGAGCACCTTTACATCAGGAACTACACAGACAACTTCATTTCCAGCCTCACTCCCTACAAATTTGATTTATGAATGCTGCACGAAAATATGGCCATTTACAAATCAAAATATGAAGAATAAATCTAATTTTCCTTTCTTTTTTTTTAATTCCTAACCCAGCCATCCTCTCTGCTTGGATATTTCTTTTGTTTCCCCCCTCCCATGAACATGTTGATGATCCCTCCTGACAAAGATTTTCCTGCTTCCAACCACCCCCTTTCCTCCACACCCCTTGGAATGTGGCATTCCTAAGGAAAATCAGATTATATCACAGCCAGAGACATCTCAGCCCTGCTGATGCTCTGTAGATCTATCAGATATGAACAATTCCCTACCAGGAAAAAATAAATAATTCCTTGTTCTAATAAAATCCCATTTTAATCCCAGCTGTGCAGCTATGAAAACAACAACTAAAAGCTGCTTTTTATTAACATTACAGAACCCAAAATGAAGGTGACAAACTCAGCTGCTTTCCTATTTTCTTGCTCTTTAAACAGTTTTATAGATTTGCAAGTCCAGAGCTTTGATTTATCCTTCCAATGCTTCTGGAAATTGCAGCAACTCAGAGCACCTGTGATTCCCACTTGGAAAACACCATCAGCAGGGTGATGATAGTAAATAAATAAACAAATAAATCATGGATTGTTATGAGCAGCTGCCAAAAATAAAAAAAAAAGGGGGAATTTGGGCTCTTGGAGCAGATCCAGCTGCTTTAGCAGGGATACTTGTACTCATACACCTGGCAGGGCAGGTGAAGCTGACCTTCCCAGCCTTTCCCAGCTCTGCCAAAATGCTGGAGAAATCTGGAATGAAGAGGAAATCACAAATTAAAAACCCACAGTCATCCTCTGGAACATCTTCTCAACAGACAGCGAAGAATTCTGCAAAAATCTGAGTTTAAGGGCAGAAATTTCCTTCCCCACTCCTTTTTCTTGGGGAAGAGAGGAGGGAGGAGATGGATTTCCAACAACCCATTCCTTGAACCCATGTGAGGTGTCCACAAGAAGCAAAACACTTCATACAAAGAATATTTCAACCCCTTTATGCAACCAACACTGTTAATTCCAAGGAAAACCAAGCTGTGCATTTCTCCTCACACTACAGGCCTGCTGCAGCAAAAAGTCAGGATAATCCTCTGGAAAAAGAACACAGGGAAGAACTATTCCATGATTTCTCACACAGGTATATTTGTATTTAAATGGAACAAAAGCAGCTTTATGTACTGCTCTCCACAATGCCCTGGATCCACTGGAATCACCATGGTTGGATCAATGAGGTTTCCACCATCCTCCTAAATGAAGTATTGGAAGAGAACTGGTTTTGACTGAGGGGACAGAGCTTTATCTTCACTAATTAAAATGGAATAATTAAGCCTGGCCATGGGTACAAACCTCCTTGGACTGGCTGGCTTTGGCTATGGCATCCTGTGTCAGGCGCTCCTGAACCAGAATCCGAATTGCCTGGGAAAAACATGGAAAGGGAACAGGAATTAATGCACATCTTGAGGAATTTCTCAGTAATTCCACAGGAAAAGGAGCCAAAATTATAACCTCAAACCAAGTTTTGTGATATGTTTGTTTGATTTTTTTTTTTAACTCTTCCAGCCCTTAAACCCTTCCATTTAGGAATAATCTTGGCATGTAGGATCTCACCCAGGTGTGCAAGGCAGCTTGACCAGAAGTACAAGGACATTGATTTCACACCATTAATTCCTGCCACTCCTGGGACAGAAGCTGCAAAATACAAGGAATAGCCTGGAAAGCTTGGGAATTTTATCCTGGAGAAAAAGGAGGCTCAGGAGGGTGACAGGAGGGAGGAGCCAGGTGGGGGTCAGGATCTCCTCGAAGGGAACAAGGGACAGGACCAGAGGAAATGGCCTCAAGGTGGATATTAGGGAAAATTTCTTCCTGGGAAGGGTGAACAGGCATTGGAAAGGGTTTCCCAGTGGTGGAATCCCCATCCCTGGAGGGATTTCAGAGCTGTGTGGATGTGGCACGTGGGGACACATGGCTGTGGTGGGCTCGATGATTTCAAGGTCTTTTCTAACCTAAACAAATCCATGATTCCAAAATAAGCTGATCACAACCCCAAAACAGCAGCACCAATCTTATTTTCCTGACTTCTCACACCTTTAACTCTGCAGCAGTGCAGCTCCTCTGGGAAGGAAATGCTGCCTTGGGAAGGAAATGCTGCCTTGGGAAGGAAATGTTTGTGGCAGCATCTTTTAGGAGGTGCTGAACCACCTCCCATATGCAAAGAAACCTGCAGCAAGGCTTCCCAGGCAGGTTTGGAAAAGACTGAGAGCAGAAAGAAAGTAATTTTAACTTTGGGGAACAAGAGCAGCTTTGACTTTGACAATCCTGGTGCTCATCTGTTTTCCCTGGCTCCAGCACATGGGGTGAAATCCTATCAAGAGCTATCAGTTACTGATACCTCCAGCTCCAAATGCCTCCAAAAATAACTGCAGGAACACCATGCAGGCAGATTTCCACAGGAAAGAAGAACTGGCTCTGTCAAACACATTCCTCAGACTCTCCCTGATGAGCAGCCAAGAGTGACAGAAGCAGCTCCATGTTTCTGCCCCAGGATTTCTCCCAGTTTTGGTCATGATTAAAGTTGAGCTGATACCAGAAAGTTGTCACTTAAATACTTCTAGAAATCTGTCACTGAAGGAAGTGGCCTGGACAAAGGAATGGTTTGATGGGGAGTTTAATTCCAGCAGTGAAACCAGACCTTGTGGAAGAGAATTCCAAGTGCCTCTGGCACTAGGAAATATCCAACTGTGTTCCACAGATGCTTTCTGACCAACTTGCCAGGTTTAAATGAAGAAAATGGGATGTAAATCTCTGCTCACCCTGGCCAGATGTCTGTAGTGTGCCTGCATCCTCTGGCTCTCCCAAAACATCCACACCTGAGTGTCCAAGCCTGAATAGGAATCAGAAATTCCCTGCAAACCTGCTTATTGTGGGGGAGAATTAAAGAGTTGGATTGACACCTTCTAATATCATCATCTCAACCCCAAAACCAGCTTTGCATTGCTCCTGGCATGTGGATTTTCACTGTAGGAATCCACCCTGACTGGAATTAAAAGCAAGAAAATTCAGGCTGGTTTTGGCCAAACCTGTCTGACAAAAAGAGATGTGGCAATAGTGAAAGAAATGTAAACACATTTATGCAGAATTATAGACCCAGTAAAGTCTGCCAGCCCTGGGAGAAGATCTGAAGGAATTTTGGTAAAGACCTGAGCTCATTCATGCTGCAAATCCTCAATATCACCACACCCAGGGTCTCCTCTCCCTGCCTGACATCCCTTTTCACTAATTTCTGTGGGGTTTTGAGATATTTTTTGGTAGAGATCTCCACACTTCTTAAAAGACTGAAGAAGGGTTAAGATTTGGGAAGGAAAAGTAGGAAACCATAATGGAGAGAAGGAGAAAAAAAATGGATGGAATAACTGCAGGCTGAGAATTCCTTAAGAAATCAGGTTACCATAATACTCTTCCCAGAGCTAGAGACTTACACTAAATAAACTTCAATACCCACAGCTTCTGGTTTCTCCAAAATAAGTTCAGCAAATATCACAACTATTGTCATGAACAGTACTTCATGGGGTTTTTTTAATCAGTGAAATGCTTTTATTTTAATGCCAAACAAATTTAAGTTTATTCCCATATTATAACATGATCAAGTAGGAACTTTGAATTTTACACTCTCATCAATGTCTTTTTAATTAAAAAAAAACAAACAGTATGGGTTTGACCCCAAATGAATAGAGTTCCACCAGAAAGTCAGAAATTTTCGTAAAAGGCATAAAAAAGATGCTTTAGAAAATAAATTAGTCTATTTAAGGCACTTAAAATCCATAATTAGTTGTCAAAACTAAATGTAACTGATTTCAGTAATGGCAAGGAGTAAACAGTTCATAGGACCAAAAGAAAAAGGAAACTTTGATCTGTAGCTTCTCCCTTGGATGTTGTTTTAAAACATCCTTGGCATCATTAACTTTTAGACTTTCTAGTTTCTCTTTTAATTTCAAGCACGGGAACAGAACCTTCTTCTTTGAGGATGTTCCTTAAGGAACTCAAGTTAAAATTGTTTACCAGGATAATTCTCCCTGCATGAATTTCCATGATTTATCTTCTGTGCTCTTATCTGCTTGAAAAGACACAGAGATGGGGTTTATTTTTCCTATCTTTGCTTAAAAATTCATATTTATCAGTAACTGCAACTCAAGCTACCAACACACACCAGGCACTGAGGAAAAGAAGGAAAAAGGGAGGTGGGAAAAGTGTGAAACTCACCTTGAGCATCACCAAGTAATCATCATGTCTCTGGATCTGAAGCAGATTAGCCAAAGCCATCACCCCAGCCTTGAAATCAGGATTATTCACTGGAAAAAATAAGGATTATCATTCAAAAGAAATGGTAATTTCTTTTGGTTTAACTAATTCCAGCAGGCAGAACTGGCTTCCTGACTCCATGGTATTGGATTGCTCTTAAGGAGGGACAAGGGCAATTCCTCACCATCCTTGAAGTGTTCAAAAAACAAGGACGTGGCACTTGGGGACATTATTTAGGGGTGAATGTGGCAGTGCTGGGTTAATTGTTGGGCTCAGTGATCTTAGAGGGCTTTTCCAATCCTAATTCCATCATTCCAAGGCCATGGATACACAGCAGTGAAGAAACAATCTGGCTACAGAGCAATCAACACTGGGCTACATAACCAGGTGAAGTGTTTGAAAATAAATTAAATTTCAGGCAGATATTCTCTTCTGTACATTACTTTTATTATTTTGCATCTTTTTATCCCTGCACAGAAGAAATCTGCTGCTGGTGAGGGCAGGATCAATCTTTGCTTTCTTGGTGATGGAGGAATGGAAAAAGATTTGGAAGATTTAGGGTTGATTTTAGCAGCTCTTTCCCAGAATTTTTTGATTTATTGTGACTGTGCCCAGCAGTAAAGAAAATATTAAATTTATTATGACAGAACAGCTGGGAAAGACTGAGCCAATATGAAAATCCTGACAGCATGGAAGTAACCAGCCTGCCATCATATCTCCTTAGATATTTTTATTTTTAAGACATCTTGCTACTTCTCCCTCACCTACAATAAGTAATTATGATTAACAGAGCAAAGCTGTTCATGTACATGCTGAGCTCTGCATTCCTAAAGCTTTAAATGAGGCTTAAAAAAAAAAAAAAATCTGCATCACAGGATCAACCAACCTCCAGTGTGAGGAACACCCAGGCCATGGAGCACATTCCCATCCAGGAGTTTGTGCCACACTCACCATCCAGGTTGATCAGTGGCTCTGCATTTTTTGCTGTGTTGTCAGCGTTTTTAGCACCATCAGGGGTGGAATCCTTGTACTTATCAGCTGCAAAATGAGGAGGCAAACACAAAAAAAATCATCAGGACTAATGGCAAAAAGAACTAACTCGAAGCTTAGCATGGAGCTGTGGTGTTACAGCTGGATTTTTGGGGTGTGGTGGTTGCCCAAGAGCCTTGTGGGATTATAAACTGAAATTTCTGGGTTTATTAACTGGGATTTTTGGAGCTCCCCATTCCAGTGAGCTGCCCCAAGAGCTCCCAGCTGCAGAGAGATTCCTCAGCCTCAGAGCCTGCTCCACAATTGTATATAGGGCAGGATGCTCTTCATCACAGCCTCACCCCAAAAAGCTGAACAAGCTGCATCTCCCACATCTGCCACTTTTAAAATCCACCAGTTCCCCTGCCAGGGCCCTCTGCCTCAAGCAGGGATCAAGAATCAGGGTGTGATGTTGGTCCTGATAAGCAAATCAAACATTTCCAGTTCAGGATTTGTTTCACAGCCCACACAGGGGTTTTCCTCTGGAGGATGGAATCTCCTGAACTCCTCCTTTTTCACACAATCCCAAGGAACAGGCAGCTCATTTTGCCCATCATGTGGGACCGAGAAACACATCACAGGTATTTACATCCCATTCCTGTTCTGGGCAGAGGTCAGCCCTGCAGGAATTAATGGTAATGGAAAACCAGCACTTTGGCTGCTGTTATTTTGCCACCAGTAATTACATTTGTATTCCCACTCTCTCCATGAGGAGATGGAACTGCTGTGACTGGGGACATTTAACTCCACTTTTTCATAACCTTGTCCTAGTTCCCAAGGGTTCCACATCCACTCCTTGTTAAAATAAAGGGGGGGGGGGGGGGCACGTGTCTAAGAATAACTTCACTGAATAAATGCAGTACTAAATATAATGCACTTAATACACTTCAGAGGAAGTTCTCATAAAGGCAGTCCCACAGGGAGAAGGGGATAAATACCTACAATGGGATTGGCTCTATCCAGAAATAAAATAAAAGAGCAAATGAAATTATGCTGCTCCAGTCCTGTAGGAGCTGAAAAGACACAGCTGAGTATGGGGTGGAAACAAGCACATGAAATTGTGTTTAATTTTTTAAAGAAGTGAAATACACTTTTAACACTGCCTGATCTTGATGGAAACTTAACAACAGAGTGAATTTATGCAGGGGAAGGACTTGATGGTGCGTGCCAGGGCACTGTGACATCACAGCACACTTGGTGACAGAGTGGGGGTGACACCTCATGTCCCCACACTGCAGAGCCCCAGGTGCCAGCCCGGGATGGCCTGAGCAGGATCCCAGCAGGATGCCCAGCCTGGACCAGCTCCTGTTGGTGGCCCTTGGGCTCAGCTGTTTCTACCCTGGCAGCACCACCCGCTCCTGCCCACCCTCCTGGGCCACCCTGGTATGGGATGTGCCCCCCCTGGAGCTGGAGAAGGAGGGCAGTGCCCACAAGGGCATCTCCATGCCAGAGGTGTTTTTTTGGAGCATCTCAGCCCTGTGCCTGCTGCTCCTGGGGGTTTTCCTTGGCGGGAAAGCCAGGAATCACTGCAGAAAGGTGAGGGAGGGGCAAGGGCAGGAGGGAGGGTGGTGCCAAGTGGCCAGGAGCCCATGGGGACAAGGAAAGGCCTTCCCAAACTGTGCCCAGCCCCAGCAGGAACAGGTGGGTCCTGGCCACTGTGGAGAAAACCAGGACAGGGTTACATTCCTGGGGACTGGAATGAGAAGGGGTTTAAGGGACTTTGCAACCCAAACCATTCCACGATTCCCACACATGCTGCTCCCTGGGGAAGCCCAGCCAGGCCTGAGGTGCCTCTGTCCCTGTCACCACGTTGTCACCCTGTGCCTTCCAGAGATTTGGCAGGAAGGATGCATGCTCCTGCAAGACCTCCAAGCTGCTCTCCAGACTGAAGGAAAATCCCGACTTGCTGAAGTGCTACCTGAAGCACCTGCAGAAGTGCAGGGCATCCTTTGTGGAAGTGTTCCAGGTCAGGCTGGATGGGGCTGGGAGCAACCTGGCCTGGCTGGATATGGCCCTGCCCAGGGGGTTGGACTGGAAGGTCTTCACAGATTCCTTTCAATCCAAATGCCTTTGGATTTCTTTCCAGAAAAAACAGCAAGAAAATATGGGAAGCCTTCAAGGAGGAGACAACACATTTGGCTCTTTGCCCACAAATTCCAGCTCTAGCAAGGCTCCCAGGAGGGCTGGACAGTGGATGGAGCTGTCACAAAGCACAGGGACATCACAGCTTTGACAATAAAAGTTGTAGGTGAAACTGTCTCCAAGGTAAATGGAACGTGGAAAGGATGCTCCAAAGAACAGAGGGAGTGACCCTGCACTGGCAACACTGCAAAGTTCCTGAAAAGGGAAGGAATTCCTGGCTGGCAGGGAGGTGAAGCCCTGTCACAGGCTGCCCAGATTTGCTGTGGCTGCCCCTGGACCACTGGAAGTGTCCAAGACCAGCTTGCATGGGGCTTGGAGCACTCTGGGATAGTGGAAGGTATCCCCTGCCCATGGATCTTTAAGATCCCTTCCAACCCAAACCATCCTGGGATTCTGTGAAATTTATCAGAAACCCCCATTCCCCTCCCATTTTGAGATATTAAACAGATTTCCTCATACCATTATCTCCATATTCCAGCCTCACAGCCAAGCCAAGAAGCCAATCCACTGTTTCTTGTCGTTCCTGTATTTTGAAGGGACAGTTCACATCTTTCATGTACTGGGGAGCAAAAAGAAGAGAAAACAAATGGATTTTAGTGACCTGGATCAATCAGTTGGAAGCACTGAACTGTTGTGTGAACTGTCACTTTCCAACAGGCCTCACTGAAAATATTAATTAACAAGAGGTGTCACTGTGAAATTCCTGCTGTGGCATCTGATCTGTGCTGGAGTGTCCCAGTCCACCTCTAGCTCAAGTCTGACACCTGGTAATGGAATTTTCTTTTTAATTAATGTTTTTTTTATTGTCAGACTGCACCCAGAGAAGCCAAAATGCCCTTGCTTTACTCTCTGTCACAGAGCAAATGGAACAAGGGAAGGGGAATAAAGCCTTCCCACCTGGAATGAAGCCACCTAAAGCTTCCACAAACCACAGGATTCCCTGGAGAAGCAGAATGAATTTTCCCTTTTTATAGAGATTTTGTACAATAAGAGGGGACAAAAACAGGCTAAGGTTCTGTCTGTTCTGAACACAGAACACAAGATCCAGCCCTGGCTACTGCCAAGGCCCCCAAAAACCAGGATGTGGTGACATTCTGTTGTGCAGGGGCCACACAGAAGGGCCACACAGATGGGAAAAAGATGCCAGGGGCTGGAAAGCAGGAATTCCCTGGAAATTATGGACTGGACACTGTCACCAAGCCAGCAAAGGCACCACTGCTGCCAGGAATTCCAGATATTCCCATTTTCCTACAGGATGTTGGAATAATTCAGGTTCTCTCTGAGCACTGCAACTCCTGGGCAGTGAGCAAAGCAAGAATTTCCAGGAGAGGGAAAAAAAAAATTGGGAAGAAGTGGGAATTACAGAGCAGGAAAATGGGAACCAAGAGGAAAAGCTTAAGAGCTTTGTGGTGGCTGGAAATGCTTGGGAACACAGAGATCACCCAGAGCCCATCTGGATCCAGAAAATCCATCTGGAATGACAGAAGGTGCAGGGATGAGCTTTTCCCCCAAATGCTGGCAAGGTCTGAAGGAGCCTCACCCACCTCCTTTTGGTACAGGAGGAGCGTTGATGCAGAAAAAAAAAAAGTTTATTTGCAGTCAGCCTTCCTTCTGCTTCAAAAGTTGAATCAAATCAGGCCAAGAAAAACCCAAAAAACAAAAAGCAGATTAGGATGGATACTCCACCTATTAAACAAACAAAGCCGAGGGAAAACTATGCAGAAAATCCTTCCATTGTAATAAACTCCCCCAGTCTGGCTTCAATGACACACTGAAATTCCTAGAAATGTAACAGCAGAAATATCCAGAGTTATTTCCATTCCAAAGCTACAGCAGCTGTGAAAGATCATTTACACCAGCACTTTTTTGGAGCAAGGAAATACCTTCTCAAAGGATTTGGGCCAGTCCTCACTGTGGATGTTCCTCAGATTCCCTCGGTCCTCGATCTTGTAGTGTCTGATTTTCTGGTCCTCGAGCCAGACAATGAAATTCCTGAACTCTGTTTCATCTGTGGGGAGGAGGAAACAAGGCAGGAATTAAAGAATATCTGAAGTTTGGATCCGATTCATACAAATCTTGATGCCTCTGAGCACTTTTTACAATTAAAACCCCATGCTTCTATATAACAAACCCACTAAAATGGTGCATTCTCTGACCAAAAATCAACTCTGAGTGGTTTTCATTTTTCAAACTGGCTGTAACTGACTGACCTCATTAAAGACATCGGCCAACAGATTATTTTTTAATTGGGAAGATAATCATAACTTATGAAGCACAGCGAGAAAGCTGAAAAAAATAACAGAGAATTTGAGTTTCTAACTCTATTTTCAACACAAACACGACACATGTAGCCCTAATCTCCAATTCCTCTCAAAAACCACAGCATAAATATTGTGGCTGCACATTTTTTTCCATTCACTGCTGACTCCTCTTGCTCGCTGGCCCAAAATCCTGCTTTTTGGGGGCGGGAATTCCACAATTCCCAGGCTGTGGCACACACGGGGATGCTCAGATTGGGTGACACGGGAGGTCACAGCTCTGGGGTGTCACCATTCCCTCAAAGCCCAGCTGGGGTATCTGGCTCTGGATGAGCTTTAGTTATGGAATGGCTTGGCGGGAAGGGACTGCAAAGCCAAGTCCGTCCCATCCTACCCCATGCCATTGTCCCGTCATCCCATTCCATCCCATTCCATCCCATCATCCCAGGTCGCTCCCCGGCCCCCCCGCAGCCTCTCACCCCTGCAGTTGAAGCCGGCGGGGTTGTGGTAGTCGAGTGCCGAGAGCTTGCGGCGGAACATGGTCCCGGTACCGGAGCCGATCCCGATCCCGGTGCCGGCGCCGCCTCCCCCTCTCAGGCCGCGCCGATGGCTCCGCACGGGCCGGAAGGCGATGAGAGCCCGCCCCCGAGCGGCGTTCTTCTCCCTCATTGGACAGCGCGCTGAGCGGCGGCCATCTCTACCAATCAGAGCGCGGAACGCGCTGCCGGAAGGGGAAGTAGCTGTTCTGGTTCGGGTATGGACGCGGCAGCAGCGGGGCGGGGCCTGATTGGGGCGGGGCCTGATTGGGGCGGGGCCTGATTGGGCCGGTCCCTGATATGGGCGTGGTCAGTTGAGGGGCGTGGCTTAGGCACGGTGTACGCCCAGCGGGGAACTGGGGCGGTGCGGTACTGGGGGTACTGGGGTACTGGGGGCACTGAGCTGTACTGGGGTACTGGGAGCACTGAGCTGTACTGGGACCTGTACTGGGGTACTGGGAGCACTGAGCTATACTGGGAGCTGTTCTGGGAGCTGTACTGGGAGCACTGAGCTGTACTGGGATCTGTACTGGAGTACTGGGAGCACTGAACTGTACAGGAAGCTGTACTGGGGTACTGGGGCTACTGGGAGCTGTACTGGGAGCTGTAGTGTGGCTCCTGGCAGCACTGAGTTGTACTGGGAGCTGTACTGGTGGATACTGGGGGTACTGGGAGCACTGAACTGTACTGGGGGTACTGGGAGGGCTACTGGGAGCTGTACTGGGGGTAGTGCTGGGTACTGGGAGGGGTACTGGGAGCACTGAGCTGTACTGGGAACACTGCGGACTGGGTACTGAGCCCTGGGATCTGTACAGGGAGCACTGGACAGCTGTGCTGGGAGAATTGAGCTCTACTGGGAGCTCTGGGAGCACTGGAGAGCTGTGCTGGAAGCTCTGGGAGCTGCGTGGAGGAGCATTGAGAAGCACTGAGCTGAACTGGGGAGAAGTGATCTGTACTGGGCAGCACTGGGGAGCCGCCAGGTGAAAGTTCCAGAAGGGATTTTTCCCCCCCGAATGGTTTTCCCTGGGGAAGACGAGGCCGCCCCGTCCCCCCCAGCCCCGAGTGGCTGCGGTGGCACCTTGCAGCCAGCCAGGCGGTGACAGCGTGACAGAGCCACTGCAATATTCATCAAGATTCGTCAAGATTCATCAAGATTCATCCTGGCATTTCCTCCGTGCCAGCCCTTAGCTCCAGCTGGCACCGAGTGCACCGGGATGAGCCTCTGGGGGATCCAGGGTGGCTTCTGCCTCCCTTTCCTTTTAGGACTTTTCCTCTCCCATCCACTGGATCTTCTCCAGCTTCTTACTAGGGTGGTGTCAGCAGGGCAGGGACTCGCTGGCAGCTCAGCCTCATTCAGCTTTCCTGGGATTCCAGAATGGTTCAGGACGGGAGGGACATTAAAATCCATCCAGTTCCACTATCCCAGACTGCTCCAAGCCCCAGTGTCCCACCTGGCCTTGGACACTTCCAGGGATCCAGGAGCAGCCACAGCATCTCTGGGCACCCTGTGTCACCACCCTCCCAGCCAAGAATTCCGTATATCCGACATAACCTTCCACTCTTTCAATTTGAACCTGTTATTCCTTGTGCTGTCACTGTAGTTCCCTCTCCCGTGTCCCTCTCCCGCCCCACAGCTGGAGCCACACATGGGCCAGCAGTGACATTCAGGTGAGCAGGACAGGCACAACAACTCCAGCACGGAGAAAAGGAGCTTGGCACCATCTCCAGGTGTGTCACACGTGGTCCGTGCCACCACGAGTGACAAGAATGGAGGCGGTGAAACCTCTGCTCTCCACCCCTGCTGCCTTCATCTCCTTCCCAGCCCATCCTTGGATTTCACCCACTTTTGAGTACCCCCCTCATTCCCTGGTGGGTCCAACCCTTCCTGCAACGACGCACAGGACAAATCCACCCTTGGGAGACGAGCTGTGCTTCTCCTCTTGCTGCTGCAGAGCTTGCAGCTAATGAATGCAATTAGTGCAGATGGATTTATTCTCATTAGGGATCCGGGCAGGGCCAGACTCTGGTGGCAGCACAGGGAGCATCATCTCACCCACACTCTCCATGGAAGCTCCACAGCTCCTCCTGCTCAGCAGATGCTGCTGCTCCGAGGTGCTGCTGAAGCCTGGGGAGGTGAGGATGGAAGGGAGCAAGCGTTGGAGCTGGAGGAGAGCCAGGGAGCCACGGAACAGCTGAGCTGCCTGGCAGGCGAGGAGAAGCTTGGCTCGTTCCTCCCCAGCGACATCATTTTGCTTTAAAGCTGCTCTGATGGACAAGGAAAAGGATGGAGAGGCTGGGATTTGATGGTGCTCCTTGTCAGGATGGTTGGGAAACTGGAGTATGAGCACAGATCCGTGCTGGGCTCGGTGCTGGTGGTTTTGTTTCAGAACCTGCTGTGCCATCTTGTTCCCAACCCCAGGAATGAGCTGAGGCCAAGCAGACTGGAAATGTGTCCAGCAGCTTTGCTGGGAAAACAGTCACCCCTGAGGGTCCTGTGAAACTGGAGGGAAAATTCAGGATGTGGGGAATTTGGTCAGAGCAGAGTAGGTTTGATTCTGTGATCAGGGAGTGTTTCGGAAGCAGAACGAGTAAGAATCATGGGATTGTAAAATCCAGGAATGGTTTGGGTTGGAAGGGAGATTAAAAATCAGCCAGTTCCACCCCCTGCCATGGGCAGGGACACCTCCCACTGTCCCAGGCTGCTCCAAGCCCTGTCCAGCCTGGCCTTGGACACTTCCAGGGATCCACTCTGGGCACCCTGTGCCAGCAGCTCCCCACCCTCCCATTAAAAATTCTTCCTTATATCTGAGTCTGAATCAACTCCCTTTTAGTTTAAAACCCTTTTTGCTGTCACTCCAGGTCCTATAAAAATCTTTCCTTCCTTATAAAGTTCCTTTAGGCCCTGGAAGGGGCTCTGAGGTCTCACTGGAGCCTTCTCTTTTCCAGGTGAGCACTCCCAGCCTGGCTCCAACCCTTGGAACATCTCCATGGCCTCCTCTGGATTTGCTCCTGTGCTGAGTGCCAGGGCTGGGAGAAGGAGGAAAGAGAGGGGAGAAGGGATGGACAATGAAATTGGAAATTTTAAGTGCCAATTTCTGAGCAAGGAGCAATGTCCCACCCTGAACGAGCCTGTTCTCCCCTGACCTGCCTCATCCCATGGGAACAAAAAGCTGCTGAAACCCCAAGAGGCTTCATTTCCCTCCCTAACAGGCACCAAAACTCCTGCTAAACCCTCCCTGACAGGGAGAATCCCCTTGGGAACAGCATCCAACCACAACCAGGACGGGATCCCACCTCCCCAAGGGTTGACAAGCACAGAGCAGCATCTCCAAAGGCTTGAAACAAATCCAAAAGTTTATTTCCAACGAGTACACAGACCATGTGGGATGGGGATGCGCTACACCACGACTGGCTTTCGCCTACAACAACCCCCTCCCCAAAATCCTGCTGCTGGCAGGGTGGCAATCCACAGACAGACTCGCCACCAGCAACCTTTTGCAGACAATAAAAGTCCTTTTTCCAGTACTCCAGATATTTTTTTTCTTTAAAAGCCTGGGGGTAGTGGAATGTCGTTGGAGATCAGGCTGGAAATCCAGCATGGGGATGGAGGCATGGGTGGGATTTTTGTTGTGAGGAGGGGAAACAACCTTGGCAGGCGATCTCTGCTTGGCTAACAAAGGCAGATCTGTGTAAACAGAAATACTGGGGTGAAATACCTGGCAGCACACCGATGGCAACACCACAACCAACAGAAAGTCAAACCCAGCAATGTAAAACACCTTCAAGGAGTAGTTTGGGTTAATTCAAAATCTCCCCGCTCCCCCATAATCATGCAGGTTTATTTCATCCTCTAAGTCATTAAGAATTCGAGTTGTAAAATAGGCAAGTTGTTAAAAAAATTATTACAAACCACTTTTATGACAGTGCTTGAGAAGGGGTGGGGTGGGAGCCCTGGGTCAGACCGGCTGCACTTCACTCTCTGTGACAACAAATCAGATTTAAAAGAAAAGACAAAACTCAGGATGGGGTTTTTACATCTCTGCTTGGTAACACCAAGAGTGAAACCAGCTGCAGAGCAAACCACTTCATCCACCCTTCATCCTAAAGCTAGGGGTGCTGTAAGAAAAAGATCAAAACTGGGGGAATTAGGGAGGGCTGGAACCATCTAGGCTACTTGTGGCTTACAAACACTCCCAGGTGCCAAAAGTTTGGAGTCCAGCGTGAGAAGAACTGGCCTTCTCTGTAGAAGAACTAGAAAAAGAGTATGAAAAGGTAGAAAAACCAAACAGCACTTTTTTATGGGCTAGAAAGAGTTACCAAAAGGTACCTAAAGATTTTTGCCCTCCCAGATCCACAGGGATATTTAAGCTCACACCTGATTCAGAACTGGTCCAGCAGGGTCACAGCAGACCCCAAAAAACCCTTTGTGACACCCAGCTCATTTTGTACATAAATCCCCACATTATGATTCCAAAGTGATGATTCCCAAAGTTTCCCAGGAGGACAGATGATCAGGGGAAAGCCAGGAGGTGTTTAGCAGCAGGAAGGAGAGACAAGCCACGTCCACAAAAGTACGGACCCAAGGAGGAGCCCAAAAAGGTGTCGTGTGTCCCCCAGGAGCTGGGAGCAGATGAAGCAGACCTGGGAATAACTCCCCAGCCTGGCAGGGAGCCCAGGCCATGTGTAAACAGGGAATCAGGCACCTCTGGGAAGGGGCAGCCCCACGGCTCCCAGGGCTGCTCCCCTGGCCATTCCCAACGTGGGGAGGGAGCAGCAGGAACGGGAGAGGAGGTGGGGGCAGGAAGGGGCAGAAACATCCCAGTGGAGGGCAGCATCCCGTGGTGGGATAGCATCCTGTGGAGGAGCAGCGTTCCATGGAGTAGCATCCCATTTTGGAGTAGCATCCCATTTTGGAGAAGCATCCCATTTTGGAGAAGCATCCCACCACAGGGCTGCATTCCATGGAGGAGCAGCATTCCATGGAGGAACAGTGTCCCCCCATGGGGCTGTATCCCATCATGGAGCAGAATTCCATGGAGGAACAGTGTCCCACCATGGGGCTGTATTCCATCATGGAGCAGCATCCCATGGAGGAGCAGCATCCCACCACAGGGCAGCATCCCACCACGGGGCAGCATCCCACCACGGGGCAGCATCCCACCACGGGGCAGCATCCCACCACAAAGCAGCATCGCAGCACTGACCACCATCCCAGCAACATTCCAGACCAGCCCCAAGGGAAGGAAGTGCTACCAGGAACCGGGAAAAGAGCAGGACCAAGCGAGGAGGGCAGAGGCACAGAGGTGTAGGAGAAAGGAAAGACCTAGAAAGAAGTGGTCGACTTTGATTTTCGGATTTCTGGCTCGCCCTGTACCCGGGCTGGCACCTGCCCTATGGCAGGAGGTACTTCAGGCACGTCTAAGGCATCTCAGGAGCTCTCTTTGCTTTCAGAATCGTCGCTGGTTCCTCCCTTCTTCCACCAGCACGTGGTGCCAAACGCTAGAGAAGAAAAGTCTGGAGCGGATGAACGGAATTAAACTCTCATGCACTACCACTGAATGTCATCACAGGGCTATGGAGCACCAAGCACGACACAGGAATCACTTTTACTTGCAGAACCAAAGCTAACCATAGAGAGAATGGGAAAAAGTGGGGTTTGCTGGGGACACGGAGCTGCCAGTGTCCCCTCGATCCCCCCTGCTACACTACAGCCAGAAATGAAAAAGCACAAGACCAAACATTGAGTAACAGCACAGCCACCTAACCTGTCGCTATATATTTGACAAATCAAAAATATTAGCTTGGAAAGAAACCAACAATATCATTCCAAGAGGGTTATACACATCCTTAGCAGTTAACTTTGCTCAGCACAGCTCTGGTGCTTTAAATATGGAACAATCAAACAATTTTGTGAGCAGAAAAGTGACACAGATTTATTCTTTACATGTTTGTTTTTTGTTCTTTTTTTTTTTTTCCTCTTTCTAGGCAACTCTACAGACTTCAGATCTTTTGCCTCGCAATGCAGATCATCTGATTCCCCCAAAGGTGGCCAGGTTCTTTAAACATGCACATCTCTGTAGCTTCCAGGCTGTGGGTTTTTTTGTTTTGTTTTGTTTTTTTTTTTTTAACTTATTTTTGTTTAAATTCTGCGGACCAGCAGGTCGTCCCCATTCCTAAAAACTCTACATCAGTGTTCAGGGTGGCCTGAGTGCCCGTCAGGCTCCTCCAGGGTTTACAGGATCACACAGAAGAACTTCTTCTCTCTAAAGGGGTTTTCTGAGGCCGGGACGGGGGTCAATAGAGGATCCTCCTTGGCGTGGGCTTCACAGTACGCCATCAGGTCTGCTGCTGCTTTGGACACCTGCAAAAGGAGGTGTGAAAGCAGGGGTTAACTGCACGACCTTATTAGTGGCTTGTTTTCATTTTCTTCTGTCTTCACTCAAAGTTGGGGTTAAAACGCAGGAGATGAATTTTCTCGTGTTCAGGCTTGGTTGTTTATTAAATCTTATCTAAAGTGCAGGGAGTTCTGCAACACTTCTAGCTACCAGCTAAAAATCAGCAAAGTGGAGATCGGCTTAGCTCTAGTTACAAGGCCTTTTAAAGCTAAACAGTCCAATACAGAATTAACACCTGCATTATTTACACTTTTGACCCAATAACCAAATTCCTGTGACCCTCAGCGCAGCACTGACTGTCCAACCAAAAACTATGACCTGAAACCAGGAAGAAGGAACAAGAAAAGGAAGATGGGGCAACGCCCAAAATCCTCCATCCTGTCCCATACCTATTATTACATTATAAAAACCCCATATTCCAAACCCTTCACCATGTGAAATCACACACTTCTATTTAACTACACACCCGTGATTTTAACTCCATCACCCAAATTTGGAAACCTTCAAGGCCTCAAGTCAAAAGCTGTGTTCCCCTGGGGGTCAGTGCCAGAAAGCACAGAAAGGTGAAAAATCCCAGGTTTCTGGGTTCTAACAGGGAGGAGCCCTGTGTTAGGGACATGGCACCTGGAGAGGTGCCACCAGCAGGGAAGGGCTGGCAGCATCCCTGGGGAGGGAACACCAGACCTGAGATGAGAACCTTACCAAAGGCATGGCAGCACATCCCTGCTGGGGCTGGTTCTGGGCTGGTTCTTCACCTCTGGGCTCTGAGCTGGTCTGTCAGCCTGTATTCCAATTCCCAGCCTTCCCAGCCTTCCCCCAGTCCCATCCTTCACCTGGCAAGTCTGACTTTAGCATCCCTGCTGGCTCTCGCACGCATCCCTTGGCAGGAACATCCACAGCAGCATTTCCTGCCCTCACTCACCAACCCCTCTCTTTATTCCAGATATGGCAGCAGCTCCCAAGCCACTGGAGCTCTTCCCATCCCTGGAGCACTTCTCTCTCTGGATTTAAGCTCTTAGCAAGGAGCTGAGATGCCTTGGGGACAGTCACTCCTTCCCACCACTCCACAGGGCTCCAAGTGATGCTTCCAGCTGCCTCTCACCCCTGGGAGTGTCCAAGGCCAGGCTGGATGGGGCTTGGAGCAACCTGGGGTAGTGGAAGGTGTCCTTGGCAGGAGGACGGAACAAGAAAGGCTTTAAGGTCTCCTCCAACCCAAACCATTCCCAGATTCTGTGATCCCATCTCCCACCGCCTTCAGCCAGAGCCGTCGGGATTAATTAAAATAAGAGCATCCCACACAAACACCACCTGGCTCCACACCCCAGCTCCCACCACGTGCTTTGGGCAGCAGCCACCACCTCCCAGCATTCCCACAGGCAGCTCCCAAGAATCCCTACCTTTATCCTGTCGATGTTGGCCTCCATCTTCAGCTGCTCCACCAGCTTGCGGGCTTGTGCTATGCTAGCAGTGTTGTTGCTAGCCATGGGCAGGCCAGGAGCTCCCGGGATGGGCTGCGGGCAGGAACACACCAGGATCAGCACCTGGGCTGCTCCCAGCCCTGCAAGCCCCCGAAGGATGGGCTGGGGCTGCACGTGTGGAGTGTTAGAGCCATCAAAACGAGGGGGTGAGGATGGGAGATGAGGGAGATGCCAACCCAGGGACACGCTGCCAGTGGTGTCCTCCCTGCTGTCCCCCAGAGCAGGGACAACGTCACTTAGGTGACACTGGGACTGTCCAGAGCCCAGCCTGCAGCAGCGGGACCCCAGCTGAGCTGTGCTTTGGGGTTTGCTGTTCCGTGGAAGCCTGTGACAGCAACAAAAACCAGGGAATGGGATTTCTGTGCCAGACTCATTCCCTGCCCGTCATCCAGCCCCGTGCGGTGCTCAGTGTGTGTCCAGTGTCCCTTGGCCTCCCTGGCTTTGTCCCTGCTGCCAATTTGCACATTGAGATGCTAAACAGGATGCTGGAGTTTCCTGTTTCTGGAGATTTCTACCCCAGGCAGGAGGAGGGGGGAATGCTCATTAAGGCCACTCCAGGCTGGGTCCCGGATGTTTTTCCAGCACCTTCTACCAGCAGTGAGCTCTGGCAGAGGCAGCAGAATCCCAGCATCCAGCTCCTCCAGCAGCAAGTGTTTTCCAGCAGCACTCCTGCCCAACTGGAGCTGCCTGCCAGCTCCAAAATGTTTTTTTTGGGGGGGGAAGTCCTGCAATAGCAGAGCACAGAGAAACCCCTGGGTGATGGGACAAGCCCTAAAAGAAGGGAATTGTGGTGTTTTAAGGAAAAGATGAGGGCATGCCCAGTTCAAGCTCATCTTAGGGGGTTTAGAGTGTTTGGAGAAAGGGATTTATAGAGAGAATCAACGTGGCACTGGTGCCTGGTGCCTGTGCTTGGAGAAGGAGTCATGCCAGGGCCAGCTGGGGCGTGGGGATGAGGAGGGGAGCACAAGGAGAGGTCATTTTTTACCAGAAGCCGATCTCTCCAGTGATTTGTGCCTCTAAGGGAAGCTCTGCTCCTCTTGGCCCTTCACTGCCTTCAAATAAAGAGAACAGAAAACAAAACTCAGCTCCATGAGAACTTCACTCCCAGCACCAGTGACCCCAGAGGTCCAGGGGTGTCACATCCCCAGGTTCCTTCTGTGTGTCCCTCTGCAAGCCCAGCCCCCAGTGACATTTTCTGTTTGCATTCAGTGAGATTTTCAGCCCAGGAAGAAGTTTCAATCAGTGGGCAAGTAGCCCAGAGCTGCTGGCAACCCAGCAGCTGAGCAGGCTGGAGGATGCACAGGGACAGGGCATGGATTTAAGGGCATGGATTTCACTGTCTGCTGCACAGAGCTCGTGGTGGGGTGATGGAAGGAGCATCTCCTGGGGAATGCTGCCAAAAATGCTCCAGCCCGAGCTCCTGGCTGGATCTGTTCCCCTTAGGCATATACTGGATATATTAAAAACTATTGCCCAGAATCAGAAAAGTCAAAAAACCCCAGATTTCTGGGGGTTTCTGGGATCCAACATAGGCCCATGGCTGGAGGTTCAGCTCAGCCCCTGCATTGTTTCCCTGCTGGTTTATCTCCTCTTTTTTTTTTTTTCTGGTTTTTTTTTTTTTGGTTTGTTTGTTTGGTTGGTTTTTTTTGTGGCTGGAGAAGGGTTTGAGCAACAGAGTGCATCCCTCCTGCTTTCCCTTTCCCTGCAAAGCCAGGGAATGTGCTGTGGTTCTGGCACCTTTCCCTTTCCCTGCAAAGCCATGGAATGTGCTGTGGATGTGGCACAGCAGCTGGGAAAGCTGGTGCAGGTTCAACCAAGGTGCTGCTGCTGCCTGGTTTGGGTGGCACAGAGACTTTCCTAAGGCAGCAAATGTCATGCCTGGAAGTGTTCCAAAAGGGTGTGCATGTGGCACTTGGGGACATGGGTTAGTGGTGGGTTTGGCAGTGCTGAGGACTCGATCTCAGAGAGCTTTCCCAGCCTAAACAATTCCCTTTCATACAGAGGACCTGCTCCAGTGGCAGGGAATCACTTCAGGGACTTCAGTCATTCCATGTTTAGGATCCATGGGAGCAGGGAGGACTGCTGAGAGCATCTGCATGGCTGTTACAGCCCTGACCCTTTAAATAATTCTCTATATCCAACCCTGCTGCCACCCTCCTGCAAGGAAACCCTCCCTTGCTCTTACCACAGCCAGCCCTAGGGACACTAAAATGGGGGAAACAGCCCCAAAAATAAGGTGAGGGAAGGGTGGGACCCTCCTGGGAGGGGTCACCTGTAAGCACAGGGATTGCTGGGACAATGTTGGGGATTCTGGGGCAAGTCAGAGGAGCCTCCCAGGAGCCACCACACCCTTGGCCAAGCTCAGCCACTCTGCAGGTGCTTCAAGTAGAAACAAGAACCAGTTTGGGGCCAGGGATGGTTTTAGAGCATTTCCACCCCTGAGGAGAACCTGGGGCGTTTCCTCCATGAATAACAAAAAAAAAAAAAAAAAAAAAAAAAAAAAAAAAAAAAAAAAAAAAAGGGCAGGTGAAACTTCAGAATGAAAACAGCCCTGGTGGAGCTGCTCCAACAAGGCAGCCTCAAAAGCGGCTTTTAAATCCCAAAGAGAGGATTCCTGTGTGTCCCCAGGAAGGTGTGGGACCACCAGGAATAAGCCCCAAAATTCCATGGTTTATTTGTTTGGGTTGGATTTATCATAGAGAGATTAAATGGTTTGGGTTGGAAGGGATCTTAAATTCAATCCCATTCCACCCCCTGCCATGGCAGGGACACCTTCCACTGTCCCAGCGTGCTCCAAGCCCCAGTGTCCAACCTGGTCTGGGACACTTCCAGAGATCCAGGGACAGCCACAACAAATCTGGGAATTACTCCCCAGTACCCCACCATCCCTGCTCTCTGTCCATGTGAAGCCATTCCCTGTGTCCTGTCCCTCCATCCCTTGTCCCCAGTCCCTCTCCAGCTTTTTGAATCCCTTTAAACAAACTCAATGCTTCCCACACACAGTAAATAACCCACAGCCCCTCTGCACAACAGACAAATATCAAAACAACCTGGCAAGATCCCGAGTTGTAATTACAGTGCAGAGCCCAAAAGAGACAATATCCATGTCCTGGCCATGTTAAACATCATTAGCATGAAAATAATGAGGAAGGACTCATTAACCCGTGGGCTCCAAGGCAGGAATCCCATTATCCAGGCACACACGTGCCATTAAATGAGGGAAATAAGGCACTTCCTGAATTCCCTTGGGAGTGCCATAAAAGTCCTTTCATTGCAGGCAAAGCTCAGCACAACAGCACGGGGTGTGAAAGCAGGCTGTGATCATGGGAAGACCAGGAAATTTGGGTGGTTTTCTGCTTCATGCTTGGAATTTTGCTGCCTAAGGACAGGAGCTGAGCTCTGATGGAGGGGACCTGGAAATTAATTGGGATAATGCTCCTGTATCCACGGGCTGCCATCACTCCAGCACCCTGGGAATACCCAAATTCCCCAAAAGGGGTCAGGCAGGGCACTCTGCATCCACCACATCTCCAGTTCTGGCTCTGGACATTCCCATCCCAGTGCCAGCCCAGGGAGGGATGTCTCTACTAGGAAATGCAATGCCTGGAAAATAAACTTCCCTCTAAACGCCACGCTCAAATATTTTGGCTTTTTCCCTTGGGTCTGAGGATACTTTCCAGGG